>NC_092711.1:57856351-58217601 GCF_047496885.1 Scyliorhinus torazame
CCAGCGCACCGCTCACCACTGACAGTACACAATGTACCACACCCCCATCAGGGACACAGCACACCACACACCACTGACAGTACACAGTGTACCACAGCCCCATCAGACACCCAGCGCACCGCTCACCACTGACAGTACACAATGTACCACACCCCCATCAGGGACACAGCACACCGCACACCACTGACAGTACACAATGTACCACACCCCCATCAGGGACACAGCACATCGCACACCACTGACAGTACACAGTGTACCACAGCCCCATCAGACACCCAGCGCACCGCTCACCACTGACAGTACACAATGTACCACACCCCCATCAGGGACACAGCACACCGCACACCACTGACAGTACACAATGTACCACACCCCCATCAGGGACACAGCACACCGCACACCACTGACAGTACACAATGTACCACAGCCCCATCAGACACCCAGCACACCGCACACCACTGACAGTACACAATGTACCACACCCCCATCAGACACCCAGCACACCGCACACCACTGACAGTACACAATGTACCACACCCCCATTAGACACCCAGCACACCACACACCACTGACAGTACACAATGTACCACACCCCCATCAGACACCCAGCACACCACACACCACTGACAGTACACAATGTACCACACCCCCATCAGACACCCAGCACACCGCACACCACTGACAGTACACAATGTACCACAGCCCCATCAGACACCCAGCTCACCACACACCACTGACAGTACACAATGTACCACACACCCATCAGACACCCAGCACACCGCACACCACTGACAGTACACAATGTACCACACCCCCATCAGGCACACAGCACACCACACAACACTGACAGTACACAATGTACCACAGTCCCATCAGACACCCAGCACACCGCACACCACTGACAGTACACAATGTACCACACCCCCATCAGACACCCAGCACACCGCACACCACTGACAGTACACAATGTACCACACCCCCATCAGACACCCAGCACACCGCACACCACTGACAGTACACAATGTACCACAGCCCCATCAGACACCCAGCTCACCACACACCACTGACAGTACACAATGTACCACAGACCCATCAGACACCCAGCACACCGCACACCACTGACAGTACACAATGTACCACACCCCCATCAGGCACCCAGCACACCAAACACCACTGACAGTACACAATGTACCACACCCCCATCAGGCACCCAGCACACCAAACACGACTGACAGTACACAATGTACCACACCCCCATCAGACACCCAGCACACCGTACACCACTGACAGTACACAATGTACCACACCCCCATCAGGCACACAACACACCACACACCACTGACAGTACACAATGTACCACACCCCCATCAGGCACACAACACACCGCACATCACTGACAGTACACAATGTACCACACCCCCATCAGACACCCAGCACACCGCACACCACTGACAGTACACAATGTACCACACCCCCATCAGGCACCCAGCACACCACACACCACAGACAGTACACAATGTACCACACCCCCATCAGACACACAGCACACCGCACACCACTGACAGTACACAATGTACCACAACCCCATCAGACACCCAGCTCACCGCACATCACTGACAGTACACAATGTACCACACCCCCATCAGACACCCAGCACACCGCACACCACTGACAGTACACAATGTACCCCACCCCCATCAGACACCCAGCACACCACACACCACTGACAGTACACAATGTACCACAGCCCCATCAGACACCCAGCACACCACACACCACTGACAGTACACAATGTGCCACACCCCCATCAGACACCCAGCACACCACACACCACTGACAGTACACAACGTACCACAACCCCATCAGACACCCAGCACACCGCACACCACTGACAGTACACAATGTACCACAGCCCCATCAGACACACAGCACACCGTACACCACTGACAGTACACAATGTACCACACCCCCAACAGGCACCCAACACACCACACACCACTGACATTACAAAATGTACCACACCCCCATCAGGCACCCAGCACACCACACACCACTGACAGTACACAATGTACCACACCACCATCAGGCACCCAGCACACCGCACACCACTGACAGTACAAAATGTACCACACCCCCATCAGACACCCAGCACACCGCACACCACTGACAGTACACAATGTACCACAGCCCCATCAGGTACCCAGCACACCGCACACCACTGACAGTACACAATGTACCACACCCCCATCAGACACCCAGCACACCGCACACCACTGACAGTACACAATGTACCACACCCCCATCAGACACCCAGCACACCGCACACCACTGACATTACACAATGTACCACACCCCCATCAGACACCCAGCACACGGCACACCACTGACAGTACACAATGTACCACACCCCCATCAGGCACCCAGCACACCGCACACCACTGACAGTACACAATGTACCACAGACCCATCAGGCACCCAGCTCACCGCACACCACTGACAGTACACAATGTACCACAGCCCCATCAGACACCCAGCACAGCACACACCACTGACAGTACACAATGTACCACAGCCCCATCAGACAGCCAGCACACCGCACACCACTGACAGTACACAATGTACCACACCCCCATCAGGGACCCAGCTCACCGCACACCACTGACAGTACACAATGTACCACAACCCCATCAGGCACCCAGCACACCGCACACCACTGACAGTACACAATGTACCACACCCCCATCAGACACCCAGCACACCACACACCACTGACAGTACACAATGTACCAGACCCCCATCAGGGACCCAGCTCACCGCACACCACTGAAAGTACACAATGTACCACCCCCCCATCAGGCACCCAGCACACTACTACCACTGACAGTACACAATGTACCACACCCCCATCAGACACCCAGCACACCGCACACCACTGACAGTACACAATGTACCACAGCCCCATCAGACACCCAGCACACCGCACACCACTGACAGTACACAATGTACCACAGCCCCATCAGATGCCCAGCTCACCGCACACCACTGACAGTACACAATGTACCACAGCCCCATCAGACATCCAGCGCACCGCTCACCACTGACAGTACACAATGTACCACACCCCCATCAGGGACACAGCACACCACACACCACTGACAGTACACAGTGTACCACAGCCCCATCAGACACCCAGCGCACCGCTCACCACTGACAGTACACAATGTACCACACCCCCATCAGGGACACAGCACACCGCACACCACTGACAGTACACAATGTACCACACCCCCATCAGGGACACAGCACATCGCACACCACTGACAGTACACAGTGTACCACAGCCCCATCAGACACCCAGCGCACCGCTCACCACTGACAGTACACAATGTACCACACCCCCATCAGGGACACAGCACACCGCACACCACTGACAGTACACAATGTACCACACCCCCATCAGGGACACAGCACACCGCACACCACTGACAGTACACAATGTACCACAGCCCCATCAGACACCCAGCACACCGCACACCACTGACAGTACACAATGTACCACACCCCCATCAGACACCCAGCACACCGCACACCACTGACAGTACACAATGTACCACACCCCCATTAGACACCCAGCACACCACACACCACTGACAGTACACAATGTACCACACCCCCATCAGACACCCAGCACACCACACACCACTGACAGTACACAATGTACCACACCCCCATCAGACACCCAGCACACCGCACACCACTGACAGTACACAATGTACCACAGCCCCATCAGACACCCAGCTCACCACACACCACTGACAGTACACAATGTACCACACACCCATCAGACACCCAGCACACCGCACATCACTGACAGTACACAATGTACCACACCCCCATCAGGCACACAGCACACCACACAACACTGACAGTACACAATGTACCACAGTCCCATCAGACACCCAGCACACCGCACACCACTCACAGTACACAATGTACCACACCCCCATCAGACACCCAGCACACCGCACACCACTGACAGTACACAATGTACCACACCCCCATCAGACACCCAGCACACCGCACACCACTGACAGTACACAATGTACCACAGCCCCATCAGACACCCAGCTCACCACACACCACTGACAGTACACAATGTACCACAGACCCATCAGACACCCAGCACACCGCACACCACTGACAGTACACAATGGACCACACCCCCATCAGGCACCCAGCACACCAAACACCACTGACAGTACACAATGTACCACACCCCCATCAGGCACCCAGCACACCAAACACGACTGACAGTACACAATGTGCCACAGCCCCATCAGACACCCAGCACACCACACACCACTGATAGTACACAATGTCCCACACCCACATCAGACACCCAGCACACCGCACACCACTGACAGTACACAATGTACCACACCTCCATCAGGCACCCAGCACACCGCACAACACTGACAGTACACAATGTACCACACCCCCATCAGACACCCAGCACACCGTACACCACTGACAGTACACAATGTACCACACCCCCATCAGGCACACAACACACCACACACCACTGACAGTACACAATGTACCACACCCCCATCAGGCACACAACACACCGCACATCACTGACAGTACACAATGTACCACACCCCCATCAGACACCCAGCACACCGCACACCACTGACAGTACACAATGTACCACAGCCCCATCAGACACACAGCACACCGTACACCACTGACAGTACACAATGTACCACACCCCCAACAGGCACCCAACACACCACACACCACTGACATTACAAAATGTACCACACCCCCATCAGGCACCCAGAACACCACACACCACTGACAGTACACAATGTACCACACCACCATCAGGCACCCAGCACACCGCACACCACTGACAGTACACAATGTACCACAGCCCCATCAGGTACCCAGCACACCGCACACCACTGACAGTACACAATGTACCACAGTCCCATCAGGCACCCAGCACACCGCACACCACTGTCAGTACACAATGTACCACACCCCCATCAGGCACCCAGCACACCAAACACGACTGACAGTACACAATGTGCCACAGCCCCATCAGACACCCAGCACACCGCACACCACTGACAGTACACAATGTACCACACCCCATCAGACACCCAGCACACCGCACACCACTGACAGTACACAATGTACCACAGCCCCATCAGACACCCAGGACACCACACACCACTGACAGTACACAATGTGCCACACCCCCATCAGACACCCAGCACACCGCACACCACTGACAGTACACAATGTACCACAGCCCCATCAGACACCCAGCTCACCACACACCACTGACAGTACACAATGTACCACACCCCCATCAGACACCCAGCTCACCACACACCACTGACAGTACACAATGTACCTGAGACCCATCAGACACCCAGCACACCGCACACCACTGACAGTACACAATGTACCACACCCCCATCAGACACCCAGCACACCGCACACCACTGACAGTACACAATGTACCACAGTCCCATCAGGCACCCAGCACACCGCACACCACTGTCAGTACACAATGTACCACACCCCCATCAGGCACCCAGTACACCACACACCACTGACAGTACACAATGTCCCACACCCCCATCAGGCACCCAGCACACCACACACCACTGACAGTACTCAATGTACCAGACCCCCATCAGGCAACCAGCACACCGGACACCACTGACAGTACACAATGTACCACACCCCCATTAGACACCCAGCACACCGCACACCACTGACAGTACACAATGTACCACACCCCCATCAGACACCCAGCACACCGCACACCACTGACATTACACAATGTACCACACCCCCATCAGACACCCAGCACACGGCACACCACTGACAGTACACAATGTACCACACCCCCATCAGGCACCCAGCACACCGCACACCACTGACAGTACACAATGTACCACAGACCCATCAGGCACCCAGCTCACCGCACACCACTGACAGTACACAATGTACCACAGCCCCATCAGACACCCAGCACAGCACACACCACTGACAGTACACAATGTACCACAGCCCCATCAGACAGCCAGCACACCGCACACCACTGACAGTACACAATGTACCACACCCCCATCAGGGACCCAGCTCACCGCACACCACTGACAGTACACAATGTACCACAACCCCATCAGGCACCCAGCACACCGCACACCACTGACAGTACACAATGTACCACACCCCCATCAGACACCCAGCACACCACACACCACTGACAGTACACAATGTACCAGACCCCCATCAGGGACCCAGCTCACCGCACACCACTGAAAGTACACAATGTACCACCCCCCCATCAGGCACCCAGCACACTACTACCACTGACAGTACACAATGTACCACACCCCCATCAGACACCCAGCACACCGCACACCACTGACAGTACACAATGTACCACAGCCCCATCAGACACCCAGCACACCGCACACCACTGACAGTACACAATGTACCACAGCCCCATCAGATGCCCAGCTCACCGCACACCACTGACAGTACACAATGTACCACAGCCCCATCAGACATCCAGCGCACCGCTCACCACTGACAGTACACAATGTACCACACCCCCATCAGGGACACAGCACACCACACACCACTGACAGTACACAGTGTACCACAGCCCCATCAGACACCCAGCGCACCGCTCACCACTGACAGTACACAATGTACCACACCCCCATCAGGGACACAGCACACCGCACACCACTGACAGTACACAATGTACCACACCCCCATCAGGGACACAGCACATCGCACACCACTGACAGTACACAGTGTACCACAGCCCCATCAGACACCCAGCACACCGCACACCACTGACAGTACACAATGTACCACACCCCCATCAGGGACACAGCACACCGCACACCACTGACAGTACACAATGTACCACAGCCCCATCAGACACCCAGCACACCGCACACCACTGACAGTACACAATGTACCACACCCCCATCAGACACCCAGCACACCGCACACCACTGACAGTACACAACGTACCACACCCCCATTAGACACCCAGCACACCACACACCACTGACAGTACACAATGTACCACACCCCCATCAGACAACCAGCACACCACACACCACTGACAGTACACAATGTACCACACCCCCATCAGACACCCAGCACACCGCACACCACTGACAGTACACAATGTACTACAGCCCCATCAGACACCCAGCTCACCACACACCACTGACAGTACACAATGTACCACACACCCATCAGACACCCAGCACACCGCACATCACTGACAGTACACAATGTACCACACCCCCATCAGGCACACAGCACACCACACAACACTGACAGTACACAATGTACCACAGTCCCATCAGACACCCAGCACACCGCACACCACTGACAGTACACAATGTACCACACCCCCATCAGACACCCAGCACACCGCACACCACTGACAGTACACAATGTACCACACCCCCATCAGACACCCAGCACACCGCACACCACTGACAGTACACAATGTACCACAGCCCCATCAGACACCCAGCTCACCACACACCACTGACAGTACACAATGTACCACAGACCCATCAGACACCCAGCACACCGCACACCACTGACAGTACACAATGGACCACACCCCCATCAGGCACCCAGCACACCAAACACCACTGACAGTACACAATGTACCACACCCCCATCAGGCACCCAGCACACCAAACACGACTGACAGTACACAATGTGCCACAGCCCCATCAGACACCCAGCACACCACACACCACTGATAGTACACAATGTCCCACACCCACATCAGACACCCAGCACACCGCACACCACTGACAGTACACAATGTACCACACCTCCATCAGGCACCCAGCACACCGCACAACACTGGCAGTACACAATGTACCACACCCCCATCAGACACCCAGCACACCGTACACCACTGACAGTACACAATGTACCACACCCCCATCAGGCACACAACACACCACACACCACTGACAGTACACAATGTACCACACCGCCATCAGGCACACAACACACCGCACATCACTGACAGTACACAATGTACCACACCCCCATCAGACACCCAGCACACCGCACACCACTGACAGTACACAATGTACCACACCCCCATCAGGCACCCAGCACACCACACACCACAGACAGTACACAATGTACCACACCCCCATCAGACACCCAGCACACCGCACACCACTGACAGTACACAATGTACCACAACCCCATCAGACACCCAGCTCACCGCACATCACTGACAGTACACAATGTACCACACCCCCATCAGTCACCCAGCACACCGCACACCACTGACAGTACACAATGTACCCCACCCCCATCAGACACCCAGCACACCACACACCACTGACAGTACACAATGTACCACAGCCCCATCAGACACCCAGCACACCACACACCACTGACAGTACACAATGTGCCACACCCCCATCAGAGACCCAGCACACCACACACCACTGACAGTACACAACGTACCAGAACCCCATCAGACACCCAGCACACCGCACACCACTGACAGTACACAATGTACCACAGCCCCATCAGACACACAGCACACCGTACACCACTGACAGTACACAATGTACCACACCCCCAACAGGCACCCAACACACCACACACCACTGACATTACAAAATGTACCACACCCCCATCAGGCACCCAGCACACCACACACCACTGACAGTACACAATGTACCACACCACCATCAGGCACCCAGCACACCGCACACCACTGACAGTACACAATGTACCACAGCCCCATCAGGTACCCAGCACACCGCACACCACTGACAGTACACAATGTACCACAGTCCCATCAGGCACCCAGCACACCGCACACCACTGTCAGTACACAATGTACCACACCCCCATCAGGCACCCAGCACACCAAACACGACTGACAGTACACAATGTGCCACAGCCCCATCAGACACCCAGCACACCGCACACCACTGACAGTACACAATGTACCACACCCCATCAGACACCCAGCACACCGCACACCACTGACAGTACACAATGTACCACAGCCCCATCAGACACCCAGGACACCACACACCACTGACAGTACACAATGTGCCACACCCCCATCAGACACCCAGCACACCGCACACCACTGACAGCACACAATGTACCACAGCCCCATCAGACACCCAGCTCACCACACACCACTGACAGTACACAATGTACCACACCCCCATCAGACACCCAGCTCACCACACACCACTGACAGTACACAATGTACCTCAGACCCATCAGACACCCAGCACACCGCACACCACTGACAGTACACAATGTACCACACCCCCATCAGACACCCAGCACACCGCACACCACTGACAGTACACAATGTACCACACCCCCATCAGACACCCAGCACACCGCACACCACTGACAGTACACAATGTACCACAGCCCCATCAGACACCCAGCTCACCACACACCACTGACAGTACACAATGTACCTCAGACCCATCAGACACCCAGCACACCGCACACCACTGACAGTACACAATGTACCACACCCCCATCAGGCACCCAGCACACCAAACACCACTGACAGTACACAATGTACCACACCCCCATCAGGCACCCAGCACACCAAACACGACTGACAGTACACAATGTGCCACACCCACATCAGACACCCAGCACACCACACACCACTGACAGTACGCAATGTACCACAGCCCCATCAGACACCCAGCACACCACACACCACTGACAGTACACAATGTCCCACACCCCCATCAGACACCCAGCTCACCGCACACCACTGACAGTACACAATGTACCACACCCACATCAGACACCCAGCACACCGCACACCACTGACAGTACACAATGTACCACACCTCCATCAGGCACCCAGCACACCGCACAACACTGACAGTACACATTGTACCACACCCCCATCAGACACCCAGCACACCGTACACCACTGACAGTACACAATGTACCACATCCCCATCAGGCACACAACACACCACACACCACTGACAGTACACAATGTACCACACCCCCATCAGGCACACAACACACCGCACATCACTGACAGTACACAATGTACCACACCCCCATCAGACACCCAGCACACTGCACACCACTGACAGTACACAATGTACCACACCCCCATCAGGCACCCAGCACACCACACACCACAGACAGTACACAATGTACCACACCCCCATCAGACACCCAGCACACCGCACACCACTGACAGTACACAATGTACCACAACCCCATCAGACACCTAGCTCACCGCACATCACTGACAGTACACAATGTACCACATCCCCATCAGACACCCAGCACCCCGCACACCACTGACAGTACACAATGTACCACACCCCCATCAGACACCCAGCACACCACACGCCACTGACAGTACACAATGTACCACAGCCCCATCAGACACCCAGCACACCGCACGCCACTGACAGTACACAATGTACCACACCCCCATCAGACACCCAGCACACCACACGCCACTGACAGTACACAATGTACCACAGCCCCATCAGACACGCAGCACACCGCACACCACTGACAGTACACAATGTACCACACCCCATCAGACACCCAGGACACCGCACACCACTGACAGTACACAATGTACCACAGCCCCATCAGAAACCCAGGACACCACACACCACTGACAGTACACAATGTGCCACACCGCCATCAGACACCCAGCACACCACACACCACTGACAGTACACAATGTACCACAACCCCATCAGGTACCCAGCACAGCGCACACCACTGACAGTACACAATGTACCACAGTCCCATCAGGCACCCAGCACACCGCACACCACTGTCAGTACACAATGTACCACACCCCCATCAGGCACCCAGTACACCACACACAACTGACAGTACACAATGTCCCACACCCCCATCAGGCACCCAGCACACCACACACCACTGACAGTACTCAATGTACCAGACCCCCATCAGGCAACCAGCACACCGCACACCACTGACAGTACACAATGTACCACAGCCCCATCAGGGACCCAGCGCACCACACACCACTGACAGTACACAATGTACCACACCCCCATCAGACACCCAGCACACCGCACACCACTGACAGTACACAATGTACCAGACCCCCATCAGGCAACCAGCACACCGGACACCACTGACAGTACACAATGTACCACACCCCCATCAGACACCCAGCACACCGCAGACCACTGGCAGTACACAATGTACCTCACCCCCCATCAGGCACCCAGCTCACCGCACACCACTGAGAGTAAACAATGTACCACACCCCCATCAGACACCCAGCACACCGCAGACCACTGACAGTACACAATGTACCACACCCCCATCAGGCACACAGCACACCACACACCACTGACAGTACACAATGTACCACACCCCCATCAGACACCCAGCACACCGCACACCACTGATAGTACACAATGTACCACACCCCCATCAGGCACCAGGCACACCGCACACCACTGACATTACACAATGTACCACACCCCCATCAGACACCAAGCACACCACACAGCACTGACAGTATACAATGTACCACACCCACATCAGACACCCAGCACACCACACACCACTGACAGTACACAATGTACCACACCCACATCAGACACCCAGCACACCACACACCACTGACAGTACACAATGTACCACAGTCCCATCAGGCACCCAGCACACCGCACACCACTGACAGTACACAATGTACCACAACCCCATCAGGCACCCAGCACACCGCACACCACTGACAGTACACAATGTACCACGCCCCCATCAGACACCCAGCACACCGCACACCACTGACAGTACACAATGTACCACGCCCCCATCAGACACCCAGCACACCACTGACAGTACACAATGTACCATAGACCCATCAGGCACCCAGCTCACTGCACAACACTGACAGTACACAATGTACCACAGCCCCATCAGACACCCAGCACAGCACACACCACTGACAGTACACAATGTACCACAGCCCCATCAGACACCCAGCACACCGCACACCACTGACAGTACACAATGTACCACACCCCCATCAGGGACCCAGCTCACCGCACACCACTGACAGTACACAATGTACCACAACCCCATCAGACACCCAGCACACCGCACACCACTGACAGTACACAATGTACCACACCCCCATCAGGGACCCAGCTCACCGCACACCACTGACAGTACACAATGTACCACAACCCCATCAGACACCCAGCACACCGCACACCACTGACAGTACACAATGTACCACAGCCCCATCAGACACCCAGCACACCGCACACCACTGACAGTACACAATGTACCACAGCCCCATCAGATACCCAGCTCACCGCACACCACTGACAGTACACAGTGTACCACAGCCCCATCAGACACCCAGCGCACCGCTCACCACTGACAGTACACAATGTACCACACCCCCATCAGGGACACAGCACACCGCACACCACTGACAGTACACAGTGTACCACAGCCCCATCAGACACCCAGCGCACCGCTCACCACTGACAGTACACAATGTACCACTCCCCCATCAGGGACACAGCACACCACACACCACTGAAAGTACACAATGTACCACAGCCCCATCAGACACCCAGCACACCGCACACCACTGACAGTACACAATGTACCACACCCCCATCAGACACCCAGCACACCGCACACCACTGACAGTACACAATGTACCACACCCCCATTAGACACCTAGCACACCACACACCACTGACAGAACACAATGTACCACACCCCCATCAGACACCCAGCACACCGCACACCACTGACAGTACACAATGTCCCACAGCCCCATCAGGCACCCAGCACACCACACACCACTGACAGTACACAATGTACCACATCCCTATCAGACACCCAGCACACCGCACACCACTGACAGTGCACAATGTACCACAGCCTAAAGAGACACCCAGCACACCGCACACGACTGACAGTACACAATGTACCACAGCCTAATGAGACACCCAGCACACCACACACCACTGACAGTACAAAATGTACCACACCCCCATCAGACACCCAGCACACCACTGACAGTACACAATGTACCACACCCCCATCAGACACTCAGCACACCGCACACCACTGACAGTACACAATGTTCCACACCCCCATCAGACACCTTGCTCACCGCACACCACTGACAGTACACAATGTACCACAGCCCCATCAGACACCCAGCACACCGCACACCACTGACAGTACACAATGTACCACAGCCCCATCAGACACCCAGCACACCGCACACCACTGACAGTACACAATGTACCACACCCCCATCAGACACCCAGCACACCGCACACCACTGACAGTACACAATGTTCCACACCCCATCAGACACCCAGCACACCGCACACCACTGACAGTACACAATGTACCACACCATCATCAGACACCCAGCTCACCGCACACCACTGACAGTACACAATGTTCCACACCCCCATCAGACACCCAGCACACCACACACCACTGACAGTACACAATGTACCACATCCCCATCAGACACCCAGCAGACCACACACCACTGACAGTACACAATGTACCACACCCCCATCAGGCACCCAGCACACCGCACACCACTGACAGTACACAATGTACCACAGCCCCATCAGGCACCCAGCACACCGCACACCACTGACAGTACACAATGTACCACAGCCTAATGAGACACCTAGCACACCACACACCACTGACAGTACACAATGTACCAAACCCCCATCAGACACCCAGCTCACCCCACACCACTGACAGTACACAATGTACCTCACCCCCATCAGGCACCCAGCACACCGCACACCACTAACAGTACACAATGTACCTCACCCCCATCAGGCACCCAGCACACCGCACACCACTGACAGTACACAATGTACCACACCCCCATCAGACACTCAGCACACCACACACCACTGACAGTACACAATGTACCACACCCCCATCAGGGACCCAGCACACCGCACACCGCTGACAGTACACAATGTACGAAACCCCCATCAGGGACCCAGCACACCGCACACCACTGACAGTACACAATGTACCACAGCCCCATCAGACACCCAGCACACCGCACACCACTGACAGAACACAATGTACCACACCCCCATCAGGGACACAGCACACCGCACACCACTGACAGTACACAATGTACCACAGCCCCATCAGACACCCAGCACACCGCACACCACTGACAGTACACAATGTACCACATCCCCATCAGGCACCCCGCACACCGCACACCACTGACAGTACACAATGTACCACACCCCCATCAGACACCCAGCACACCGCACACCACTGACAGTACACAATGTACCACAATCCCATTAGACACCCAGCACACCGCACACCACTGACAGTGCACAATGTACCACACCCCCATCAGACACCCAGCACACCGCACACCACTGACAGTACACAATGTACCACAACCCCATCAGACACCCTGCACACCGCACACCACTGACAGTACACAATGTACCACACCCCCATCAGACACCCAGCACACCGCACACCACTGACAGTACACAATGTACCACAACCCCATCAGACACCCCGCACACCACACACCACTGATAGTACACAATGTACCACACCCCCATCAGACACCCAGCACACCGCACACCACTGACAGTACACAATGTACCACAACCCCATCAGACACCCAGCACACCGCACACCACTGACAGTACACAATGTACCACACCCCCATCAGACACCCAGAACACCACACACCACTGACAGTACACAATGTACCACAGCCCCATCAGACACCCAGCACACTGCACACCACTGACAGTACACAATGTACCACAGTCCCATCAGATACCCAGCACACCACACACCACTGACAGTACACAATGTACCACAGCCCCATCAGGCACCCAGCACACCACACACCACTGACAGTACACAATGTACCACAGCCCCATCAGACACCCAGCACACCGCACACCACTGACATTACACAATGTACCACAGCCCCATCAGGCACCCAGCACACCACACACCACTGACAGTACACAATGTACCACACCCCCATCAGATACCCAGCGCACCGCACACCACTGACAGTACACAATGTACCACACCACCATCAGACACCCAGAACACCGCACACCACTGACAGTACACAATGTACCACACCCCCATCAGACACCCAGCACACCGCACACCACTGACAGTACACAATGTAGCACAGCCCCATCAGACACCCAGCACACCGCACACCTCTGACAGTACACAATGTACCACACCCCCATCAGGCACCCAGCACACCGCACACCACTGACAGTACACAATGTACCACACCCCCATCAGACACCCAGCACACCACACACCACTGACAGTACACAATGTACCACACCCCCATCAGGCACCCAGCACAACACACACCACTGACAGTACACAATGTGCCACACCCCCATCAGACACCCAGCACACCGCACACCACTGACAGTACACAATGTACCACACCACCATCAGACACCCAGCACACCACACACCACTGACAGTACACAATGTACCACACCCCCACCAGTCACCCAGCACACCGCACACCACTGACAGTACACAATGTACCACAGTCCCATCAGACACTCAGCACACCACACACCACTGACAGTACACAATGTACCGCACCCCCATCAGGCACCCAGCACACCACACACCACTGACAGTACACAATGTACCACACCCCCATCAGTCACCCAGCGCACCACACACCACTGACAGTACACAATGTACCACAGCCCCATCAGACACTCAGCACACCACACACCACTGACAGTACACAATGTACCACACCCCCATCAGTCACCCAGCACACCACACACCACTGACAGTACACAATGTACCACACTCCCATCAGGCACCCAGCACACCGCACACCACTGACAGTACACAATGTACCACACCCCCATCAGACACCCAGCACACCGCACACTACTGACAGTACACAATGTACCACACCCCCATCAAATACCCAGCACACCACACACCACTGACAGTACACAATGTACCTCACCCCCATCAGACACCCAGCACACCACACACCACTGACAGTACGCAATGTACCACACCCCCATCAGACACCCAGCACACCACACACCACTGATAGTACACAATGCAATACACCCCCATCAGAAACCCAGCACACCGCACACCACTGACAGTACACAATGTACCACACCCCCATCAGACACCCAGCACACCACACAGCACTGACAGTACACAATGTACCACACCCCCATCAGACACCCAGCATACCGCACACCACTGACAGTACACAATGTACCACAGTCCCATCAGGCACCCAGCACACCGCACACCACTGACAGTACACAATGTACCACAACCGCATCAGGCACCCAGCACACCGCACACCACTGACAGTACGCAATGTACAAGGCCCCCATCAGACACCCAGCACACCGCACACCACTGACAGTACACAATGTACCACAGACCCATCAGGCA
Source organism: Scyliorhinus torazame (assembly GCF_047496885.1). Classification (NCBI taxonomy): domain Eukaryota; kingdom Metazoa; phylum Chordata; class Chondrichthyes; order Carcharhiniformes; family Scyliorhinidae; genus Scyliorhinus; species Scyliorhinus torazame. The sequence continues at coordinate 57,872,942 of NC_092711.1, forward strand.
CCCAGCTCACCGCACACCACTGACAGTACACAATGTACCACAGCCCCATCAGACACCCAGCACAGCACACACCACTGACAGTACACAATGTACCACAGCCCCATCAGACACCCAGCACACCGCACACCACTGACAGTACACAATGTACCACACCCCCATCAGGGACCCAGCTCACCGCACACCACTGACAGTACACAATGTACCACAACCCCATCAGGCACCCAGCACACCTCACACCACTGACAGTACACAATGTACCACACCCCCATCAGACACCCAGCACACCACACACCACTGACAGTACACAATGTACCAGACCCCCATCAGGGACCCAGCTCACCGCACACCACTGAAAGTACACAATGTACCACACCCCCATCAGGGACCCAGCTCACCGCACACCACTGACAGTACACAATGTACCACAGCCCCATCAGATACCCAGCTCACCGCACACCACTGACAGTACACAATTTACCACACCCCCATCAGACACCCAGCACACCACACACCACTGACAGTACACAATGTACCACACCCCCATCAGACACCCAGCACACCGCACACCACTGACAGTACACAATGTACCACAGCCCCATCAGGGACACAGCACACCACACAACACTGACAGTACACAATGTACCACACCCCCATCAGACACCCAGCACACCGCACACCACTGACAGTATACAATGTACCACACCCCCATTAGACACCCAGCACACCACACACCACTGACAGTACACAATGTACCACACCCCCATCAGACACCCAGCACACCGCACACCACTGACAGTACACAATGTACCACAGCCCCATCAGGCACCCAGCACACCACACACCACTGACAGTACACAATGTACCACATCCCCATCAGACACCCAGCACACCACACACCACTGACAGTACACAATGTACCACAGCCTAAAGAGACACCCAGCACACTGCACACCACTGACAGTACACAATGTACCACAGCCTAATGAGACACCCAGTACACCACACACCACTGACAGTACACAATGTACCACACCCCCATCAGACACCCAGCACACCACTGACAGTACACAATGTACCACACCCCCATCAGACACCCAGCACACCGCACACCACTGACAGTACACAATGTACCACAGCCCCATCAGACACCCAGCACACCGCACACCTTTGACAGTACACAATGTACCACATCCCCATCAGACACCCAGCACACCGCACACCACTGACAGTACACAATGTACCACAGTCCCATCAGACACCCAGCACACCGCAGACCACTGACAGTACAGAATGTACCACACCCCCATCAGGCACCCAGCACACCGCACACCACTGACAGTACACAATGTACCACAGTCCCATCAGACACACTGCACACCGCACACCACTGACAGTACCCAATGTACCACATCCCCATCAGACACCCAGCACACCACACACCACTGACAGTACACAATGTACCACACACCCATCAGACATCCAGCACACCGTACACCACTGACAGTACACAATGTACCACACCCCCATCAGGCACCCAGCACACCACACACCACTGACAGTACACAATGTACCACACCCCCATCAGACACCCAGCACACCGCACACCACTGACAGTACACAATGTACCACAGCCCCATCAGACACCCAGAACACCGCACACCACTGACATTACACAATGTACGACATCGTCATCAGACACCCAGCACACCACACACCACTGACAGTACACAATGTACCACAGCCCCATCAGACACCCAGCACACCGCACACCTCTGACAGTACCCACTGTACCAAACCCCATCAGACACCCAGCACACCGCACACCACTGACAGTACACAATGTACCACAGCCCCATCAGGCACCCAGCACACCGCACACCACTGACAGTACACAATGTACCACAGTCCCATCAGACACCCAGCACACCGCACACCTCTGACAGTACCCACTGTACCAAACCCCATCAGACACCCAGCACACCGCACACCACTGACAGTACACAGTGTACCACAGCCCCCATCAGACACCCAGCACACCGCACACCACTGACAGTACACAATGTACCACACCCCCATCAGGCACCCAGCACACCGCACACCACTGACAGTACACAATGTACCACAGTCCCATCAGGCACTCAGCACACCGCACACCACTGACAGGACACAATGTACCACAGCCCCATCAGACACCCAGCACACCGCACACCACTGACAGTACACAATGTACCACACCCCCATCAGGCACCCAGCACACTGCACACCACTGACAGTACACAATGTACCACAACCGCATCAGGCACCCAGCACACCGCACACCACTGACATTACACAATGTACCACATCCTCATCAGACACCCAGCACACCACACACCACTGACAGTACACAATGTACCACAGCCCCATCAGGCACCCAGCACACCACACACCACTGACAGTACACAATGTACCACAACCCCATCAGACACCCAGCACACCGCACACCACTGACATTACACAATGTACCACATCCTCATCAGACACCCAGCAGACCGCACACCACTGACAGTACACAATGTACCACACCCCCATCAGATACCCAGCGCACCGCACACCACTGACAGTACACAATGTACCACAACCCCATCAGACACCCAACACACCGCACACCACTGACAGTACACAATGTACCACACCACCATCAGACACCCAGAACACCGCACACCACTGACAGTACACAATGTACAACACCCCCATCAGACACCCAGCACACCGCACACCACTGACATTACACAATGTACCACATCCTCATCAGACACCCAGCACACCACACACCACTGACAGTACACAATGTACCACAGCCCCATCAGACACCCAGCACACCGCACACCTCTGACAGTACCCACTGTACCAAACCCCATCAGACACCCAGCACACCGCACACCACTGACAGTACACAATGTACCACAGCCCCATCAGACACCCAGCACACCGCACACCTCTGACAGTACACAATGTACCACACCCCCATCAGGCACCCAGCACACCGCACACCACTGACAGTACACAATGTACCACACCCCCATCAGACACCCAGCACACCACACACCACTGACAGTACACAATGTACCACACCCCCATCAGGCACCCAGCACAACACACACCACTGACAGTACACAATGTGCCACACCCCCATCAGACACCCAGCACACCGCACACCACTGACAGTACACAATGTACCACAGCCCCATCAGACACTCAGCACACAACACACCACTGACAGTACACAATGTACCACACCCCCATCAGTCACCCAGCACACCACACACCACTGACAGTACACAATGTACCACACTCCCATCAGGCACCCAGCACACCGCACACCACTGACAGTACACAATGTACCACACCCCCATCAGACACCCAGCACACCGCACACTACTGACAGTACACAATGTACCACACCCCCATCAAACACCCAGCACACCACACACCACTGACAGTACACAATGTACCACACCCCCATCAGACACCCAGCACACCACACACCACTGACAGTACGCAATGTACCACACCCCCATCAGACACCCAGCACACCACACACCACTGACAGTACACAATGCAACACACCCCCATCAGAAACCCAGCACACCGCACACCACTGACAGTACACAATGTACCACACCCCCATCAGACACCCAGCACACCACACAGCACTGACAGTACACAATGTACCACACCCCCATCAGACACCCAGCATACCGCACACCACTGACAGTACACAATGTACCACAGTCCCATCAGGCACCCAGCACACCGCACACCACTGACAGTACACAATGTACCACAACCGCATCAGGCACCCAGCACACCGCACACCACTGACAGTACACAATGTACCACGCCCCCATCAGACACCCAGCACACCGCACACCACTGACAGTACACAATGTACCACGCCCCCATCAGACACCCAGCACACCGCACACCACTGACAGTACACAATGTACCACAGACCCATCAGGCACCCAGCTCACCGCACACCACTGACAGTACACAATGTACCACAGCCCCATCAGACACCCAGCACAGCACACACCACTGACAGTACACAATGTACCACAGCCCCATCAGACACCCAGCACACCGCACACCACTGACAGTAGACAATGTACCACACCCCCATCAGGGACCCAGCTCACCGCACACCACTGACAGTACACAATGTACCACAACCCCATCAGGCACCCAGCACACCGCACACCACTGACAGTACACAATGTACCACACCCCCATCAGACACCCAGCACACCACACACCACTGACAGTACACAATGTACCAGACCCCCATCAGGGACCCAGCTCACCGCACACCACTGAAAGTACACAATGTACCACCCCCCCATCAGGCACCCAGCACACTACCACCACTGACAGTACACAATGTACCACACCCCCATCAAACACCCAGCACACCGCACACCACTGACAGTACACAATGTACCACAGCCCCATCAGACACCCAGCACACCGCACACCACTGACAGTACACAATGTACCACACCCCCATCAGACACCCAGCACACCGCACACCACTGATAGTACACAATGTACCACACCCCCATCAGACACCCAGCACACCGCACACCACTGACATTACACAATGTACCACATCCTCCTCAGACACCCAGCACACCGCACACCACTGACAGTACACAATGTACCACACCCCCATCAGACACCCAGCACACCGCACACCACTGACAGTACACAATGTACCACAGCCCCATCAGACACCCAGCACACCGCACACCTCTGACAGTACACAATGTACCACACCCCCATCAGGCACCCAGCACACCGCACACCACTGACAGTACACAATGTACCACACCCCCATCAGACACCCAGCACACCGCACACCACTGACATTACACAATGTACCACATCCTCATCAGACACCCAGCACACCACACACCACTGACAGTACACAATGTACCACAGCCCCATCAGACACCCAGCACACCGCACACCTCTGACAGTACACAATGTACCACACCCCCATCAGGCACCCAGCACACCGCACACCACTGACAGTACACAATGTACCACACCCCCATCAGACACCCAGCACACCACACACCACTGACAGTACACAATGTACCACACCCCCATCAGGCACCCAGCACAACACACACCACTGACAGTACACAATGTGCCACACCCCCATCAGACACCCAGCACACCGCACACCACTGACAGTACACAATGTACCACAGTCCCATCAGACACTCAGCACACCACACACCACTGGCAGTACACAATGTACCGCACCCCCATCAGGCACCCAGCACACCACACACCACTGACAGTACACAATGTACCACACCCCCATCAGTCACCCAGCGCACCACACACCACTGACAGTACACAATGTACCACAGCCCCATCAGACACTCAGCACACCACACACCACTGACAGTACACTATGTACCACACCCCCATCAGTCACCCAGCACACCACACACCACTGACAGTACACAATGTACCACACTCCCATCAGGCACCCAGCACACCGCACACCACTGACAGTACACAATGTACCACACCCCCATCAGACACCCAGCACACCGCACACTACTGACAGTACACAATGTACCACACCCCCATCAAACACCCAGCACACCACACACCACTGACAGTACACAATGTACCACACCCCCATCAGACACCCAGCACACCACACACCACTGACAGTACGCAATGTACCACACCCCCATCAGACACCCAGCACACCACACACCACTGACAGTACACAATGCAACACACCCCCATCAGAAACCCAGCACACCGCACACCACTGACAGTACACAATGTACCACACCCCCATCAGACACCCAGCACACCACACAGCACTGACAGTACACAATGTACCACACCCCCATCAGACACCCAGCATACCGCACACCACTGACAGTACACAATGTACCACAGTCCCATCAGGCACCCAGCACACCGCACACCACTGACAGTACACAATGTACCACAACCGCATCAGGCACCCAGCACACCGCACACCACTGACAGTACACAATGTACCACGCCCCCATCAGACACCCAGCACACCGCACACCACTGACAGTACACAATGTACCACGCCCCCATCAGACACCCAGCACACCGCACACCACTGACAGTACACAATGTACCACACCCCCATCAGACACCCAGCACACCGCACACCAGTGACATTACACAATGTACCACATCCTCCTCAGACACCCAGCACACCACACACCACTGACAGTATACAATGTACCACAGCCCCATCAGACACCCAGCACACCGCACACCTCTGACAGTACCCACTGTACCAAACCCCATCAGACACCCAGCACACCGCACACCACTGACAGTACACAATGTACCACAGCCCCTTCAGACACCCAGCACACCGCACACCTCTGACAGTACACAATGTACCAAACCCCCATCAGGCACCCAGCACACCGCACACCACTGACAGTACACAATGTACCACACCCCCATCAGACACCCAGCACACCTCACACCACTGACAGTACACAATGTACCACACCCCCATCAGACACCCAGCACACCGCACACCACTGACAGTACACAATGTACCACACCCCCATCAGACACCCAGCACACCACACACCACTGACAGTACACAATGTACCACACCCCCATCAGACACCCAGCACACCGCACACCACTGACAGTACACAATGTACCACACCCCCATCAGGCACCCAGCACACCACACACCACTGACAGTCCACAATGTACCACACCCCCATCAGTCACCCAGCAAACCGCACACCACTGACAGTACACAACGTACCACACCCCCATCAGGCAAACAGCACACCACACACCACTGACAGTACACAATGTACCACACCCCCATCAGGCACCCAGCACACCACACACCACTGACAGTACACAATGTACCACACCCCCATCAGGCACCCAGCACACCGCACACCACTGCCAGTACACAATGTACCACAGCCCCATCAAACACCCAGCACACCACACACCACAGACAGTACACAATGTACCACACCCCCATCAGTCACCCAGCACACCACACACCACTGACAGTACACAATGTACCACAGCCCCATCAGGCACCCAGCACACCGCACACCACTGACAGTACACAATGTACCACACCCCCATCAGACACCCAGCACACCGCACACCACTGACAGTACACAATGTACCACACCCCCATCAAACACCCAGCACACCACACACAACTGACAGTACACAATGTACCACACCCCCATCAGACACCCAGCACACCACACACCACTGACGGTACACAATGTACCACACCCCCATCAGAAACCCAGTACACCGCACACCACTGACAGTACACAATGTACCACACCCCCATCAGACACCCAGCACACCACACACCACTGACAGTACACAATGTACCACAGCCCCACCAGACACCCAGCACACCACACACCACTGACAGTACACAATGTACCACACCCCCATCAGACACCCAGCACACCACACACCACTGACAGTACACAATGTACCACACCCCCATCAGACACCCAGCACACCACACACCACTGACAGTACACAATGTACCACACCCCCATCAGACACCCAGCACACCACACACCACTGATAGTACACAATGTACCACACCCCCATCAGACACCCAGCACACCGCACACCACTGACAGTACACAATGTACCTCACCCTCATCAGGCACCCAGCACACCACACACCACTGACAGTACACAATGTACCACACCCCCATCAGACACCCAGCACACCACACACCACTGATAGTACACAATGTACCACACCCCCATCAGACACCCAGCACACCACACACCACTGACAGTACACAATGTACCACACCCCCATCAGGGACCCAGCTCACCACACACCACTGACAGCACACAATGTACCACAGCCCCATCAGACACCCAGCACACCGCACACCACTGACAGTACACAATGTACCAATACCCCCATCAGTCACCCAGCACACCGCACACCACTGATAGTACACAATGTACCACACCACCATCAGGCACCCAGCACACCGCACACCACTGACAGTACACAATGTACCACACCCCCATCAGGCACTCAGCACACCGCACACCACTGACAGTACACAATGTACGACACCCCCATCAGGCACCCTGCACACCGCACACCACTGACTGTACACAATGTACCACACCCCCATCAGGCACCCAGCACACCGCACACCACTGACAGTACACAATGTACCACAGCCTAATGAGACACCCAGCACACCACACACCACTGACAGTACACAATGTACCACACCCCCATCAGACACCCAGCTCACCCCACACCACTGACAGTACACAATGTACCTCACCCCCATCAGGCACCCAGCACACCGCACACCACTGACAGTACACAATGTACCTCACCCCCATCAGGCACCCAGCACACCGCACACCATTGGCAGTACACAATGTACCACACCCCCTTCAGACACTCAGCACACCACACACCACTGACAGTACACAATGTACCACACCCCCATCAGGGACCCAGCACACCGCACACCACTGACAGTACACAATGCACCACACCCCCATCAGACACCCAGCACACCGCACACCACTGACAGTACACAATGTACCACAGTCCCATCAGGCACCCAGCACACCGCACACCACTGACATTACACAATGTACCACATCCTCATCAGACACCCAGCTCACCGCACACCGCTGACAGTACACAATGTTCCACACCCCCATCAGGGACCCAGCACACCGCACACCACTGACAGTACACAATGTACGACAGCCCCATCAGACACCCAGCACACCGCACACCACTGACAGTACACAATGTACCACACCCCCATCAGGGACACAGCACACCGCACACCACTGACAGTACACAATGTACCACAGCCCCATCAGACACCCAGCACACCGCACACCACTGACAGTACACAATGTACCACACCCCCATCAGGCACTCCGCACACCGCACACCACTGACAGTACACAATGTACCACACCCCCATCAGACACCCAGCACACCGCACACCACTGACAGTACACAATGTACCACAACCCCATCAGACACCCAGCACACCGCACACCACTGACAGTGCACAATGTACCACACCCCCATCAGACACCCAGCACACCGCACACCACTGACAGTACACAATGTACCACACCCCCATCAGGCACCCAGCACACCACACACCACTGACAGTACACAATGTACCACAACCCCATCAGGCACCCAGCACACCGCACACCACTGCCAGTACACAATGTACCACAGCCCCATCAAACACCCAGCACACCACACACCACAGACAGTACACAATGTACCACATCCCCATCAGTCACCCAGCACACCGCACACCACTGACAGTACACAATGTACCACACCCCCATCAGTCACCCAGCACACCACACACCACTGACAGTACACAATGTACCACAGCCCCATCAGGCACCCAGCACACCGCACACCACTGACAGTACACAATGTACCACACCCCCATCAGACACCCAGCACACACGCACACCACTGACAGTACACAATGTACCACACCCCCATCAAACACCCAGCACACCACACACCACTGACAGTACACAATGTACCACACCCCCATCAGACACCCAGCACACCACACACCACTGACAGTACGCAATGTACCACACCCCCATCAGACACCCAGCACACCACACACCACTGACAGTACACAATGTATAACACCCCCATCAGAAACCCAGTACACCGCACACCACTGACAGTACACAATGTACCACATCCCCATCAAACACCCAGCACACCACACACCACTGACAGTACACAATGTACCACACCCCCATCAGATACCCAGCACACCACACACCACTGACAGTACACAATGTACCACACCCCCATCAGACACCCAGCACACCACACACCACTGACAGTACACAATGTACCACAGCCCCACCAGACACCCAGCACACCACACACCACTGACAGTACACAATGTACCACACCCCCATCAGACACCCAGCACACCACACACCACTGATAGTACACAATGTACCACACCCCCATCAGACACCCAGCACACCACACACCACTGACAGTACACAATGTACCACAGCCCCACCAGACACCCAGCACACCACACACCACTGACAGTACACAATGTACCACACCCCCATCAGACACCCAGCACACCGCACACCACTGACAGTACACAATGTACCACACCCCCATCAAACACCCAGCACACCACACACAACTGACAGTACACAATGTACCACACCCCCATCAGACACCCAGCACACCACACACCACTGACGGTACACAATGTACCACACCCCCATCAGAAACCCAGTACACCGCACACCACTGACAGTACACAATGTACCACACCCCCATCAGACACCCAGCACACCACACACCACTGACAGTACACAATGTACCACAGCCCCACCAGACACCCAGCACACCACACACCACTGACAGTACACAATGTACCACACCCCCATCAGACACCCAGCACACCACACACCACTGACAGTACACAATGTACCACACCCCCATCAGACACCCAGCACACCACACACCACTGACAGTACACAATGTACCACACCCCCATCAGACACCCAGCACACCACACACCACTGATAGTACACAATGTACCACACCCCCATCAGACACCCAGCACACCGCACACCACTGACAGTACACAATGTACCTCACCCTCATCAGGCACCCAGCACACCACACACCACTGACAGTACACAATGTACCACACCCCCATCAGACACCCAGCACACCACACACCACTGATAGTACACAATGTACCACACCCCCATCAGACACCCAGCACACCACACACCACTGACAGTACACAATGTACCACACCCCCATCAGGGACCCAGCTCACCACACACCACTGACAGCACACAATGTACCACAGCCCCATCAGACACCCAGCACACCGCACACCACTGACAGTACACAATGTACCAATACCCCCATCAGTCACCCAGCACACCGCACACCACTGATAGTACACAATGTACCACACCACCATCAGGCACCCAGCACACCGCACACCACTGACAGTACACAATGTACCACACCCCCATCAAGCACTCAGCACACCGCACACCACTGACAGTACACAATGTACGACACCCCCATCAGGCACCCTGCACACCGCACACCACTGACTGTACACAATGTACCACACCCCCATCAGGCACCCAGCACACCGCACACCACTGACAGTACACAATGTACCACAGCCTAATGAGACACCCAGCACACCACACACCACTGACAGTACACAATGTACCACACCCCCATCAGACACCCAGCTCACCCCACACCACTGACAGTACACAATGTACCTCACCCCCATCAGGCACCCAGCACACCGCACACCACTGACAGTACACAATGTACCTCACCCCCATCAGGCACCCAGCACACCGCACACCATTGGCAGTACACAATGTACCACACCCCCTTCAGACACTCAGCACACCACACACCACTGACAGTACACAATGTACCACACCCCCATCAGGGACCCAGCACACCGCACACCACTGACAGTACACAATGCACCACACCCCCATCAGACACCCAGCACACCGCACACCACTGACAGTACACAATGTACCACAGTCCCATCAGGCACCCAGCACACCGCACACCACTGACATTACACAATGTACCACATCCTCATCAGACACCCAGCTCACCGCACACCGCTGACAGTACACAATGTTCCACACCCCCATCAGGGACCCAGCACACCGCACACCACTGACAGTACACAATGTACGACAGCCCCATCAGACACCCAGCACACCGCACACCACTGACAGTACACAATGTACCACACCCCCATCAGGGACACAGCACACCGCACACCACTGACAGTACACAATGTACCACAGCCCCATCAGACACCCAGCACACCGCACACCACTGACAGTACACAATGTACCACACCCCCATCAGGCACTCCGCACACCGCACACCACTGACAGTACACAATGTACCACACCCCCATCAGACACCCAGCACACCGCACACCACTGACAGTACACAATGTACCACAACCCCATCAGACACCCAGCACACCGCACACCACTGACAGTGCACAATGTACCACACCCCCATCAGACACCCAGCACACCGCACACCACTGACAGTACACAATGTACCACACCCCCATCAGGCACCCAGCACACCACACACCACTGACAGTACACAATGTACCACAACCCCATCAGGCACCCAGCACACCGCACACCACTGCCAGTACACAATGTACCACAGCCCCATCAAACACCCAGCACACCACACACCACAGACAGTACACAATGTACCACATCCCCATCAGTCACCCAGCACACCGCACACCACTGACAGTACACAATGTACCACACCCCCATCAGTCACCCAGCACACCACACACCACTGACAGTACACAATGTACCACAGCCCCATCAGGCACCCAGCACACCGCACACCACTGACAGTACACAATGTACCACACCCCCATCAGACACCCAGCACACACGCACACCACTGACAGTACACAATGTACCACACCCCCATCAAACACCCAGCACACCACACACCACTGACAGTACACAATGTACCACACCCCCATCAGACACCCAGCACACCACACACCACTGACAGTACGCAATGTACCACACCCCCATCAGACACCCAGCACACCACACACCACTGACAGTACACAATGTATAACACCCCCATCAGAAACCCAGTACACCGCACACCACTGACAGTACACAATGTACCACATCCCCATCAAACACCCAGCACACCACACACCACTGACAGTACACAATGTACCACACCCCCATCAGATACCCAGCACACCACACACCACTGACAGTACACAATGTACCACACCCCCATCAGACACCCAGCACACCACACACCACTGACAGTACACAATGTACCACAGCCCCACCAGACACCCAGCACACCACACACCACTGACAGTACACAATGTACCACACCCCCATCAGACACCCAGCACACCACACACCACTGATAGTACACAATGTACCACACCCCCATCAGACACCCAGCACACCACACAGCACTGACAGTACACAATGTACCACACCCCCATCAGGGACCCAGCTCACCACACACCACTGACAGCACACAATGTACCACAGCCTCATCAGACACCCAGCACACCGCACAGCACTGACAGTACACAATGTACCAATACCCCCATCAGTCACCCAGCACACCGCACACCACTGATAGTACACAATGTACCACACCACCATCAGGCACCCAGCACACCGCACACCACTGACAGTACACAATGTACCACACCCCCATCAGGCACTCAGCACACCGCACACCACTGACAGTACACAATGTACGACACCCCCATCAGGCACCCTGCACACCGCACACCACTGACTGTACACAATGTACCACACCCCCATCAGGCACCCAGCACACCGCACACCACTGACAGTACACAATGTACCACAGCCTAATGAGACACCCAGCACACCACACACCACTGACAGTACACAATGTACCACACCCCCATCAGACACCCAGCTCACCCCACACCACTGACAGTACACAATGTACCTCACCCCCATCAGGCACCCAGCACACCGCACACCACTGACAGTACACAATGTACCTCACCCCCATCAGGCACCCAGCACACCGCACACCATTGGCAGTACACAATGTACCACACCCCCTTCAGACACTCAGCACACCACACACCACTGACAGTACACAATGTACCACACCCCCATCAGGGACCCAGCACACCGCACACCACTGACAGTACACAATGCACCACACCCCCATCAGACACCCAGCACACCGCACACCACTGACAGTACACAATGTACCACAGTCCCATCAGGCATCCAGCACACCGCACACCACTGACATTACACAATGTACCACATCCTCATCAGACACCCAGCTCACCGCACACCGCTGACAGTACACAATGTTCCACACCCCCATCAGGGACCCAGCACACCGCACACCACTGACAGTACACAATGTACGACAGCCCCATCAGACACCCAGCACACCGCACACCACTGACAGTACACAATGTACCACACCCCCATCAGGGACACAGCACACCGCACACCACTGACAGTACACAATGTACCACAGCCCCATCAGACACCCAGCACACCGCACACCACTGACAGTACACAATGTACCACACCCCCATCAGGCACCCCGCACACCGCACACCACTGACAGTACACAATGTACCACACCCCCATCAGACACCCAGCACACCGCACACCACTGACAGTACACAATGTACCACAACCCCATCAGACACCCAGCACACCGCACACCACTGACAGTGCACAATGTACCACACCCCCATCAGACACCCAGCACACCGCACACCACTGACAGTACACAATGTACCACAACCCCATCAGACACCCAGCACACCGCACACCACTGACAGTGCACAATGTACCACACCCCCATCAGACACCCAGCACACCGCACACCGCTGACAGTACACAATGTTCCACACCCCCATCAGGGACCCAGCACACCGCACACCACTGACAGTACACAATGTACGACAGCCCCATCAGACACCCAGCACACCGCACACCACTGACAGTACACAATGTACCACACCCCCATCAGGGACACAGCACACCGCACACCACTGACAGTACACAATGTACCACAGCCCCATCAGACACCCAGCACACCGCACACCACTGACAGTACACAATGTACCACACCCCCATTAGGCACCCCGCACACCGCACACCACTGACAGTACACAATGTACCACACCCCCATCAGACACCCAGCACACCGCACACCACTGACAGTACACAATGTACCACAACCCCATCAGACACCCAGCACACCGCACACCACTGACAGTGCACAATGTACCACACCCCCATCAGACTCCCAGCACACCGCACACCACTGACAGTACACAATGTACCACACCCCCATCAGACACCCAGCACACCGCACACCACTGACATTACACAATGTACCACATCCTCCTCAGACACCCAGCACACCACACACCACTGACAGTATACAATGTACCACAGCCCCATCAGACACCCAGCACACCGCACACCTCTGACAGTACCCACTGTACCAAACCCCATCAGACACCCAGCACACCGCACACCACTGACAGTATACAATGTACCACAGCCCCATCAGACACCCAGCACACCGCACACCTCTGACAGTACACAATGTACCAAACCCCCATCAGGCACCCAGCACACCGCACACCACTGACAGTACACAATGTACCACACCCCCATCAGACACCCAGCACACCACACACCACTGACAGTACACAATGTACCACAGCCCCATCAGACACCCAGCACACCACACACCACTGACAGTACACAATGTACCACACCCCCATCAGACACCCAGCACACCGCACACCACTGACAGTACACAATGTACCACACCCCCATCAGGGACCCAGCTCACCACACACCACTGACAGTACACAATGTACCACAGCCCCATCAGACACCCAGCACACCGCACACCAATGACAGTACACAATGTACCATAACCCCATCAGTCACCCAGCACACCGCACACCACTGACAGTACACAATGTACCACACCACCATCAGGCACCCAGCACACCGCACACCACTGACAGTACACAATGTACCACACCCCCATCAGGCACTCAGCACACCGCACACCACTGACAGTACACAATGTACGACACCCCCATCAGGCACCCAGCACACCGCACATCACTGACTGTACACAATGTACCACACCCCCATCAGGCACCCAGCACACCGCACACCACTGACAGTACACAATGTACCACAGCCTAATGAGACACCCAGCACACCACACACCACTGACAGTACACAATGTACCACACCCCCATCAGACACCCAGCACACCGCACACCACTGACAGTACACAATGTACCACACCCCCTTCAGACACTCAGCACACCGCACATCACTTACAGTACACAATGCACCACACCCCCATCAGACACCCAGCACACCGCACACCACTGACAGTACACAATGTACCACAGTCCCATCAGGCACCCAGCACACCGCACACCACTGACATTACACAATGTACCACATCCTCATCAGACACCCAGCTCACCGCACACCGCTGACAGTACACAATGTTCCACACCCCCATCAGGGACCCAGCACACCGCACACCACTGACAGTACACAATGTACGACAGCCCCATCAGACACCCAGCACACCGCACACCACTGACAGTACACAATGTACCACACCCCATCAGGGACACAGCACACCGCACACCACTGACAGTACACAATGTACCACAGCCCCATCAGACACCCAGCACACCGCACACCACTGACAGTACACAATGTACCACACCCCCATCAGACACCCAGCACACCGCACACCACTGACAGTACACAATGTACCACAACCCCATCAGACACCCAGCACACCGCACACCACTGACAGTGCACAATGTACCACACCCCCATCAGACACCCAGCACACCGCACACCACTGACAGTACGCAATGTACCACAACCCCATCAGACACCCAGCACACCGCACACCACTGACAGTACACATTGTACCACAGTCCCATCAGACGCCCAGCACACCGCACACCACTGACAGTACACAATGTACCACACCCCCATCAGACACCCAGCACACCGCACACCACTGACAGTACACAATGTACCACACCCCCATCAGACACCCAGCACACCGCGCACCACTGACAGTACACAATGTACCACACCCCCATCAGACACCCAGCACACCGCACACCACTGACAGTACACAATGTACCACATCCTCATCAGACACCCAGCACACCACACACCACTGACAGTATACAATGTACCACAGCCCCATCAGACACCCAGCACACCGCACACCTCTGACAGTACCCACTGTACCAAACCCCATCAGACACCCAGCACACCGCACACCACTGACAGTACACAATGTACCACAGCCCCATCAGACACCCAGCACACCGCACACCTCTGACAATACACAATGTACCACACCCCCATCAGGCACCCAGCACACCGCACACCACTGACAGTACACAATGTACCACACCCCCATCAGACACCCAGCACACCTCACACCACTGACAGTACACAATGTACCACACCCCCATCAGGCACCCAGCACAACACACACCACTGACAGTACACAATGTGCCACACCCCCATCAGACACCCAGCACACCGCACACCACTGACAGTACACAATGTACCACACCCCCATCAGACACCCAGCACACCGCACACCTCTGACAGTACACAATGTACCACACCCCCATCAGACACCCAGCACACCGCACACCACTGACAGTACACAATGTACCACACCCCCATCAGGCACTCAGCACACCGCACACCACTGACAGTACACAATGTACCACACCCCCATCAGGCACCCAGCACACCACACACCACTGACAGTACACAATGTACCACACCCCCATCAGACACCCAGCACACCAAACACCACTGACAGTACACAATGTACCACACCCCCATCAGACACGCAGCACAACACACACAACTGACAGTACACAATGTGCCACACCCCCATCAGACACTCAGCACACCACACACCACTGACAGTACACAATGTACCACACCCCCATCAGTCACCCAGCACACCGCACACCACTGACAGTACACAATGTACCACAGTCCCATCAGACACTCAGCACACCACACACCACTGACAGTACACAATGTACCACACCCCCATCAGGCACCCAGCACACCACACACCACTGACAGTACACAATGTACCACACCCCCATCAGTCACCCAGCACACCACACACCACTGACAGTGCACAACGTACCACTCCCCCATCAGGCAAACAGCACACCGCACACCACTGACAGTACACAATGTACCAGAGCCCCATCAGACACTCAGCACACCACACACCACTGACATTACACAATGTACCACACCCCCATCAGTCACCCAGCACACCACACACCACTGACAGTACACAATGTACCACAGCCCCATCAGGCACCCAGAACACCGCACACCACTGACAGTACACAACGTACAACACCCCCATCAGGCAAACAGCACACCGCACACCACTGACAGTACACAATGTACCACAGCCCCATCAGACACTCAGCACACCGCACACCACTGACAGTACACAATGTACCACAACCCCATCAGACACCCAGCACACCGCACACCACTGACAGTGCACAATGTACCACACCCCCATCAGACACCCAGCTCACCGCACACCGCTGACAGTACACAATGTTCCACACCCCCATCAGGGACCCAGCACACCGCACACCACTGACAGTACACAATGTACGACAGCCCCATCAGACACCCAGCACACCGCACACCACTGACAGTACACAATGTACCACACCCCATCAGGGACACAGCACACCGCACACCACTGACAGTACACAATGTACCACAGCCCCATCAGACACCCAGCACACCGCACACCACTGACAGTACACAATGTACCACACCCCCATCAGACACCCAGCACACCGCACACCACTGACAGTACACAATGTACCACAACCCCATCAGACACCCAGCACACCGCACACCACTGACAGTGCACAATGTACCACACCCCCATCAGACACCCAGCACACCGCACACCACTGACAGTACGCAATGTACCACAACCCCATCAGACACCCAGCACACCGCACACCACTGACAGTACACATTGTACCACAGTCCCATCAGACGCCCAGCACACCGCACACCACTGACAGTACACAATGTACCACACCCCCATCAGACACCCAGCACACCGCACACCACTGACAGTACACAATGTACCACACCCCCATCAGACACCCAGCACACCGCGCACCACTGACAGTACACAATGTACCACACCCCCATCAGACACCCAGCACACCGCACACCACTGACAGTACACAATGTACCACATCCTCATCAGACACCCAGCACACCACACACCACTGACAGTATACAATGTACCACAGCCCCATCAGACACCCAGCACACCGCACACCTCTGACAGTACCCACTGTACCAAACCCCATCAGACACCCAGCACACCGCACACCACTGACAGTACACAATGTACCACAGCCCCATCAGACACCCAGCACACCGCACACCTCTGACAATACACAATGTACCACACCCCCATCAGGCACCCAGCACACCGCACACCACTGACAGTACACAATGTACCACACCCCCATCAGACACCCAGCACACCTCACACCACTGACAGTACACAATGTACCACACCCCCATCAGGCACCCAGCACAACACACACCACTGACAGTACACAATGTGCCACACCCCCATCAGACACCCAGCACACCGCACACCACTGACAGTACACAATGTACCACACCCCCATCAGACACCCAGCACACCGCACACCTCTGACAGTACACAATGTACCACACCCCCATCAGACACCCAGCACACCGCACACCACTGACAGTACACAATGTACCACACCCCCATCAGGCACTCAGCACACCGCACACCACTGACAGTACACAATGTACCACACCCCCATCAGGCACCCAGCACACCACACACCACTGACAGTACACAATGTACCACACCCCCATCAGACACCCAGCACACCAAACACCACTGACAGTACACAATGTACCACACCCCCATCAGACACGCAGCACAACACACACAACTGACAGTACACAATGTGCCACACCCCCATCAGACACTCAGCACACCACACACCACTGACAGTACACAATGTACCACACCCCCATCAGTCACCCAGCACACCGCACACCACTGACAGTACACAATGTACCACAGTCCCATCAGACACTCAGCACACCACACACCACTGACAGTACACAATGTACCACACCCCCATCAGGCACCCAGCACACCACACACCACTGACAGTACACAATGTACCACACCCCCATCAGTCACCCAGCACACCACACACCACTGACAGTACACAACGTACCACTCCCCCATCAGGCAAACAGCACACCGCACACCACTGACAGTACACAATGTACCAGAGCCCCATCAGACACTCAGCACACCACACACCACTGACATTACACAATGTACCACACCCCCATCAGTCACCCAGCACACCACACACCACTGACAGTACACAATGTACCACAGCCCCATCAGGCACCCAGAACACCGCACACCACTGACAGTACACAACGTACAACACCCCCATCAGGCAAACAGCACACCGCACACCACTGACAGTACACAATGTACCACAGCCCCATCAGACACTCAGCACACCACACACCACTGACAGTACACAATGTACCACACCCCCTTCAGTCACCCAGCACACCACACACCACTGACAGTACACAATGTACCACAGCCCCATCAGGCACCCAGCACACCGCACACCACTGACAGTACACAATGTACCACACCCCCATCAGACACCCAGCACACCGCACACCACTGACAGTACACAATGTACCACACCCTCATCAAACACCCAGCACACCACACACCACTGTCAGTGCACAATGTACCACACCCCCATCAGACACCCAGCACACCACACACCACTGACAGTACACAATGTACCACACCCCCATCAGACACCCAGCACACCACACACCACTGACAGTGCACAATGTACCACACCCCCATCAGACACCCAGCACACCGCACACCACTGACAGTACACAATGGACCACACCCCCATCAAACACCCAGCACACCACACACGACTGACAGTACACAATGTACCACACCCCCATCAGATACCCAGCACACCACACACCACTGACAGTACAAAATGTACCACACCCCCATCAGACACCCAGCACACCGCACACCACTGACAGTACACAATGTACCACACCCCCATCAGACACCCAGCACACCGCACACCACTGCCAGTACACAATGTACCACAGCCCCATCAGACACCCAGCACACCGCGCACCACTGACAGTACACAATGTACCATACCCCCATCAGTCACCCAGCACACCGCACACCACTGACAGTACACAATGTACCACACCCCCATCAGGCACTCAGCACACCGCACACCACTGACAGTACACAATGTACCACACCCCCATCAGACACCCAGCACACCACACACCACTGACAGTACACAATGTACCACAGCCCCATCAGGCACCCAGCACTCCACACACCACTGACAGTACACAATGTACCACACCCCCATCAGACACCCAACACACCACACACCACTGACAGTACACAATGTACCACACCCCCATCAGACACCCAGCACACCACACACCACTGACAGTACACAATGTACCACACCCCCATCAGACACCCAGCACACAACACACCACTGACAGTACACAATGTACCACAGCCCCATCAGACACCCAGCACACCGCACACCACTGACAGTACACAATGTACCACAGCCCCATCAGACACCCAGCACACCGCACACCACTGACAGTACACAATGTACCATACCCCCATCAGTCACCCAGCACACCGCACACCACTGACAGTACACAATGTACCACACCCCCATCAGGCACCCAGCACACCGCACACCACTGACAGTACACAATGTACCACACCCCCATCAGGCACCCAGCACACCGCACACCACTGACTGTACACAATGTACCACACCCCCATCAGACACCCAGCACACCGCACACCACTGACAGTACACAATGTACCACAGCCCCATCAGACACCCAGCACACCACACACCACTGACAGTACACAATGTACCACAGCCCCATCAGACACCCAGAACACCGCACACCACTGACAGTACACAATGTACCACACCTCCATCAGACACCCAGACACCGCAGACCACTGACAGTACGCAATGTACCACACCCCCATCAGACACCCAGCACACAGCACACCACTGACAGTACACAATGTACCACAGCCCCATCAGACACCCAGCACACCACACACCACTGACAGTACACAATGTACCACAGCCCCATCAGACACCCAGCACACCGTACACCACTGACAGTACACAATGTACCACAGCCCCATCAGGCACCCAGCACACCACACATCACTGACAGTACACAATGTACCACAGCCCCATCAGGCACCCAGCACACCACACATCACTGACAGTACACAATGTACCACACCCCCATCAGACACCCAGAACACCGCACACCACTGACAGTACACAATGTACCACAGCCCCATCAGGCACCCAGCACACCGCACACCACTGACAGTACACAATGTACCACACCCCCATCAGACACACAACACACCGCACACCACTGACAGTACACAATGTACCACACCCCCATCAGACACCCAGCACACCGCACACCACTGACAGTACACAATGTACCGCACCCCCATCAGACACCCAGCACACCGCACACCACTGACAGTACACAATGTACCACACCCCCATCAGACACCCAGCACACCACACACCACTGACAGTACACAATGTACCACAGCCCCATCAGACACCCAGCACACCGCACACCACTGACAGTACACAATGTACCGCACCCCCATCAGACACCCAGCACACCGCACACCACTGACAGTACACAATGTACCACACCCCCATCAGACACCCAGACACCGCAGACCACTGACAGTACGCAATGTACCACACCCCCATCAGACACCCAGCACACAGCACACCACTGACAGTACACAATGTACCACAGCCCCATCAGACACCCAGCACACCACACACCACTGACAGTACACAATGTACCACACCTCCATCAGACACCCAGACACCGCAGACCACTGACAGTACGCAATGTACCACACCCCCATCAGACACCCAGCACCCAGCACACCACTGACAGTACACAATGTACCACAGCCCCATCAGACACCCAGCACACCACACACCACTGACAGTACACAATGTACCACAGCCCCATCAGACACCCAGCACACCGCACACCACTGACAGTACACAATGTACCACACCCCCATCAGACACCCAGCACACCGCACACCACTGACAGCACACAATGTACCACACCCCCATCAGACACCCAGCACACCGCACACCACTGACAGTACACAATGTACCACACCCCCATCAGACACCCAGCACACCGCACACCACTGACAGTACACAATGTACCACATCCCCATCAGACACCCAGCACACCGCACACCACTGACAGTACACAATGTACCACACCCCCATCAGACACCCAGCACACCGCACACCACTGACAGTACACAATGTACCACACCTCCATCAGACACCCAGCACACCACACACCACTGACAGTACACAATGTACCACACACCCATCAGGCACCCAGCACACCGCACACCACTGACAGTACACAATGTACCACACCCCCATCAGACACCCAGCACACCGCACACCACTGACAGTACACAATGTACCACACCCCCATCAGACACCCAGCACACCACACACCACTGACAGTACACAATGTACCACAGCCCCATCAGACACCCAGCACACCACACACCACTGACAGTACACAATGTACCTCACCCCCATCAGACACCCAGCACACCGCACACCACTGACAGTACACAATGTACCACACCCCCATCAGGCACCCAGCACACCACACACCACTGACAGTACACAATGTACCACACCCCCATCAGACACCCAGCACACCGCACACCACTGACAGTACACAATGTACCACACCCCCATCAGGCACCCAGCACACCACACACCACTGACAGTACACAATGTACCACATCCCCATCAGGCACCCAGCACACCACACACCACTGACAGTACACAATGTACCACACCCCCATCAGATACCCAGCACACCGCACACCACTGACAGTACACAATGTCCCACACCCCCATCAGATACCCAGCTCACCGCACACCACTGACAGTACACAATGTGCCACAGCCCCATCAGGCACCCAGCACACCACACACCACTGACAGTACACAATGTACCACACCCCCATCAGACACCCAGAACACCGCACACCACTGACAGTACACAATGTACCACACCCCCATCAGACACCCAGCACACCGCACACCACTGACAGTACACAATGTACCACACACCCACCAGGCGCCCAGCACACCGCACACCACTGACAGTACGCAATGTACCACCCCCATCAGACACCCAGCACACCGCACACCACTGACAGTACACAATGTACCACAGCCCCATCAGACACCCAGCACACCACACACCACTGACAGTACACAATGTACCACAGCCCCATCAGACACCCAGCACACCACACACCACTGACAGTACGCAATGTACCACCCCCATCAGACACCCAGCACACCGCACACCACTGACAGTACACAATGTACCACAGCCCCATCAGACACCCAGCACACCACACACCACTGACAGTACACAATGTACCACAGCCCCATCAGACACCCAGCACACCACACACCACTGACAGTACACAATGTACCACAGCCCCATCAGACACCCAGCACACCACACACCACTGACAGTACACAATGTACCACAGCCCCATCAGACACCCAGAACACCGAACACCACTGACAGTACACAATGTACCACAGTCCCATCAGACACACAGCACACCACACACCACTGACAGTACACAATGTACCACACCCCCATCAGACACCCAGCACACCGCACACCACTGGCCGTACACAATGTACCACAGCCCCATCAGACACCCAGCACACCGCACACCACTGACAGTACACACTGTACCACAGCCCCATCAGACACCCAGCACACCACACACCACTGACAGTACACAATGTACCACATCCCCATCCGACACCCAGCTCACCGCACACCACTGACAGTACACAATGTACCACATCCCCATCAGACACCCAGCTCACCACACACCACTGACAGTACACAATGTACCACACCCCCACCAAACACCCAGCACACCGCACACCACTGACAGGACACAATGTACCAAAGCCCCATCAGACACCCAGCACACCGCACACCACTGACAGTACACAATGTACCACACCCCCATCAGACACCCAGCACACCGCACTCCACTGACAGTACACAATGTACCACACCCTCATCAGGCACCCAGCACACCGCACACCACTGACAGTACACAATGTACCCCACCCCCATCAGACACCCAGCACACCGCACACCACTGACAGTACACAATGTACCACACCCCCATCAGGCACCCAGCACACCGCACTCCACTGACAGTGCACAATGTACCACACACCCATCAGGCACCCAGCACACCGCACACCACTGACAGTACACAATGTACCACACCCTCATCAGGCACCCAGCACACCGCACACCACTGACAGTACACAATGTACCCCACCCCCATCAGACACCCAGCACACCGCACACCACTGACAGTACACAATGTACCACACCCCCATCAGGCACCCAGCACACCGCACTCCACTGACAGTGCACAATGTACCACACACCCATCAGGCACCCAGCACACCGCACACCACTGACAGTACACAATGTACCACACCCCCATCAGACACCCAGCACACCGCACACCACTGACAGTACACAATGTACCACACCCTCATCAGACACCCAGCACACCGCACACCACTGACAGTACACAATGTACCACACACCCATCAGGCACCCAGCACACCGCACACCACTGACAGTACACAATGTACCACACCCCCATCAGACACCCAGCACACCGCACACCACTGACAGTACACAATGTACCACACCCTCATCAGGCACCGAGCACACCGCACACCACTGACAGTACACAATGTACCCCACCCCCATCAGACACCCAGCACACCGCACACCACTGACAGTACACAATGTACCACACCCCCATCAGGCACCCAGCACACCGCACTCCACTGACAGTGCACAATGTACCACACACCCATCAGGCACCCAGCACACCGCACACCACTGACAGTACACAATGTACCACACCCCCATCAGACACCCAGCACACCGCACACCACTGACAGTACACAATGTACCACACCCCCATCAGACACCCAGCACACCACACACCACTGACAGTAGACAATGTACCACACCACCATCAGACACCCAGCACACCGCACACCACTGACAGTACACAATGTACCTCACCCCCATCAGACACCCAGCACACCGCACACCACTGACAGTACACAATGTACCACACCCCCATCAGGCACCCAGCACACCACACACCACTGACAGTACACAATGTACCACACCCCCATCAGACACCCAGCACACCGCACACCACTGACAGTACACAATGTACCACACCCCCATCAGGCACCCAGCACACCACACACCACTGACAGTACACAATGTACCACATCCCCATCAGGCACCCAGCACACCACACACAACTGACAGTACACAATGTACCACACCCCCATCAGATACCCAGCACACCGCACACCACTGACAGTACACAATGTCCCACACCCCCATCAGATACCCAGCTCACCGCACACCACTGACAGTACACAATGTGCCACAGCCCCATCAGGCACCCAGCACACCACACACCACTGACAGTACACAATGTACCACACCCCCATCAGACTCCCAGAACACCGCACACCACTGACAGTACACAATGTACCACACCCCCATCAGACACCCAGCACACCACACACCACTGACAGTACACAATGTACCACAGCCCCATCAGACACCCAGCACACCGCCCACCACTGACAGTACACAATGTACCACACCCCCATCAGACACCGGGCACACCACACACCACTGACAGTACACAATGTACCACAGCCCCATCAGGCACCCAGCACACCGCACACCACTGACAGTACACAATGTACCACACCCCCATCAGGCACCCAGCACACCGCACACCACTGACAGTACACAATGTACCACATCCCCATCAGACACCCAGCACACCGCACACCACTGACAGTACACAATGTACCACACCCACATCAGACACCCAGCACACCGCACACCACTGACAGTACACAATGTACCACACCCCCATCAGGCACCCAGCACACCACACACCACTGACAGTACACAATGTACCACACCCCCATCAAACTCCCAGCACACCGCACACCACTGACAGTACACAATGTGCCACAGCCCCATCAGGGACCCAACACCGCACACCACTGACAGTACACAATGTACCACACCCCCATCAGGGACCCAGCACACCGCACACCACTGACAGTACACAATGTACCACACCCCCATCAGACACCCAGCACACCGCACACCACTGACAGTAGACAATGTACCACAGCCCCATCAGATACCCAGCTCACCGCACACCACTGACAGTACACAATGTACCACACCCCCATCAGGGACCCAGCACACCACACACCACTGACAGTACACAATGTACCACACTCCCATCAGACACCCAGCACACCGCACACCACTGACAGTACACAATGTACCACACCCCCATCAGGGACCCAGCACACCGCACACCACTGACAGTACACAATGTACCACACCCCCATCAGACACACAGCACACCACACACCACTGACAGTACACAATGTTGCACACCCCCATCAGACACCCAGCACACCGCACACCACTGACAGTACACAATGTACCACAGCCCCATCAGACACCCAGCACACCACTGACAGGACTCAATGTACCGCACCCCCATCAGACACCCAGCACACCACACACCACTGACAGTACACAATGTACCACAGCCCCATCAGACACCCAGCAGACCGCACACCACTGACAGTACACAATGTACCACACCCCCATCAGACACCCAGCACACCGGACACCACTGACAGTACACAATGTACCACCCCCCCATCAGGCACCCAGCACACCGCACACCACTGACAGTACACAATGAACCACACCCCCATCAGGCAACCAGCACACCACACACCATGGACAGTACACAATGTACCACACCCCCATCAGACACCCAGCACACCGCACACCACTGACAGTACACAATGTACCACACCCCCATCAGACACAAAGCACACCACACACCACTGACAGTACACAATGTACCACCCCCCCATCAGGCACCCAGCGCACCGCACACCACTGACAGTACACAATGAACCACACCCCCATCAGGCAACCAGCACACCACACACCATGGACAGTACACAATGTACCACACCCCCATCAGACACCCAGCACACCGCACACCACTGACAGTACACAATGTACCACACCCCCATCAGACACCCAGCACACCACACACCACTGACAGTACACAATGTACCACACCCCCATCAGGTACCCAGAACATCACACACCACTGACAGTACACAATGTACCAGACCCCCATCAGGCAACCAGCACACCGCACACCACTGACAGTACACAATGTACCACACCCCCATCAGACACCCAGCACACCGCACACCACTGACAGTACACAATGTACCACAACCCCATCAGACACCCAGCAAACCGCACACCACTGACAGTACACAATGTACCACACCCCCATCAGACACCCAGCACACCGCACACCACTGACAGTACACAATGTACCAGACCCCCATCAGGCAACCAGCACACCACACACCATGGACAGTACACAATGTACCACAGCCCCATCAGACACCCAACACACCGCACACCACTGACAGTACACAATGTACCACACCCCCATCAGACACCCAGCACACCACACACCACTGACAGTACACAATGTACCACACCCCCATCAGACACCCAGCAGACCACACACCACTGACAGTACACAATGTACCACATCCCCATCAGGCACCCAGCGCACCGCACACCACTGACAGTACACAATGTGCCACACCCCCATCAGACACCCAGCACACCGCACACCACTGACAGTACACAATGTACCACACCCCCATCAGATACCCAGCAGACCGCACACCACTGACAGTACACAATGTACCACACCCCCATCAGACACCCAGCACACCACACACCACTGACAGTACACAATGTACCACACCCCCATCAGACACCCAGCAGACCGCACACCACTGACAGTACACAATGTACCACACCCCCATCAGACACCCAGCACACCGCACACCACTGACAGTACACAATGTACCACAGCCCCATCAGACACCCAGCACACCGCACACCACTGACAGTACACAATGTACCACACCCCCATCAGGCACCCAGCACACCGCACACCACTGACAGTACACAATGTACCACACCCCCATCAGACACCCAGCACACCACACACCACTGACAGTACACAATGTACCACAGCCCCATCAGACACCCAGCACACCACACACCACTGACAGTACACAGTGTACCACAGCCCCATCAGACATCCAGCGCTCCGCTCACCACTGACAGTACACAATGTACCACACCCCCATCAGATACCCAGCAGACCGCACACCACTGACAGTACACAATGTACCACACCCCCATCAGACACCCAGCACACCACACACCACTGACAGTACACAATGTACCACACCCCCATCAGACACCCAGCAGACCGCACACCACTGACAGTACACAATGTACCACACCCCCATCAGACACCCAGCACACCGCACACCACTGACAGTACACAATGTACCACAGCCCCATCAGACACCCAGCACACCGCACACCACTGACAGTACACAATGTACCACACCCCCATCAGGCACCCAGCACACCGCACACCACTGACAGTACACAATGTACCACACCCCCATCAGACACCCAGCACACCACACACCACTGACAGTACACAATGTAGCACAGCCCCATCAGACACCCAGCACACCACACACCACTGACAGTACACAGTGTACCACAGCCCCATCAGACACCCAGCGCTCCGCTCACCACTGACAGTACACAATGTACCACACCCCCATCAGGGACACAGCACACCGCACACCACTGACAGTACACAATGTACCATAGCCCCATCAGACACTCAGCACACCGCACACCACTGACAGTACACAATGTACCACATCCCCATCAGGGACCCAGCACACCGCACACCACTGACAGTCCACAATGTTGCGCACCCCCATCAGACACCCAGCACACCACACACCACTGACAGTACACAATGTACCACACCCCCATCAGACACCCAGCACACCACACACCACTGACAGTACACAATATACCACACCCCCATCAGGCACCCAGCACACCGCACACCACTGACAGTACACAATGTACCACACCCCCATCAGGCACCCAGCACTCCGCACACCAATGACAGTACACAATGTACCACAACCCCATCAGACACCCAGCACACCACACACCACTGACAGTACACAATGTACCACACCCCCATCAGACACCCAGCACACCACACACCACTGACAGTACACAATGTACCACAGCCCCATCAGGCACCCAGCACACCACACACCACTGACAGTACACAATGTACCACAGCCCCAGCAGGCACCCAGCACACCGCACACCACTGACAGTACACAATGTACCACACCCCCATCAGACACCCAGCACACCGCACACCACTGACAGTATACAATGTACCACACCCCCATCAGACACCCAGCACACCGCACACCACTGACAGTACACAATGTACCACACCCCCATCAGACACCCAGCACACCGCACAACACTGACAGTACACAATGTACCACACCCCCATCAGGCACCCAGCACACCGCACACCACTGACAGTACACAATGTACCACACCCCCATCAGACACCCAGCACACTACACACCACTGACAGTACACAATGTACCACACCCCCATGAGACACCCAGCACACTGCACAGCACTGACATTACACAATGTACCACACCCCCATCAGACACCCAGCACACCGCACACCACTGACAGTACACAATGTACCACACCCCCATCAGACACCCAGCACACTACACACCACTGACAGTACACAATGTTGCACACCCCCATCAGACACCCAGCACACCACACACCACTGACAGTACACAATGTACCACACCCCCATCAGACACCCAGCACACCGCACACCACTGACAGTACACAATGTACCACACCCACATCAGACACCCAGCACACCGCACACCACTGACAGTACACAATGTACCACACCCCCATCAGGCACCCAGCACACCACACACCACTGACAGTACACAATGTACCACACCCCCATCAAACTCCCAGCACACCGCACACCACTGACAGTACACAATGTGCCACAGCCCCATCAGGGACCCAACACCGCACACCACTGACAGTACACAATGTACCACACCCCCATCAGGGACCCAGCACACCGCACACCACTGACAGTACACAATGTACCACACCCCCATCAGACACCCAGCACACCGCACACCACTGACAGTAGACAATGTACCACAGCCCCATCAGATACCCAGCTCACCGCACACCACTGACAGTACACAATGTACCACACCCCCATCAGGGACCCAGCACACCACACACCACTGACAGTACACAATGTACCACACTCCCATCAGACACCCAGCACACCGCACACCACTGACAGTACACAATGTACCACACCCCCATCAGGGACCCAGCACACCGCACACCACTGACAGTACACAATGTACCACACCCCCATCAGACACACAGCACACCACACACCACTGACAGTACACAATGTTGCACACCCCCATCAGACACCCAGCACACCGCACACCACTGACAGTACACAATGTACCACAGCCCCATCAGA
This sequence comes from Scyliorhinus torazame, assembly GCF_047496885.1. Taxonomy (NCBI): domain Eukaryota; kingdom Metazoa; phylum Chordata; class Chondrichthyes; order Carcharhiniformes; family Scyliorhinidae; genus Scyliorhinus; species Scyliorhinus torazame. The sequence continues at coordinate 57,904,701 of NC_092711.1, forward strand.
CACCCAGCACACCACTGACAGGACTCAATGTACCGCACCCCCATCAGACACCCAGCACACCACACACCACTGACAGTACACAATGTACCACAGCCCCATCAGACACCCAGCAGACCGCACACCACTGACAGTACACAATGTACCACACCCCCATCAGACACCCAGCACACCGGACACCACTGACAGTACACAATGTACCACCCCCCCATCAGGCACCCAGCACACCGCACACCACTGACAGTACACAATGAACCACACCCCCATCAGGCAACCAGCACACCACACACCATGGACAGTACACAATGTACCACACCCCCATCAGACACCCAGCACACCGCACACCACTGACAGTACACAATGTACCACACCCCCATCAGACACAAAGCACACCACACACCACTGACAGTACACAATGTACCACCCCCCCATCAGGCACCCAGCACACCGCACACCACTGACAGTACACAATGAACCACACCCCCATCAGGCAACCAGCACACCACACACCATGGACAGTACACAATGTACCACACCCCCATCAGACACCCAGCACACCGCACACCACTGACAGTACACAATGTACCACACCCCCATCAGACACCCAGCACACCACACACCACTGACAGTACACAATGTACCACACCCCCATCAGGTACCCAGAACATCACACACCACTGACAGTACACAATGTACCAGACCCCCATCAGGCAACCAGCACACCGCACACCACTGACAGTACACAATGTACCACACCCCCATCAGACACCCAGCACACCGCACACCACTGACAGTACACAATGTACCACAACCCCATCAGACACCCAGCAAACCGCACACCACTGACAGTACACAATGTACCACACCCCCATCAGACACCCAGCACACCGCACACCACTGACAGTACACAATGTACCAGACCCCCATCAGGCAACCAGCACACCACACACCATGGACAGTACACAATGTACCACAGCCCCATCAGACACCCAACACACCGCACACCACTGACAGTACACAATGTACCACACCCCCATCAGACACCCAGCACACCACACACCACTGACAGTACACAATGTACCACACCCCCATCAGACACCCAGCAGACCACACACCACTGACAGTACACAATGTACCACATCCCCATCAGGCACCCAGCGCACCGCACACCACTGACAGTACACAATGTGCCACACCCCCATCAGACACCCAGCACACCGCACACCACTGACAGTACACAATGTACCACACCCCCATCAGATACCCAGCAGACCGCACACCACTGACAGTACACAATGTACCACACCCCCATCAGACACCCAGCACACCACACACCACTGACAGTACACAATGTACCACACCCCCATCAGACACCCAGCAGACCGCACACCACTGACAGTACACAATGTACCACACCCCCATCAGACACCCAGCACACCGCACACCACTGACAGTACACAATGTACCACAGCCCCATCAGACACCCAGCACACCGCACACCACTGACAGTACACAATGTACCACACCCCCATCAGGCACCCAGCACACCGCACACCACTGACAGTACACAATGTACCACACCCCCATCAGACACCCAGCACACCACACACCACTGACAGTACACAATGTACCACAGCCCCATCAGACACCCAGCACACCACACACCACTGACAGTACACAGTGTACCACAGCCCCATCAGACATCCAGCGCTCCGCTCACCACTGACAGTACACAATGTACCACACCCCCATCAGATACCCAGCAGACCGCACACCACTGACAGTACACAATGTACCACACCCCCATCAGACACCCAGCACACCACACACCACTGACAGTACACAATGTACCACACCCCCATCAGACACCCAGCAGACCGCACACCACTGACAGTACACAATGTACCACACCCCCATCAGACACCCAGCACACCGCACACCACTGACAGTACACAATGTACCACAGCCCCATCAGACACCCAGCACACCGCACACCACTGACAGTACACAATGTACCACACCCCCATCAGGCACCCAGCACACCGCACACCACTGACAGTACACAATGTACCACACCCCCATCAGACACCCAGCACACCACACACCACTGACAGTACACAATGTAGCACAGCCCCATCAGACACCCAGCACACCACACACCACTGACAGTACACAGTGTACCACAGCCCCATCAGACACCCAGCGCTCCGCTCACCACTGACAGTACACAATGTACCACACCCCCATCAGGGACACAGCACACCGCACACCACTGACAGTACACAATGTACCACAGCCCCATCAGACACTCAGCACACCGCACACCACTGACAGTACACAATGTACCACATCCCCATCAGGGACCCAGCACACCGCACACCACTGACAGTCCACAATGTTGCGCACCCCCATCAGACACCCAGCACAACACACACCACTGACAGTACACAATGTACCACACCCCCATCAGACACCCAGCACACCACACACCACTGACAGTACACAATATACCACACCCCCATCAGGCACCCAGCACACCGCACACCACTGACAGTACACAATGTACCACACCCCCATCAGGCACCCAGCACTCCGCACACCAATGACAGTACACAATGTACCACAACCCCATCAGACACCCAGCACACCACACACCACTGACAGTACACAATGTACCACACCCCCATCAGACACCCAGCACACCACACACCACTGACAGTACACAATGTACCACAGCCCCATCAGGCACCCAGCACACCACACACCACTGACAGTACACAATGTACCACAGCCCCAGCAGGCACCCAGCACACCGCACACCACTGACAGTACACAATGTACCACACCCCCATCAGACACCCAGCACACCGCACACCACTGACAGTATACAATGTACCACACCCCCATCAGACACCCAGCACACCGCACACCACTGACAGTACACAATGTACCACACCCCCATCAGACACCCAGCACACCGCACAACACTGACAGTACACAATGTACCACACCCCCATCAGGCACCCAGCACACCGCACACCACTGACAGTACACAATGTACCACACCCCCATCAGACACCCAGCACACTACACACCACTGACAGTACACAATGTACCACACCCCCATGAGACACCCAGCACACTGCACAGCACTGACATTACACAATGTACCACACCCCCATCAGACACCCAGCACACCGCACACCACTGACAGTACACAATGTACCACACCCCCATCAGACACCCAGCACACTACACACCACTGACAGTACACAATGTTGCACACCCCCATCAGACACCCAGCACACCACACACCACTGACAGTACACAATGTACCACATCCCCATCAGGGACCCAGCACACCGCACACCACTGACAGTACACAATGTACCACAGCCCCATCAGGCACCCAGCACACCGCACACCACTGACAGTACACAATGTACCACACCCCCATCAGACACCCAGCACACTACACACCACTGACAGTACACAATGTACCACATCCCCATCAGGGACCCAGCACACCGCACACCACTGACAGTACACAATGTACCACATCCCCATCAGCGACCCAGCACACCGCACACCACTGACAGTACACAATGTACCACACCCCCATCAGGCGCAGAGCACACCGCACACCACTGACAGTACACAATGTACCACAGTCCCATCAGACACCCAGCACACCGCACACCACTGACAGTACACAATGTACCTCACCCCCATCAGACACCCAGCACACCGCACACCACTGACAGTACACAATGTACCACATCCCCATCAGGGACCCAGCACACCGCACACCACTGACAGTACACAATGAACCACACCCCCAACAGGCAACCAGCACACCACACACCATGGACAGTACACAATGTACCACACCCCCATCAGACACCCAGCACACCGCACACCACTGACAGTACACAATGTACCACACCCCCATCAGACACCCAGCACACCACACACCACTGACAGTACACAATGTACCACACCCCCATCAGGTACCCAGAACACCACACACCACTGACAGTACACAATGTACCAGACCCCCATCAGGCAACCAGCACACCACACACCATGGACAGTACACAATGTACCACACCCCCATCAGACACCCAGCACACCGCACACCACTGACAGTACACAATGTACCACACCCCCATCAGACACCCAGCACACCGCACACCACTGACAGTACACAATGTACCACAGCCCATCAGACACCCAGCACACCGCACACCACTGACAGTACACAATGTACCACAACCCCATCAGACACCCAGCAAACCGCACACCACTGACAGTACACAATGTACCAGACCCCCATCAGGCAACCAGCACACCACACACCATGGACAGTACACAATGTACCACAGCCCCATCAGACACCCAACACACCGCACACCACTGACAGTACACAATGTACCACACCCCCATCAGACACCCAGCACACCACACACCACTGACAGTACACAATGTACCACACCCCCATCAGATACCCAGCAGACCGCACACCACTGACAGTACACAATGTACCACACCCCCATCAGACACCCAGCACACCACACACCACTGACAGTACACAATGTACCACACCCCCATCAGACACCCAGCAGACCGCACACCACTGACAGTACACAATGTACCACACCCCCATCAGACACCCAGCACACCACACACCACTGACAGTACACAATGTACCACACCCCCATCAGACACCCAGCAGACCGCACACCACTGACAGTACACAATGTACCACACCCCCATCAGACACCCAGCACACCGCACACCACTGACAGTACACAATGTACCACAGCCCCATCAGACACCCAGCACACCGCACACCACTGACAGTACACAATGTACCACACCCCCATCAGGCACCCAGCACACCGCACACCACTGACAGTACACAATGTACCACACCCCCATCAGACACCCAGCACACCACACACCACTGACAGTACACAATGTACCACAGCCCCATCAGACACCCAGCACACCACACACCACTGACAGTACACAGTGTACCACAGCCCCATCAGACACCCAGCGCTCCGCTCACCACTGACAGTACACAATGTACCACACCCCCATCAGGGACACAGCACACCGCACACCACTGACAGTACACAATGTACCACAGCCCCATCAGACACTCAGCACACCGCACACCACTGACAGTACACAATGTACCACATCCCCATCAGGGACCCAGCACACCGCACACCACTGACAGTCCACAATGTTGCGCACCCCCATCAGACACCCAGCACACCACACACCACTGACAGTACACAATGTACCACTCCCCCATCAGACACCCAGCACACCACACACCACTGACAGTACACAATGTACCACACCCCCATCAGACACCCAGCACACCACACACCACTGACAGTACACAATATACCACACCCCCATCAGGCACCCAGCACACCGCACACCACTGACAGTACACAATGTACCACACCCCCATCAGGCACCCAGCACTCCGCACACCAATGACAGTACACAATGTACCACAACCCCATCAGACACCCAGCACACCACACACCACTGACAGTACACAATGTACCACACCCCCATCAGACACCCAGCACACCACACACCACTGACAGTACACAATGTACCACAGCCCCATCAGGCACCCAGCACACCACACACCACTGACAGTACACAATGTACCACAGCCCCATCAGGCACCCAGCACACCGCACACCACTGACAGTACACAATGTACCACACCCCCATCAGACACCCAGCACACCGCACACCACTGACAGTATACAATGTACCACACCCCCATCAGACACCCAGCACACCGCACACCACTGACAGTACACAATGTACCACACCCCCATCAGACACCCAGCACACCACACACCACTGACAGTACACAATGTACCCCACCCCCATGAGACACCCAGCACACTGCACAGCACTGACATTACACAATGTACCACACCCCCATCAGACACCCAGCACACTACACACCACTGACAGTACACAATGTTGCACACCCCCATCAGACACCCAGCACACCACACACCACTGACAGTACACAATGTACCACATCCCCATCAGGGACCCAGCACACCGCACACCACTGACAGTACACAATGTACCACAGCCCCATCAGGCACCCAGCACACCGCACACCACTGACAGTACACAATGTACCACACCCCCATCAGACACCCAGCACACTACACACCACTGACAGTACACAATGTACCACACCCCCATCAGACACCCAGCACACTACACACCACTGACAGTACACAATGTACCACACCCCCATCAGACACCCAGCACACTACACACCACTGACAGTACACAATGTACCACATCCCCATCAGGGACCCAGCACACCGCACACCACTGACAGTACACAATGTACCACATCCCCATCAGCGACCCAGCACACCGCACATCACTGACAGTACACAATGTACCACAGTCCCATCAGACACCCAGCACACCGCACACCACTGACAGTACACAATGTACCACAGCCCCATCAGACACCCAGCACACCGCACACCACTGACAGTACACAATGTACCACATCCCCATCAGGGACCCAGCACACCGCACACCACTGACAGTACACAATGTACCACATCCCCATCAGGGACCCAGCACACCGCACACCACTGACAGTACACAATGTACCACACCCCCATCAGACACCCAGCACACCACACACCACTGACAGTACACAATGTACCACATCCCCATCAGGGACCCAGCACACCGCACACCACTGACAGTCCACAATGTTGCGCACCCCCATCAGACAACCAGCACACCACACACCACTGACAGTACACAATGTACCACACCCCCATCAGACACCCAGCACACCGCACACCACTGACAGTACACAATGTACCACACCCCCATCAGACACCCAGCACACCGCACACCACTGACAGTACACAATGTAGCACACCCCCATCAGACACCCAGCACACCACACACCACTGACAGTACACAATGTACCACATCCCCATCAGGGACCCAGCACACCGCACACCACTGACAGTCCACAATGTTGCGCACCCCCATCAGACAACCAGCACACCACACACCACTGACAGTACACAATGTACCACACCCCCATCAGACACCCAGCACACCGCACACCACTGACAGTACACAATGTACCACACCCCCATCAGACACCCAGGACACCGCACACCACTGACTGTACACAATGTACCACACCCCCATCAGGCACCCAGCACACCGCACACCACTGACAGTACACAATGTACCAGACCCCCACCAAACTCCCAGCACACCGCACACCACTGACAGTACACAATGTACCACGCCCCCATCAGGCACCCAGCACACCGCACACCACTGACAGTACACAATGTACCAGACCCCCATCAAACTCCCAGCACACTGCACACCACTGACAGTACACAATGTACCACAGCCCCATCAGGCACCCAGCACACCGCACACCACTGACAGTACACAATGTACCACACCCCCATCAGGCACCCAGCACTCCGCACACCAATGACAGTACACAATGTACCTCACCCCCATCAGGCACCCAGCACACCGCACACCACTGACAGTACACAATGTACCACAGCCCCATCAGACACCCAGCACACCGCACACCACTGACAGTACACAATGTACCACAGCCCCATCAGACACCCAGCACACCGCACACCACTGACAGTACACAATGTACCACACCCCCATCAGACACACAGCACACCACACACCACTGACAGTACACAATGTACCACAGCCCCACCAGACACCCAGCACACCCCACACCACTAACAGTACACAATGTACCACACCCCCATCAGGCACACAGCACACCACACACCACTGACAGTACACAATGTACCACATCCCCATCAGACACCCAGCACACCGCACACCACTGTAAGTACACAATGTACCACACCCCCATCAGGCACACAGCACACCGCACACCACTGACAGTACACATTGTACCACACCCCCATCAGACACCCAGCACACCACACACCACTGACAGTACACAATGTACAACACCCCCATCAGGCACCCAGCACACCACACACCACTGACAGTACACAATGTACCACAGCCCCATCAGACACCCAGCACACCGCACACCACTGACAGTACACAATGTACCACACCCCCATCAGACACCCAGCACACCACACACCACTGTCAGTACACAATGTACCACACCCCCATCAGACACCCAGCACACCGCACACCACTGACAGTACACAATGTACCACACCCCCATCAGGCACCCAGCACACCGCACACCACTGACAGTACACAATGTACCACACCCCCATCAGACACCCAGCACACCACACACCACTGACAGTACACAATGTACCACACCCCCATCAGACACCCAGCACACCGCACACCACTGACAGTACACAAAGTACCACAGCCCCGTCAGACACCCAGCACACCGCACACCACTGACAGTACACAATGTACCACACCCCCATCAGGCACCCAGCACACCGCACACCACTGACAGTACACAATGTACCACAGACCCATTAGGCACCAAGCACGCCGCACACCACTGACAGTACACAATGTACCACAGCCCCATCAGACACCCAGCACACCACACACCTCTGACAGTACACAATGTCCCACACCCCCAGCAGGGACCCAGCACACCGCACACCACTGACAGTACACAATGTACCACACCCCCATCAGACACCCAGCGCACCACACACCACTGAAAGTACACAATGTACCACACCCCCATCAGACACCCAGCACACCGCACACCACTGACAGTACACAATGTACCACACCCCCCATCAGACACCCAGCACGCCACACACCACTCACAGTACACAATGTAACACAGCCCCATCAGACACCCAGCACACCGCACACCACTGACAGTACACAATGTACCACACCCCCATCAGACACCCAGCAGACCGCACACCACTGACAGTACACAATGTACCACACCCCCATCAGACACCCAGCACACCGCACACCACTGACAGTACACAATGTACCACAGCCCCATCAGACACCCAGCACACCGCACACCACTGACAGTACACAATGTACCACACCCCCATCAGGCACCCAGCACACCGCACACCACTGACAGTACACAATGTACCACACCCCCATCAGACACCCAGCACACCACACACCACTGACAGTACACAATGTACCACAGCCCCATCAGACACCCAGCACACCACACACCACTGACAGTACACAGTGTACCACAGCCCCATCAGACACCCAGCGCTCCGCTCACCACTGACAGTACACAATGTACCACACCCCCATCAGGGACACAGCACACCGCACACCACTGACAGTACACAATGTACCACAGCCCCATCAGACACTCAGCACACCGCACACCACTGACAGTACACAATGTACCACATCCCCATCAGGGACCCAGCACACCGCACACCACTGACAGTCCACAATGTTGCGCACCCCCATCAGACACCCAGCACACCACACACCACTGACAGTACGCAATGTACCACTCCCCCATCAGACACCCAGCACACCACACACCACTGACAGTACACAATGTACCACACCCCCATCAGACACCCAGCACACCACACACCACTGACAGTACACAATATACCACACCCCCATCAGGCACCCAGCACACCGCACACCACTGACAGTACACAATGTACCACACCCCCATCAGGCACCCAGCACTCCGCACACCAATGACAGTACACAATGTACCACAACCCCATCAGACACCCAGCACACCACACACCACTGACAGTACACAATGTACCACACCCCCATCAGACACCCAGCACACCACACACCACTGACAGTACACAATGTACCACAGCCCCATCAGGCACCCAGCACACCACACACCACTGACAGTACACAATGTACCACAGCCCCATCAGGCACCCAGCACACCGCACACCACTGACAGTACACAATGTACCACACCCCCATCAGACACCCAGCACACCGCACACCACTGACAGTATACAATGTACCACACCCCCATCAGACACCCAGCACACCGCACACCACTGACAGTACACAATGTACCACACCCCCATCAGACACCCAGCACACCACACACCACTGACAGTACACAATGTACCCCACCCCCATGAGACACCCAGCACACTGCACAGCACTGACATTACACAATGTACCACACCCCCATCAGACACCCAGCACACTACACACCACTGACAGTACACAATGTTGCACACCCCCATCAGACACCCAGCACACCACACACCACTGACAGTACACAATGTACCACATCCCCATCAGGGACCCAGCACACCGCACACCACTGACAGTACACAATGTACCACAGCCCCATCAGGCACCCAGCACACCGCACACCACTGACAGTACACAATGTACCACACCCCCATCAGACACCCAGCACACTACACACCACTGACAGTACACAATGTACCACACCCCCATCAGACACCCAGCACACTACACACCACTGACAGTACACAATGTACCACACCCCCATCAGACACCCAGCACACTACACACCACTGACAGTACACAATGTACCACATCCCCATCAGGGACCCAGCACACCGCACACCACTGACAGTACACAATGTACCACATCCCCATCAGCGACCAAACACACCGCACATCACTGACAGTACACAATGTACCACAGTCCCATCAGACACCCAGCACACCGCACACCACTGACAGTACACAATGTACCTCACCCCCATCAGACACCCAGCACACCGCACACCACTGACAGTACACAATGTACCACATCCCCATCAGGGACCCAGCACACCGCACTCCACTGACAGTACACAATGCACCACATCCCCATCAGGGACCCAGCACACCGCACACCACTGACAGTACACAATGTACCACACCCCCATCAGACACCCAGCACACCACACACCACTGACAGTACACAATGTACCACATCCCCATCAGGGACCCAGCACACCGCACACCACTGACAGTCCACAATGTTGCGCACCCCCATCAGACAACCAGCACACCACACACCACTGACAGTACACAATGTACCACACCCCCATCAGACACCCAGCACACCGCACACCACTGACAGTACACAATGTACCACACCCCCATGAGACACCCAGCACACCGCACACCACTGACAGTACACAATGTAGCACACCCCCATCAGACACCCAGCACACCACACACCACTGACAGTACACAATGTACCACATCCCCATCAGGGACCCAGCACACCGCACACCACTGACAGTCCACAATGTTGCGCACCCCCATCAGACAACCAGCACACCACACACCACTGACAGTACACAATGTACCACACCCCCATCAGACACCCAGCACACCGCACACCACTGACAGTACACAATGTACCACACCCCCATCAGACACCCAGGACACCGCACACCACTGACTGTACACAATGTACCACACCCCCATCAGGCACCAAGCACACCGCACACCACTGACAGTACACAATGTACCAGACCCCCACCAAACTCCCAGCACACCGCACACCACTGACAGTACACAATGTACCACGCCCCCATCAGGCACCCAGCACACCGCACACCACTGACAGTACACAATGTACCAGACCCCCATCAAACTCCCAGCACACTGCACACCACTGACAGTACACAATGTACCACAGCCCCATCAGGCACCCAGCACACCGCACACCACTGACAGTACACAATGTACCACACCCCCATCAGGCACCCAGCACTCCGCACACCAATGACAGTACACAATGTACCTCACCCCCATCAGGCACCCAGCACACCGCACACCACTGACAGTACACAATGTACCACAGCCCCATCAGACACCCAGCACACCGCACACCACTGACAGTACACAATGTACCACAGCCCCATCAGACACCCAGCACACCGCACACCACTGACAGTACACAATGTACCACACCCCCATCAGGCACACAGCACACCACACACCACTGACAGTACACAATGTACCACAGCCCCACCAGACACCCAGCACACCCCACACTACTAACAGTACACAATGTACCACACCCCCATCAGGCACACAGCACACCACACACCACTGACAGTACACAATGTACCACATCCCCATCAGACACCCAGCACACCGCACACCACTGTAAGTACACAATGTACCACAGCCCCATCAGGCACACAGCACACCGCACACCACTGACAGTACACATTGTACCACACCCCCATCAGACACCCAGCACACCACACACCACTGACAGTACACAATGTACAACACCCCCATCAGGCACCCAGCACACCACACACCACTGACAGTACACAATGTACCACAGCCCCATCAGACACCCAGCACACCGCACACCACTGACAGTACACAATGTACCACACCCCCATCAGACACCCAGCACACCACACACCACTGTCAGTACACAATGTACCACACCCCCATCAGACACCCAGCACACCGCACACCACTGACAGTACACAATGTACCACACCCCCATCAGGCACCCAGCACACCGCACACCACTGACAGTACACAATGTACCACACCCCCATCAGACACCCAGCACACCACACACCACTGACAGTACACAATGTACCACACCCCCATCAGACACCCAGCACACCGCACACCACTGACAGTACACAAAGTACCACAGCCCCGTCAGACACCCAGCACACCGCACACCACTGACAGTACACAATGTACCACACCCCCATCAGGCACCCAGCACACCGCACACCACTGACAGTACACAATGTACCACAGACCCATTAGGCACCAAGCACGCCGCACACCACTGACAGTACACAATGTACCACAGCCCCATCAGACACCCAGCACACCACACACCTCTGACAGTACACAATGTCCCACACCCCCAGCAGGGACCCAGCACACCGCACACCACTGACAGTACACAATGTACCACACCCCCATCAGACACCCAGCGCACCACACACCACTGAAAGTACACAATGTACCACACCCCCATCAGACACCCAGCACACCGCACACCACTGACAGTACACAATGTACCACACCCCCCATCAGACACCCAGCACGCCACACACCACTCACAGTACACAATGTACCACAGCCCCATCAGACACCCAGCACACCGCACACCACTGACAGTACACAATGTACCACAGTCCCATCAGGCACCCAGCACACCGTACACCACTGACAGTACACAATGTACCACACCCCCATCAGGCACACAGCACACCATACACCACTCACAGTACACAATGTACCACAGCCCCATCAGACACCCAGCACACCGCACACCACTGACAGTACACAATGTACCACAGTCCCATCAGGCACCCAGCGCACCGAACACCACTGAAAGTACACAATGTACCACACCCCCATCAGACACACAGCACACCACACACCACTCACAGTACACAATGTACCACAGCCCCATCAGACACCCAGCACACCGCACACCACTGACAGTACACAATGTACCACAGCCCCATCAGGCACCCAGCACACCGCACACCACTGACAGTACACAATGTACCACACCCCCATCAGACACCCAGCACACCACACACCACTGACAGTACACAATGTACCACACCCCCATCAGACACCCAGCACACCGCACACCACTGACAGTACACAAAATACCACAGCCCCGTCAGACACCCAGCACACCGCACACCACTGACAGTACACAATGTACCACACCCCCATCAGGCACCCAGCACACCGCACACCACTGACAGTACACAATGTACCACAGACCCATTAGGCACCAAGCACGCCGCACACCACTGACAGTACACAATGTACCACAGCCCCATCAGACACCCAGCACACCACACACCTCTGACAGTACACAATGTCCCACACCCCCAGCAGGCACCCAGCACACCGCACACCACTGACAGTACACAATGTATCACACCCCCATCATGCACCCAGCACACCGCACACCACTGACAGTACACAGTGTACCACAGCCCCATCAGGCACCCAGCACACCGCACACCACTGACAGTACACAATGTACCACACCCCCATCAGACACCCAGCACACCACACACCACTGACAGTACACAATGTACCACAGCCCCATCAGACACCCAGCTCACCACACACCACTGACAGTACACAATGTACCACACCCCCATCAGAGACACAGCACACCGCACACCACTGACAGTACATAATGTACCACATTCCCATCAGACACACAGCACACCACACACTTCTGACAGTACACAATGTACCACAACCCCATCAGACACCCAGCACACCACACACCACTGACAGTACCCAATGTACCTCACCCCCATCAGACACCCAGCACACCACACACCACTGAGAGTACACAATGTACCACACCCCCATCAGGCACCCAGCACACCGTACACCACTGACAATACACAATGTACCACAGCCCCATCAGGCACCCAGCACACCACACACCACTGACAGTACACAATGTACCACACCCCCATCAGACACCCAGCACGCCGCACACCACTGACAGTACACAATGTACCACACCCCCATCAGACACCCAGCACACCGCACACCACTGACAGTACACAATGTACCACAGCCCCATCAGGCACCCAGCACACCGCACACCACTGACAGTACACAATGTACCACACCCCCATCAGACACCCAGCACACCGCACACCACTGGCAGTACACAATGTACCACAGCCCCATCAGACACCCAGCACACTGCACACCACTGACAGTACACAATGTACCACACCCCCATCAGACACTCAGCACTCGCACACCACTGACAGTACACAATGTACCACAGCCCCATCAGACACCCAGCACACCACACACCACTGACAGTACACAATGTACCGCACCCCATCAGACACCCAGCACACCGCACACCACTGACAGTACACAATATACCACAGCCCCATCAGGCACCCAGCACACCGCACACCATTGACAGTACACAATGTACCAAAGTCCCATCAGACACCCAGCACACCGCACACTACTGACAGTACACAATGTACCACAGCCCCATCAGACACCCAGCACACCGCACACCACTGACAGTACACAATGTACCACACCCCCATCAGACACCCAGCACACCACACACCACTGACAGTACACAATGTACAACACCCCCATCAGACACCCAGCACACACACACCACTGACAGTACACAATGTACCCACACCCCCATCAGGCACCCAGCACACCGCACACCACTGACAGTACACAATGTACCACACCCCCATCAGACACCCAGCGCACCACACACCACTGAAAGTACACAATGTACCACACCCCCATCAGACACCCAGCACACCGCACACCACTGACAGTACACAATGTACCACACCCCCCATCAGACACCCAGCACGCCACACACCACTCACAGTACACAATGTACCACAGCCCCATCAGACACCCAGCACACCGCACACCACTGACAGTACACAATGTACCACAGTCCCATCAGGCACCCAGCACACCGTACACCACTGACAGTACACAATGTACCACACCCCCATCAGGCACACAGCACACCACACACCACTCACAGTACACAATGTACCACAGCCCCATCAGACACCCAGCACACCACACACCACTGACAGTACACAATGTACCACTGTCCCATCAGGCA
The DNA here is from genome assembly GCF_047496885.1 of Scyliorhinus torazame. Taxonomy (NCBI): domain Eukaryota; kingdom Metazoa; phylum Chordata; class Chondrichthyes; order Carcharhiniformes; family Scyliorhinidae; genus Scyliorhinus; species Scyliorhinus torazame. The sequence continues at coordinate 57,920,371 of NC_092711.1, forward strand.
CCCAGCGCACCGAACACCACTGAAAGTACACAATGTACCACACCCCCATCAGACACACAGCACACCACACACCACTCACAGTACACAATGTACCACAGCCCCATCAGACACCCAGCACACCGCACACCACTGACAGTACACAATGTACCACAGTCCCATCAGGCACCCAGCACACCGTACACCACTGACAGTACACAATGTACCACACCCCCATCAGGCACACAGCACACCATACACCACTCACAGTACACAATGTACCACAGCCCCATCAGACACCCAGCACACCGCACACCACTGACAGTACACAATGTACCACAGTCCCATCAGGCACCCAGCGCACCGAACACCACTGAAAGTACACAATGTACCACACCCCCATCAGACACACAGCACACCACACACCACTCACAGTACACAATGTACCACAGCCCCATCAGACACCCAGCACACCGCACACCACTGACAGTACACAATGTACCACAGCCCCATCAGGCACCCAGCACACCGCACACCACTGACAGTACACAATGTACCACACCCCCATCAGACACCCAGCACACCACACACCACTGACAGTACACAATGTACCACACCCCCATCAGACACCCAGCACACCGCACACCACTGACAGTACACAAAATACCACAGCCCCGTCAGACACCCAGCACACCGCACACCACTGACAGTACACAATGTACCACACCCCCATCAGGCACCCAGCACACCGCACACCACTGACAGTACACAATGTACCACAGACCCATTAGGCACCAAGCACGCCGCACACCACTGACAGTACACATTGTACCACACCCCCATCAGGCACCCAGCACACCGCACACCACTGACAGTACACAATGTACCACAGACCCATTAGGCACCAAGCACACCACACACCACTGACAGTACACAATGTACCACAGCCCCATCAGACACCCAGCACACCACACACCTCTGACAGTACACAATGTCCCACACCCCCAGCAGGCACCCAGCACACCGCACACCACTGACAGTACACAATGTATCACACCCCCATCATGCACCCAGCACACCGCACACCACTGACAGTACACAATGTACCACATCCCCATCAGACACCCAGAACACCGCACACCACTGACAGTACACAATGTACCACAGCCCCATCAGGCACCCAGCACACCACACACCACTGACAGTACACAATGTACCACACCCCCATCAGACACCCAGCACGCCGCACACCACTGACAGTACACAATGTACCACACCCCCATCAGACACCCAGCACACCGCACACCACTGACAGTACACAATGTACCACACCCCCATCAGACACCCAGCACACCGCACACCACTGGCAGTACACAATGTACCACAGCCCCATCAGACACCCAGCACACTGCACACCACTGACAGTACACAATGTACCACACCCCCATCAGACACTCAGCACTCGCACACCACTGACAGTACACAATGTACCACAGCCCCATCAGACACCCAGCACACCACACACCACTGACAGTACACAATGTACCGCACCCCATCAGGCACCCAGCACACCGCACACCACTGACAGTACACAATATACCACAGCCCCATCAGGCACCCAGCACACCGCACACCATTGACAGTACACAATGTACCAAAGTCCCATCAGACACCCAGCACACCGCACACTACTGACAGTACACAATGTACCACAGCCCCATCAGACACCCAGCACACCGCACACCACTGACAGTACACAATGTACCACACCCCCATCAGACACCCAGCACACCACACACCACTTACAGTACACAATGTACAACACCCCCATCAGACACCCAGCACACACACACCACTGACAGTACACAATGTACCCACACCCCCATCAGGCACCCAGCACACCGCACACCACTGACAGTACACAATGTACCACACCCCCATCAGACACCCAGCGCACCACACACCACTGAAAGTACACAATGTACCACACCCCCATCAGACACCCAGCACACCGCACACCACTGACAGTACACAATGTACCACACCCCCCATCAGACACCCAGCACGCCACACACCACTCACAGTACACAATGTACCACAGCCCCATCAGACACCCAGCACACCGCACACCACTGACAGTACACAATGTACCACAGTCCCATCAGGCACCCAGCACACCGTACACCACTGACAGTACACAATGTACCACACCCCCATCAGGCACACAGCACACCACACACCACTCACAGTACACAATGTACCACAGCCCCATCAGACACCCAGCACACCACACACCACTGACAGTACACAATGTACCACTGTCCCATCAGGCACCCAGCGCACCGAACACCACTGAAAGTACACAATGTACCACACCCCCATCAGACACACAGCACACCACACACCACTCACAGTACACAATGTACCACAGCCCCATCAGACACCCAGCACACCGCACACCACTGACAGTACACAATGTACCACAGCCCCATCAGACACCCAGCACACCGCACACCACTGACAGTACACAATGTACCACAGTCCCATAAGGCACCCAGCGCACCGAACACCACTGAAAGTACACAATGTACCACACCCCCATCAGACACACAGCACAGCGCACACCACTGACAGTACACAATGTACCACACCCCCATCAGACACCCAGCACACCACACACCACTGACAGTGCACAATGTACCACACCCCCATCAGGGACACAGCACACCACACACCACTGACAGTACACAATGTACCACAACCCCATCAGGCACCCAGCACACCGCACACCACTGACAGTACACAATATACCACAGCCCCATCAGGCACCCAGCACACCGCACACCACTGACAGTACACAATGTACCAAAGTCCCATCAGACACCCAGCACACCGCACACCACGGACAGTACACAATGTACCACAGCCCCATCAGACACCCAGCACACCGCACACCACTGACAGTACACAATGTACCACACCCCCATCAGACACCCAGCACACCACACACCACTGACAGTACACAATGTACAACACCCCCATCAGACACCCAGCACACACACACCACTGACAGTACACAATGTACCCACACCCCCATCAGGCACCCAGCACACCGCACACCACTGACAGTACACTGACAGGGTCTGGTGGCCTGAAGTGCATATGTTTTAATGCAAGGAGCATTACGGGTAAGGCAGATGAACTTAGAGCTTGGATTAGTACTTGGAACTATGATGTTGTTGCCATTACAGAGACCTGGTTGAGGGAAGGGCAGGATTGGCAGCTAAACGTTCCAGGATTTAGATGTTTCAGGCGGGATAGAGGGGGATGTAAAAGGGGAGGCGGAGTTGCGCTACTTGTTCAGGAGAGTATCACAGCTATACAGCGAGAGGACACCTCAGAGGGCAGTGAGGCTATATGGGTAGAGATCAGGAATAAGAAGGGTGCAGTCACAATGTTGGGGGTATACTACAGGCCTCCCAACAGCCAGCGGGAGATAGAGGAGCAGATAGGTAGACAGATTTTGGAAAAGAGTAAAAACAACAGGGTTGTGGTGATGGGAGACTTCAACTTCCCCAATATTGACTGGGACTCACTTAGTGCCAGGGGCTTAGACGGGGCAGAGTTTGTAAGGAGCATCCAGGAGGGCTTCTTAAAACAATATGTAAACAGTCCAACTAGGGAAGAGGCGGTACTGGACCTGGTATTGGGGAATGAGCCCGGCCAGGTGGTAGATGTTTCAGTAGGGGAGCATTTCGGTAACAGTGACCACAATTCAGTAAGTTTTAAAGTACTGGTGGACAAGGATAAGAGTGGTCCGAGGATGAATGTGCTAAATTGGGGGAAGGCTAATTATAACAATATTAGGCGGGAACTGAAGAGCATAGATTGGGGGCGGATGTTTGAGGGCAAATCAACATCTGACATGTGGGAGGCTTTCAAGTGTCAGTTGATAGGAATACAGGACAGGCATGTTCCTGTGAGGAAGAAAGACAAATACGGCAATTTTCGGGAACCTTGGATGACGAATGATATTGTAGGCCTCGTCAAAAAGAAAAAGGAGGCATTTGTCAGGGCTAAAAGGCTGGGAACAGACGAAGCCTGTGTGGCATATAAGGAAAGTAGGAAGGAACTTAAGCAGGGAGTCAGGAGGGCTAGAAGGGGTCATGAAAAGTCATTGGCAAATAGGGTTAAGGAAAATCCCAAGGCTTTTTACACTTACATAAAAAGCAAGAGGGTAGCCAGGGAAAGGGTTGGCCCACTGAAGGATAGGCAAGGGAATCTATGTGTGGAGCCAGAGGAAATGGGCGAGGTACTAAATGAATACTTTGCATCAGTATTCACCAAAGAGAAGGAATTGGTAGATGTTGAGTCTGGAGAAGGGGGTGTAGATAGCCTGGGTCACATTGTGATCCAAAAAGACGAGGTGTTGGGTGTCTTAAAAAATATTAAGGTAGATAAGTCCCCAGGGCCGGATGGGATCTACCCCAGAATACTGAAGGAGGCTGGAGAGGAAATTGCTGAGGCCTTGACAGAAATCTTTGGATCCTCGCTGTCTTCAGGGGATGTCCCGGAGGACTGGAGAATAGCCAATGTTGTTCCTCTGTTTAAGAAGGGTGGCAGGGATAATCCCGGGAACTACAGGCCGGTGAGCCTTACTTCAGTGGTAGGGAAATTACTGGAGAGAATTCTTCGAGACAGGATCTACTCCCATTTGGAAGCAAATGGACGTATTAGTGAGAGGCAGCACGGTTTTGTGAAGGGGAGGTCGTGTCTCACTAACTTGATAGAGTTTTTCGAGGAGGTCACTAAGATGATTGATGCAGGTAGGGCAGTAGATGTTGTCTATATGGACTTCAGTAAGGCCTTTGACAAGGTCCCTCATGGTAGACTAGTACAAAAGGTGAAGTCACACGGGATCAGGGGTGAACTGGCAAGGTGGATACAGAACTGGCTAGGCCATAGAAGGCAGAGGGTAGCAATGGAGGGATGCTTTTCTAATTGGAGGGCTGTGACCAGTGGTGTTCCACAGGGATCAGTGCTGGGACCTTTGCTCTTTGTAGTATATATAAATGATTTGGAGGAAAATGTAACTGGTCTGATTAGTAAGTTTGCAGACGACACAAAGGTTGGTGGAATTGCGGATAGCGATGAGGACTGTCTGAGGATACAGCAGGATTTAGATTGTCTGGAGACTTGGGCGGAGAGATGGCAGATGGAGTTTAACCTGGACAAATGTGAGGTAATGCATTTTGGAAGGGCTAATGCAGGTAGGGAATATACAGTGAATGGTAGAACCCTCAAGAGTATTGAAAGTCAAAGAGATCTAGGAGTACAGGTCCACAGGTCATTGAAAGGGGCTACACAGGTGGAGAAGGTAGTCAAGAAGGCATACGGCATGCTTGCCTTCATTGGCCGGGGCATTGAGTATAAGAATTGGCAAGTCATGTTGCAGCTGTATAGAACCTTAGTTAGGCCACACTTGGAGTATAGTGTTCAATTCTGGTCGCCACACTACCAGAAGGATGTGGAGGCTTTAGAGAGGGTGCAGAAGAGATTTACCAGAATGTTGCCTGGTATGGAGGGCATAAGCTATGAGGAGCGATTGAATAAACTCGGTTTGTTCTCACTGGAACGAAGGAGGTTGAGGGGCGACCTGATAGAGGTATACAAAATTATGAGGGGCATAGACAGAGTGGATAGTCAGAGGCTTTTCCCCAGGGTAGAGGGGTCAATTACTAGGGGGCATAGGTTTAAGGTGAGAGGGGCAAAGTTTAGAGTAGATGTACGAGGCAAGTTTTTTACGCAGAGGGTAGTGGGTGCCTGGAACTCACTACCGGAGGAGGTAGTGGAGGCAGGGACGATAGGGACATTTAAGGGGCATCTTGACAAATATATGAATAGGATGGGAATAGAAGGATACGGACCCAGGAAGTGTAGAAGATTGTAGTTTAGTCGGGCAGTATGGTCGGCACGGGCTTGGAGGGCCGAAGGGCCTGTTCCTGTGCTGTACATTTCTTTGTTCTTTGTTCTTTGTTCAATGTACCACACCCCCATCAGACACCCAGCGCACCACACACCACTGAAAGTACACAATGTACCACACCCCCATCAGACACCCAGCACACCGCACACCACTGACAGTACACAATGTACCACACCCCCCATCAGACACCCAGCACGCCACACACCACTCACAGTACACAATGTACCACAGCCCCATCAGACACCTAGCACACCGCACACCACTGACAGTACACAATGTACCACAGTCCCATCAGGCACCCAGCACACCGTACACCACTGACAGTACACAATGTACCACACCCCCATCAGGCACACAGCACACCACACACCACTCACAGTACACAATGTACCACAGCCCCATCAGACACCCAGCACACCGCACACCACTGACAGTACACAATGTACCACAGTCCCATCAGGCACCCAGCGCACCGAACACCACTGAAAGTACACAATGTACCACACCCCCATCAGACACACAGCACACCACACACCACTCACAGTACACAATGTACCACAGCCCCATCAGACACCCAGCACACCGCACACCACTGACAGTACACAATGTACCACAGCCCCATCAGACACCCAGCACACCGCACACCACTGACAGTACACAATGTACCACAGTCCCATCAGGCACCCAGCGCACCGAACACCACTGAAAGTACACAATGTACCACACCCCCATCAGACACACAGCACAGCGCACACCACTGACAGTACACAATGTACCACACCCCCATCAGACACCCAGCACACCACACACCACTGACAGTGCACAATGTACCACACCCCCATCAGGGACACAGCACACCACACACCACTGACAGTACACAATGTACCACAACCCCATCAGGGACACAGCACACCACACACCACTGACAGCACACAATGTACCACACCCCCAACAGGTACCCAGGACACCGCACACCACTGTCAGTACACAATGTACCACACCCCCATCAGACACCCAGGACACCGCACACCACTGTCAGTACACAATGTACCACACCCCCATCAGACACCCAGCACACCGCACACCACTGACAGTTCACAATGTACCACGCCCCCATCAGACACCCAGGACACCGCACACCACTGACAGTTCACAATGTACCACGCCCCCATCAGACACCCAGCACACCACACACCACTGACAGTACACAATGTACCACACCCCCATCAGACACCCAGGACACCGCACACCACTGACAGTACACAATGTACCACACCCCCATCAGACACCCAGCACACCACACACCACTGACAGTACACAATGTACCACAGTCCCATCAGACACCCAGCACACCGCACACCACTGACAGTACACAATGTACCACACCCCCATCAGGCACCCAGCACACCACACACCAATGACAGTACACAATGTACCACACCCCCATCAGGCACCCAGCACACCGCACACCACTGACAGTACACAATGTACCACAGCCCGATCAGACACCCAGCACACCGCACACCACTGACAGTACACAATGTACCACACCCCCATCAGACACCCAGCACACCACACACCACTGACAGTACACAATGTACCACAGCCCCATCAGGCACCCAGCACTCCACACACCACTGACAGTACACAATGTACCACAGCCCCATCAGGCACCCAGCACACCGCACACCACTGACAGTACACAATGTACCACACCCCCATCAGACACCCAGCACACCGCACACCACTGACAGTATACAATGTACCACACCCCCATCAGACACCCAGCACACCGCACACCACTGACAGTACACAATGTACCCCACCCCCATGAGACACCCAGCACACCGCACACCACTGACATTACACAATGTACCACACCCCCATCAGACACCCAGCACACTACACACCACTGACAGTACACAATGTACCACACCCCCATCAGACACCCAGCACACTACACACCACTGACAGTACACAATGTTGCACACCTCCATCACACACCCAGCACACCACACACCACTGATAGTACACAATGTACCACACCCCCATCAGTCACCCAGCACACCGCACACCACTGACAGTACACAATGTACCACACCCCCATCAGGCACCCAGCACACCGCACACCACAGACATTACACAATGTACCAGACCACCATCAGGCACCCAGCACACCACACACCACTGACAGTACACAATGTAGCACACCCCCATCAATCACCCAGCACACCGCACACCACTGACAGTACACAATGTACCACAACCCCATCAGACACCCAGCACACCGCACACCACAGACAGTACACAATGTACCACACCCCCATCAGACACCCAGCACACCGCACACCACTGACAGTACACAATGTACCACACCCCCATCAGGCACCCAGCACACCACACACCACTGACAGTACACAATGTACCACACCCCCATCAGACACCCAGCACACCACAAAGCACTGACAGTACACAATGTACCACACCCCCATCAGACACCCAGCACACCACACACCACTGACAGTACACAATGTACCACACCCCCATCAGACACCCAGCACACCACACACCACTGACAGTACACAATGTACCACAGCCCCATCAGTCAGCCAGCACACCGCACACCACTGACAGTACACAATGTACCTCACCCCCATCAGACACCCAGCACACCACACACCACTGACAGCACACAATGTACCAAAGTCCCATCAGGCACCCAGCACACCACTGACAGTACACAATGTACCACACCCCCATCAGACACCCAGCACACCGCACACCACTGACAGTACACAATGTGCCACAGTCCCATCAGGCAGCCAGCACACCGCACACCACTGACAGTACACAATATACCACACCCCCATCAGACACCCAGCACACCGCGCACCACTGACAGTACACAATGTACCACACCCACATCAGACACCCAGCACACCGCACAACACTGACAGTACACAATGTACCACACCCACATCAGACACCCAGCACACCACACACCACTGATAGTACACAATGTACCACAGCCCCATCAGGCACCCAGCACACCGCACACCACTGACAGTACACAAAGTACCTCACCCCCATCAGGCACCCAGCACACCGCACACCACTGACAGTACACAATGTACCACACCCCCATCAGACACCCAGCACACCGCACACCACTGACATTACACAATGTACCACAGTCCCATCAGAAACCCAGCACACCGCACACCACTGACAGTACACAATGTACCACACCCCCATCAGGCACCCAGCACACCGCACACCACTGACAGTACACAATGTACCACACCCCCATCAGACACCCAGCACACCGCACACCACTGACAGTACACAATGTACCACACCCCCATCAGACACCCAGAACACCACACACCACTGACAACACACAATGTACGACACCCCCATCAGACACCCAGCACACCGCACACCACTGACAGTACACAATGTACCAGAGTCCCATCAGGCACCCAGCACACCGCACACCACTGACAGTACACAATGTACCACAGCCCCATCAGACACCCAGCACACCGCACACCACTGACAGTACACAATGTACCACACCCCCATCAGACACCCAGCACACCGCACACCACTGACAGTACACAATGTACCACAGCCCCATCAGACACCCAGCACACCACACACCACTGACAGTACACAATGTACCACACCCCCATCAGGCACCCAGCTCACCGCACACCACTGACAGTACACAATGTACCACACCCCCATCAGACACCCAGCACACCGCACACCACTGACAGTACACAATGTACCACACCTCCATCAGACACACAGCACACCGCACACCACTGACAGTACACAATGTACCACCGTCCCATCAGACACCCAGCACGCCGCACACCACTGACAGTACACAATGTACCATAGACCCATCAGACACCCAGCACACCGCACACCACTGACAGTACACAATGTACCACTGTCCCATCAGACACCCAGCACACCGCACACCACTGACAGTACACAATGTACCACACCCCCATCAGACACCCAGCACACCGCACACCACTGACAGTGCACAATGTACCACACCCCCATCAGACACCCAGCACACCGCACACCACTGACAGTACACAATGTACCACACACCCATCAGACACCCAGCACACCGCACACCACTGACAGTACACAATGTACCACCGTCCCATCAGACACCCAGCACGCCGCACACCACTGACAGTACACAATGTACCACCGTCCCATCAGACACCCAGCACACCGCACACCACTGACAGTACACAATGTACCACACCCCCATCAGGCACCCAGCACACCGCACACCACTGACAGTACACAATGTACCACACCCCCATCAGACACCCAGCACACCGCACACCACTGTCAGTACACAATGTACCACACCACCATCAGGCACCCAGCACACCGCACACCACTGACAGTACACAATGTACCACACCCCCATCAGGCACACAGCACACCACACACCACTGACAGTACACAATGTACCACACCCCCATCAGGCACACAGCACACCACACACCACTGACAGTACACAATGTACCACAGCCCCATCAGACACCCAGCACACCGCACACCACTGACAGTACACAATGTACCACAGCCCCATCAGACACCCAGCACACCGCACACCACTGACAGTACACAATGTACCACACCCCCATCAGGCACACAGCACACCACACACCACTGACAGTACACAATGTACCACAGCCCCATCAGACACCCAGCACACCCCACACCACTAACAGTACACAATGTACCACACCCCCATCAGGCACACAGCACACCACAAACCACTGACAGTACACAATGTACCACACCCCCATCAGACACCCAGCACACCGCACACCACTGTCAGTACACAATGTACCACACCCCCATCAGGCACACAGCACACCGCACACCACTGACAGTACACATTGTACCACACCCCCATCAGACACCCAGCACACCACACACCACTGACAGGACACAATGTACAACACCCCCATCAGGCACCCAGCACACCGCACACCACTGACAGTACACAATGTACCACAGCCCCATCAGACACCCAGCACACCGCACACCACTGACAGTACACAATGTACCACACCCCCATCAGACACCCAGCACACCACACACCACTGTCAGTACACAATGTACCACACCCCCATCAGACACCCAGCACACCGCACACCACTGACAGTACACAATGTACCACACCCCCATCAGGCACCCAGCACACCGCACACCACTGACAATACACAATGTACCACACCCCCATCAGACACCCAGCACACCACACACCACTGACAGTACACAATGTACCACACCCCCATCAGACACCCAGCACACCGCACACCACTGACAGTACACAAAGTACCACAGCCCCATCAGACACCCAGCACACCGCACACCACTGACAGTACACAATGTACCACACCCCCATCAGACACCCAGCACACCGCACACCACTGACAGTACACAATGTACCACACCCCCATCAGACACCCAGCACACCGCACACCACTGACAGTACACAATGTACCACAGACCCATTAGGCACCAAGCACGCCGCACACCACTGACAGTACACAATGTACCACAGCCCCATCAGACACCCAGCACACCACACACCTCTGACAGTACACAATGTCCCACACCCCCAGCAGACACCCAGCACACCGCACACCACTGACAGTACACAATGTCCCACACCCCCAGCAGACACCCAGCACACCGCACACCACTGACAGTACACAATGTATCACACCCCCATCAGGCACCCAGCACACCGCACACCACTGACAGTACACAATGTACCACACCCCATCAGACACACAGCACACCACACACCACTGACAGTACCCAATGTACCTCACCCCCATCAGACACCCAGCACACCACACACCACTGACAGTACACAATGTACCACACCCCCATCAGGCACCCAGCACACCGCACACCACTGACAGTACACAATGTACCACACCCCCATCAGACACCCAGCACACCACACACCACTGACAGTACACAATGTACCACAGCCCCATCAGGCACCCAGCACACCGCACACCACTGACAGTACACAATGTACCACACCCCCATCAGACACCCAGCACACCGCACACCACTGACAGTACACAATGTACCACAGCCCCATCAGGCACCCAGCACACCGCACACCACTGACAGTACACAATGTACCACACACCCATCAGACACCCAGCACACCGCACACCACTGACAGTACCCAATGTACCTCACCCCCATCAGACACCCAGCACACCACACACCACTGACAGTACACAATGTACCACACCCCCATCAGGCACCCAGCACACCGCACACCACTGACAGTACACAATGTACCACAGCCCCATCAGGCACCCAGCACACCGCACACCACTGACAGTACACAATGTACCACACCCCCATCAGACACCCAGCACACCGCACACCACTGACAGTACCCAATGTACCTCACCCCCATCAGACACCCAGCACACCACACACCACTGACAGTACACAATGTACCACACCCCCATCAGGCACCCAGCACACCGCACACCACTGACAGTACCCAATGTACCTCACCCCCATCAGACACCCAGCACACCACACACCACTGACAGTACACAATGTACCACACCCCCATCAGGCACCCAGCACACCGCACACCACTGACAGTACACAATGTACCACAGCCCCATCAGGCACCCAGCACACCACACACCACTGACAGTACACAATGTACCACAGCCCCATCAGGCACCCAGCACACCGCACACCACTGACAGTACACAATGTACCACACCCCCATCAGACACCCAGCACACCACACACCACTGACAGTACACAATGTTCCACAGCCCCATCAGACACCCAGCTCACCGCACACCACTGACAGTACACAATGTACCACACCCCCATCAGACACCCAGCTCACCGCACACCACTGACAGTACACAATGTACCACACCCCCATCAGACACCCAGCACACTGCACACCACTGACAGTACACAATGCACCACACCCCCATCAGACACTCAGCACACCGCACACCACTGACAGTACACAATGTACCACAGCCGCATCAGACACCCAGCACACCACACACCACTGACAGTACACAATGTACCGCACCCCATCAGGCACCCAGCACACCGCACACCACTGACAGTACACAATATACCACAGCCCCATCAGGCACCCAGCACACCGCACACCACTGACAGTACACAATGTACCAAAGTCCCATCAGACACCCAGCACACCGCACACCACTGACAGTACACAATGTACCACAGCCCCATCAGGCACCCAGCACACCGCACACCACTGACAGTACACAATGTACCACACCCCCATCAGACACCCAGCACACCGTACACCACTGACAGTACACAATGTACCACAGCCCCATCAGACACCCAGCACACCGCACACCACTGACAGTACACAATGTACCACACCCCCAACAGACACCCAGCATACCACACACCACTGACAGTACACAATGTACCACACCCCCATCAGACACCCAGCACACACACACCACTGACAGTACACAATGTACCCACACCCCCATCAGGCACCCAGCACACCGCACACCACTGACAGTACACAATGTACCACACCCCCATCAGACACCCAGCGAACCACACACCACTGACAGTACACAATATACCACATCCCCATCAGACACCCAGCACACCGCACACCACTGACAGTACACAATGTACCACACCTCCCATCAGACACCCAGCACGCCACACACCACTCACAGTACACAATGTACCACAGCCCCATCAGACACCCAGCACACCGCACACCACTGACAGTACACAATGTACCACAGTCCCATCAGGCACCCAGCACACCGTACACCACTGACAGTACACAATGTACCACACCCCCATCAGGCACACAGCACACCACACACCACTCACAGTACACAATGTACCACAGCCCCATCAGACACCCAGCACACCGCACACCACTGAAAGTACACAATGTACCACACCCCCATCAGACACCCAGCACAGCGCACACCACTGACAGTACACAATGTACCACAGCCCCATCAGACACCCAGCACACCACACACCACTGGCAGTGCACAATGTACCACACCCCCATCAGGGACACAGCACACCACACACCACTGACAGTACACAATGTACCACAACCCCATCAGGGACACAGCACACCACACACCACTGACAGCACACAATGTACCACACCCCCAACAGGTACCCAGGACACCGCACACCACTGTCAGTACACAATGTACCACACCCCCATCAGACACCCAGGACACCGCACACCACTGTCAGTACACAATGTACCACACCCCCATCAGACACCCAGAACACCGCACACCACTGACAGTTCACAATGTACCACGCCCCCATCAGACACCCAGGACACCGCACACCACTGTCAGTACACAATGCACCACACCCCCATCAGACACCCAGGACACCGCACACCACTGTCAGTACACAATGTACCACACCCCCATCAGACACCCAGCAGACCAAACACCACTGACAGTACACAATGTACCACAGGACCATCAGGCACCCAACACACCACACACCACTGACAGTACACAATGTACCACAGCCCCATCAGACACCCAGCACACCGCACACCACTGACAGTACACAATGTACCACACCCCCATCAGACACCCAGCACACCACACACCACTGTCAGTACACAATGTACCACACCCCCATCAGACACCCAGCACACCGCACACCACTGACAGTACACAATGTACCACACCCCCATCAGGCACCCAGCACACCGCACACCACTGACAGTACACAATGTACCACACCCCCACCAGACACCCAGCACACCACACACCACTGACAGTACACAATGTACCACACCCCCATCAGACACCCAGCACACCGCACACCACTGACAGTACACAAAGTACCACAGCCCCGTCAGACACCCAGCACACCGCACACCACTGACAGTACACAATGTACCACAGACCCATTAGGCACCAAGCACGCCGCACACCACTGACAGTACACAATGTACCACACCCCCATCAGACACCCAGCACACCACACACCACTGACAGTACACAATGTACCACAGACCCATTAGGCACCAAGCACGCCGCACACCACTGACAGTATACAATGTACCACACCCCCATCAGACACCCAGCACACCACACACCACTGACAGTACACAATGTACCACAGTCCCATCAGACACCCAGCGCACCACACACCACTGACAGTACACAATGTACCACACCCCCATCAGACACCCAGCACACCGCACACCACTGACAGTACACAAAGTACCACAGCCCCATCAGACACCCAGCACACCGCACACCACTGACAGTACACAATGTACCACACCCCCATCAGACACCCAGCACACCGCACACCACTGACAGTACACAATGTACCACAGCCCCATCAGGCACCCAGCACACCGCACACCACTGACAGTACACAATGTACCACACCCCCATCAGACACCCAGCACACCGCACACCACTGACAGTACCCAATGTACCTCACCCCCATCAGACACCCAGCACACCACACACCACTGACAGTACACAATGTACCACACCCCCATCAGGCACCCAGCACACCGCACACCACTGGCAGTACCCAATGTACCACAGCCCCATCAGGCACCCAGCACACCACACACCACTGACAGTACACAATGTACCACACCCCCATCAGACACCCAGCACACCGCACACCACTGACAGTACACAATGTACCACAGCCCCATCAGGCACCCAGCACACCGCACACCACTGACAGTACACAATGTACCACACCCCCATCAGACACCCAGCACACCGCACACCACTGACAGTACCCAATGTACCTCACCCCCATCAGACACCCAGCACACCACACACCACTGACAGTACACAATGTACCACACCCCCATCAGGCACCCAGCACACCGCACACCACTGGCAGTACCCAATGTACCTCACCCCCATCAGACACCCAGCACACCACACACCACTGACAGTACACAATGTACCACACCCCCATCAGGCACCCAGCACACCGCACACCACTGACAGTACACAATGTACCACAGCCCCATCAGGCACCCAGCACACCACACACCACTGACAGTACACAATGTACCACAGCCCCATCAGGCACCCAGCACACCGCACACCACTGACAGTACACAATGTACCACACCCCCATCAGACACCCAGCACACCACACACCACTGACAGTACACAATGTTCCACAGCCCCATCAGACACCCAGCTCACCGCACACCACTGACAGTACACAATGTACCACACCCCCATCAGACACCCAGCTCACCGCACACCACTGACAGTACACAATGTACCACACCCCCATCAGACACCCAGCACACTGCACACCACAGACAGTACACAATGCACCACACCCCCATCAGACACTCAGCACACCGCACTCCACTGACAGTACACAATGTACCACAGCCGCATCAGACACCCAGCACACCACACACCACTGACAGTACACAATGTACCGCACCCCATCAGGCACCCAGCACACCGCACACCACTGACAGTACACAATATACCACAGCCCCATCAGGCACCCAGCACACCGCACACCACTGACAGTACACAATGTACCAAAGTCCCATCAGACACCCAGCACACCGCACACCACTGACAGTACACAATGTACCACAGCCCCATCAGGCACCCAGCACACCGCACACCACTGACAGTACACAATGTACCACACCCCCATCAGACACCCAGCACACCGTACACCACTGACAGTACACAATGTACCACAGCCCCATCAGACACCCAGCACACCGCACACCACTGACAGTACACAATGTACCACACCCCCATCAGACACCCAGCACACCACACACCACTGACAGTACACAATGTACCACACCCCCATCAGAAACCCAGCACACACACACCACTGACAGTACACAATGTACCCACACCCCCATCAGGCACCCAGCACACCGCACACCACTGACAGTACACAATGTACCACACCCCCAACAGACACCCAGCGCACCATACACCACTGACAGTACACAATATACCACACCCCCATCAGACACCCAGCACACCGCACACAACTGACAGTACACAATGTACCACACCCCCCATCAGACACCCAGCACGCCACACACCACTCACAGTACACAATGTACCACAGCCCCATCAGACACCCAGCACACCGCACACCACTGACAGTACACAATGTACCACAGTCCCATCAGGCACCCAGCACACCGTACACCACTGACAGTACACAATGTACCACACCCCCATCAGGCACACAGCACACCACACACCACTCACAGTACACAATGTACCACAGCCCCATCAGACACCCAGCACACCGCACACCACTGACAGTACACAATGTACCACAGTCCCATCAGGCACCCAGCGCACCGAACACCACTGAAAGTACACAATGTACCACACCCCCATCAGACACCCAGCACAGCGCACACCACTGACAGTACACAATGTACCACAGCCCCATCAGACACCCAGCACACCACACACCACTGGCAGTGCACAATGTACCACACCCCCATCAGGGACACAGCACACCACACACCACTGACAGTACACAATGTACCACAACCCCATCAGGGACACAGCACACCGCACACCACTGACAGTACACAATATACCACACCCCCATCAGACACCCAGAACACCGCACACCACTGACAGTACACAATGTACCACACCCCCATCAGCCACCCAGCACACTACACACCACTGACAGTACACAATATACCACACCCCCATCAGACACCCAGAACACCGCACACCACTGACAGTACACAATGTACCACACCCCCATCAGACACCCAGGACACCGCACACCACTGTCAGTACACAATGTACCACACCCCCATCAGACACCCAGGACACCGCACACCACTGTCAGTACACAATGTACCACACCCCCATCAGACACCCAGAACACCGCACACCACTGACAGTTCACAATGTACCACGCCCCCATCAGACACCCAGGACACCGCACACCACTGTCAGTACACAATGCACCACACCCCCATCAGACACCCAGGACACCGCACACCACTGTCAGTACACAATGTACCACACCCCCATCAGACACCCAGCAGACCAAACACCACTGACAGTACACAATGTACCACACTCCCATCAGGCACCCAGCACACCGCACACCACTGACAGTACACAATGTACCACAGCCCGATCAGACACCCAGCACACCGCACACCACTGACAGTACACAATGTACCACAGCCCCATCAGACACCCAGCACACCGCACACCACTGGCAGTACACAATGTACCACAGCCCCATCAGACACCCAGCACACCGCACACCACTGACAGTACACAATGTACCACACCCCCATCAGGCACCCAGCACACCGCACACCACTGACAGTACACAATGTACCACAGCCCCATCAGACACCCAGCACACAGCACACCACTGACAGTACACAATGTACCACAGCCCCATCAGGCACCCAGCACACCACACACCACTGACAGTACACAATGTACCCCACCCCCATCAGACACCCAGCACACCGCACACCACTGACAGTACACAATGTACCATATCCCCATCAGACACCCAGCACACCACACACCACTGACAGCACACAATGTACCACACCCCCATCAGACACCCAGCACACCGCACACCACTGACAGTACACAATGTACCATATCCCCATCAGACACCCAGCACACCACACACCACTGACAGCACACAATGTACCACACCCCCATCAGACACCCTGCACACCGCACACCACTGACAGTACACAATGTACCACAGCCCCATCAGACACCCAGCACACCACACACCTCTGACAGTACACAATGTACCACACCCCCATCAGGCACTCAGCACACCACACACCACTGACAGTACACAATGTACCACACCCCCATCAGATACCAAGCACACTACACACCACTGACAGTACACAATGTACCACCACCCCATCAGGGACACAGCACACCGCACACCACTGACAGTACACAATGTACTACCCCCCCATCAGACACCCAGCACACCGCACACCACTGACAGTACACAATGTACCACACCCCCATCAGACACCCAGCCCACCGCCCACCACTGACAGTACACAATGCACCACAGCCCCATCAGGCACCCAGCACACCACACACCACTGACAGGACACAATGTACCACACCCCCATCAGGTACCCAGCACACCGCACACCACTGACAGTACACAATGTACCACAGTCCCATCAGTCACCCAGCACACCACACACCACTGACAGTACACAATGTACCACACCCGCATCAGACACCCAGCACACCGCACACCACTGACAGTACACAATGTACCACAGCCCCATCAGACACACAGAACACCACACACCACTGACAGTACACAATGTACCAGACCCCCATCAGACACCCAGCACACCACACACCACTGACAGTACACAATGTCCCACACCCCCAGCAGACACCCAGCACACCGCACACCACTGACAGTACACAATGTACCACAGTCCCATCAGACACCCAGCACACCGCACACCACTGACAGTACACAATGTACCACACCCCCATCAGGCACACAGCACACCACACACCACTGACAGTACACAATGTACCACACCCCCATCAGACACCCAGCACACCGCACACCACTGACAGTACACAATGTACCTCACCCCATCACGCACTCAGCACACCACACACCACTGACAGTACACAATGTGCTACACCCTCATCAGACACCCAGCAAACCGCACACCACTGACAGTACACAATGTACCACACCCCCATCAGACACCCAGCACACCGCACACCACTGACAGTACACAATGTACCACACCCCCATCAGACACCCAGCACACCACACACCACTGACAGTACACAATGTACCACACCCCCATCAGACACCCAGCACACCACACACCACTGACAGTGCACAATGTACCACATCCCCATCAGGCACCTAGCACACCACACACCACTGACAGTACACAATGTACCACACCCCCATCAGGCACCCAGCACACCGCACACCACTGACAGTACACAATGTACCACACACCCATCAGACACCCAGCACACCACACACCACTGACAGTACACAATGTACCACACCCCCATCAGACACCCAGCACACCGCACACCACTGACAGTACACAATGTACCGCACCCCCATCAGGCACCCAGCACACCACACACCACTGACAGTACACAATGTACCACACCCCCATCAGGCACCCAGCACACCACACACCACTGACAGTACACAATGTACCACAGTCCCAACAGACACCCAGCACACCGCACACCACTGACAGTACACAATGTACCACAACCCCATCAGACACCCAGCACACCGCACACCACTGACAGTACACAATGTACGACACCCCCATCAGGCACCCAGCACACCACACACCACTGACAGTACAAAATGTACCACAGCCCCATCAGACACCCAGCACACCGCACACCACTGACAGTACACAATGTACCACACCCCCATCAGACACACAGAACACCACACCCCACTGACAGTACACAATGTACCACAGTCCCATCAGACACCCAGCACACCGCACACCACTGACAGTACACAATGTATCACACCCCCATCAGGCACCCAGCACACCACACACCACTGACAGTACACAATGTACCTCAGCCCCATCAGACACCCAGCACACAGCACACCACTGACAGTACACAATGTACCACACCCCCATCAGGCACCCAGCACACCGCACACCACTGACAGTACACAATGTACCACAGCCCCATCAGACACCCAGCACACTGCACACCACTGACAGTACACAATGTACCACACCCCCATCAGGCACCCAGCACACCGCACACCACTGACAGTACACAATGTACAACACCCCCATCAGACACCCAGCACACTGCACACCACTGACAGTACAAAATGTACCACACCCCCATCACGCACTCAGCACACCACATACCACTGACAGTACACAATGTACCACACCCCCAACAGGCACCCAGCACACCGCACAGCACTGACAGTACACAATGTACCACAGCCCCATCAGACACCCAGCACACCGCACATCACTGACAGTACACAATGTACCACAGTCCCATCAGACACGCAGCACACCACACACCACTGACAGTACACAATGTACCACACCCCCATCAGGTACCCAGCAGACCACACACCACTGATAGTACACAATGTACCAAACCCCCACCAGGCACCCAGCACACCGCACACCACTGACAGTACACAATGTACCACACCCCATCAGACACCCAGCACACCGCACACCACTGACAGTACCCAATGTACCACACCCCCATCAGACACCCAGCACACCGCACACCACTGACAGTACACAATGTACCACACCCCCATCAGGCACCCAGCACACCACACACCACTGACAGTACACAATGTACCTCACACCCATCAGTTACCCAGCACACCGCACACCACTGACATTACACAATGTACCACACCCCCATTAGATACCCAGCAGACCACACACCACTGTCAGTACACAATGTACCACACCCCCATCAGGCACCCAGCACACCACACACCACTGACAGTACACAATGTACCACACCCCCATCAGGCACCCAGCACACCACACACCACTGACAGTACACACTGTACCACACCCCCATCAGACACCCAGCACACCGCACACCACTGACAGTACACAAGGTACCACAGCCCCATCAGACACGCAGCACACCGCACACCACTGACAGTACACAAGGTACCACAGCCCCATCAGACACGCAGCACACCGCACACCACTGACAGTACACAATGTACCACACCCCCATCAGACACACAGCACACCGCACACCACTGACAGCACACAATGTACCACAGTCCCATCAGACACCCAGCACACCGCACACCACTGACAGTACACAATGTACCACACCCCCATCAGGTACCCAGCACACCACACACCACTGACAGTTAACAATGTACTTCACACCCATCAGTTACCCAGCACACCGCACACCACTGACAGTACACAATGTACCACACCCCCATCAGACACCCAGCACACCGCACACCACTGACTGTACACAATGTACCACACCCCCATCAGGCACCCAGCACACCACACACCACTGACTGTACACAATGTACCACACCCCCTCAGGCACCCAGCACACCACACACCACTGACAGTACACAATGCACCACACCCCCATCAGACACCCAGCACACCGCACACCACTGACAGTACACAAGGTACCACAGCCCCATCAGGCACCCAGCACACCGCACACCACTGACAGTACACAATGTACCGCACCCCCATCAGACACGCAGCACACCGCACACCACTGACAGTACACAATGTACACAGTCACATCAGACACGCAGCACACCGCACACCACTGACAGTACACAATGTACCACAGCCCCATCAGACACCCAGCACACCACACACCACTGACAGTACACAATGTACCACACCCCATCAGACACCCAGCACACCGCACACCACTGACAGTACACAATGTACCACACCCCCATCAGACACCCAGCACACCGCACACCACTGACAGTAAACAATGTACCACACCCCCAACAGGCACCCAGCACACCACACACCACTGACAGTACACAATGTACCACACCCCCATCAGACACCCAGCACACCACACACCACTGACAGTACACAATGTACCACACCCCCATCACGCATCCAGCTCACCGCACACCACTGACATTACACAATATACGTCAGCCCCATCAGACACCCAGCACACCGCACACCACTGACAGTACACAATGTACCACACCCCCATCAGGCACCCAGCACACCGCACACCACTGACAGTACACAATGTACCACAACCCCATCAGACACCCAGCACACCACACACCACTGACAGTACACAATGTACCACACCCCCACCAGACACCCAGCACACGGCACACCACTGACAGTACACAATGTACCAGACCGCCATCAGGCACCCTGCACACCACACACCACTGACAGTACACACTGTACCACACCCCCATCAGACACACAGCACACCGCACACCACTGACAGCACACAATGTACCACAGTCCCATCAGACACCCAGCACACCTCACACCACTGACAGTACACAATGTACCACACCCCCATCAGGCACCCAGCACACTGCACACCACTGACAGTACACAATGTACCACACCCCCATCAGGCACACAGCACACCGCACACCACTGACAGCACACAATGTACCACAGTCCCATCAGACACCCAGCACACATCACACAACTGACAGTACACAATGTACCACACCCTCATCAGTCACCCAGCACACCACACACAACTGACAGTACACAATGTACCACACCCCCAACAGGCACCCAGCACACCGCACACCACTGACAGTACAAAATGTACCACAGCCCCATCAGACACCCAGCACACCGCACACCACTGACAGTACACAATGTACCACACCCTCATCAGACACCCAGCACACCACACACCACTGACAGTACACAATGTACCACATCCCCATCAGACACCCAGCACACCACACACCACTGACAGTACACAATGTACCACACCCCCAACAGGCACCCAGCACACTGCACACCACTGACAGTACACAATGTACCACAGCCCCATTAGACACCCAGCACACCACACACCACTGACAGTACATAATGTACCACAGCCCCATCAGACACCCAGCACACCACACACCACTGACAGTACACAATGTACCACAGCCCCATCAGACACCCAGCACACCACACACCACTGACAGTACACAATGTACCACACCCCCATCAGGCACCCAGCACGCCGCACACCACTGACAGTACACAATGTACCACACCCCCATCAGACACCCCGCACACCGCACACCACTGATAGTACACAATGTACCACACCCCCATCAGGCACCCAGCACGCTGCACACCACTGACAGTACACAATGTACCACAACCCCATCAGACACCCAGCACACCACACACCACTGACAGTACACAATGTACCACACCCCCATCAGACACACTGCACACCACACACCACTGACAGCACACAATGTACCACACCCCCCATCAGACACCCAGCACACCGCACACCACTGACAGTGCACAATGTACCACAGCACCATCAGGCACCCAGCACACCGCACACCACTGACAGTACACAATGTACCACACCCCCATCAGACACACAGCACACCGCACACCACTGACAGTACACAATGTACCACAGACCCATCAGGCACCCAGCACACCACACACCACTGACAGTACACAATGTACCACACCCCCATCAGACACCCAGTACACCACACACTACTGACAGTACACAATGTACCACACCCCCATCAGGCACCCAGCACACCACACACCACTGACAGTACACAATGTACCACATCCCCATCAGACACCCAGCACACCACACACCACTGACAGTACACATTGAACCACACCCCCATCAGACACTCAGCACACGGTACACCACTGACAGTACACAATGTACCGCACCCCCATCAGGCACCCAGCACACCACACACCACTGCCAGTACACAATGTACCACATCCCCATCAGACACCCAGCACACCACACACCACTGACAGTACACAATGTACCACAGCCCCATCAGGCACCCAGCACACCGCAC
Organism: Scyliorhinus torazame; assembly: GCF_047496885.1. Classification (NCBI taxonomy): domain Eukaryota; kingdom Metazoa; phylum Chordata; class Chondrichthyes; order Carcharhiniformes; family Scyliorhinidae; genus Scyliorhinus; species Scyliorhinus torazame. Next base: position 57,945,059 of record NC_092711.1, read on the forward strand.
ACCACTGACAGTACACAATGTACCACACCCACATCAGACACTCAGCACACGGCACACCACTGACATTACACAATGTACCGCACCCCCATCAGGCACCCAGCACACCACACACCACTGACAGTACACAATGTACCACATCCCCATCAGACACCCAGCACACCACACACCACTGACAGTAAAAAATGTATCACAGCCCCATCAGACACCCCGCACACCGCACACCACTGACAGTACACAATGTACCACACCCCCACCAGACACCCAGCACACCGCACACCACTGACAGTACACAATGTACCACAGCCCCATCAGACACCCAGCACACCGCACACCACTGACAGTACACAATGTACCACACCCCCATCAGGCACCCAGCACACCGCACACCACTGACAGTACACAATGTACCACACCCCCATCAGGCACCCAGCACACCGAACACCACTGACAGTACACAATGTGCCACACCCCCATCAGGCACCCAGCACACCACACACCACTGACAGTACATAATGTACCACAGCCCCATCAGACACCCAGCACACCGCACACCACTGACAGTACACAATATACCACAGTCCCATCAGGCACCCAGCACACCGAATACCACTGACAGTACACAATGTACCACACGCCCATCAGGCACACAGCACACCACACACCACTCACAGTACACAATGTACCACAGCCCCATCAGACACCCAGCACACCGCACACCACAGACAGTACACAATGTACCACACCCCCATCAGACACACAGAACACCACACACCACTGACAGTACACAATGTACCACACCCCCATCAGACACCCAGCACACCACACACCACTGACAGTACACAATGTCCCACACCCCCAGCAGACACCCAGCACACCGCACACCACTGACAGTACACAATGTACCACAGTCCCATCAGACACCCAGCACACCGCACACCACTGACAGTACACAATGTACCACACCCCCATCAGGCACACAGCACACCACACACCACTGACAGTACACAATGTACCACACCCCCATCAGACACCCAGCACACCGCACACCACTGACAGTACACAATGTACCTCACCCCCATCACGCACTCAGCACACCACACACCACTGACAGTACACAATGTGCTACACCCTCATCAGACACCCAGCAAACCGCACACCACTGACAGTACACAATGTACCACACCCCCATCAGACACCCAGCACACCGCACACCACTGACAGTACACAATGTACCACACCCCCATCAGACACCCAGCACACCACACACCACTGACAGTACACAATGTACGACACCCCCATCAGACACCCAGCACACCACACACCACTGACAGTGCACAATGTACCACATCCCCATCAGGCACCTAGCACACCACACACCACTGACAGTACACAATGTACCACACCCCCATCAGGCACCCAGCACACCGCACACCACTGACAGTACACAATGTACCACACACCCATCAGACACCCAGCACACCACACACCACTGACAGTACACAATGTACCACACCCCCATCAGACACCCAGCACACCGCACACCACTGACAGTACACAATGTACCACACCCCCATCAGGCACCCAGCACACCACACACCACTGACAGTACACAATGTACCACACCCCCATCAGGCACCCAGCACACCACACACCACTGACAGTACACAATGTACCACAGTCCCATCAGACACCCAGCACACCGCACACCACTGACAGTACACAATGTACCACACCCCCATCAGACACCCAGCACACCGCACACCACTGACAGTACACAATGTACCACACCCCCATCAGGCACCCAGCACACCACACACCACTGACAGTACACAATGTACCACAGCCCCATCAGACACCCAGCACACCGCACACCACTGACAGTACACAATGTACCACACCCCCATCAGACACACAGAACACCACACCCCACTGACAGTACACAATGTACCACAGTCCCATCAGACACCCAGCACACCGCACACCACTGACAGTACACAATGTATCACACCCCCATCAGGCACCCAGCACACCACACACCACTGACAGTACACAATGTACCTCAGCCCCATCAGACACCCAGCACACTGCACACCACTGACAGTACACAATGTACCACACCCCCATCAGGCACCCAGCACACCGCACACCACTGACAGTACACAATGTACCACAGCCCCATCAGACACCCAGCACACTGCACACCACTGACAGTACACAATGTACCACACCCCCATCAGGCACCCAGCACACCGCACACCACTGACAGTACACAATGTACAACACCCTCATCAGACTCCCAGCACACTGCACACCACTGACAGTACACAATGTACCACACCCCCATCACGCACTCAGCACACCACATACCACTGACAGTACACAATGTACCACACACCCAACAGGCACCCAGCACACCGCACAGCACTGACAGTACACAATGTACCACAGCCCCATCAGACACCCAGCACACCGCACACCACTGACAGTACACAATGTACCACAGTCCCATCAGACACGCAGCACACCACACACCACTGACAGTACACAATGTACCACACCCCTATCAGATACTCAGCAGACCACACACCACTGACAGTACACAATGTACCAAACCCCCACCAGGCACCCAGCACACCGCACACCACTGACAGTACACAATGTACCACACCCCATCAGACACCCAGCACACCGCACACCACTGACAGTACCCAATGTACCACACCCCCATCAGACACCCAGCACACCGCACACCACTGACAGTACACAATGTACCACACCCCCATCAGGCACCCAGCACACCACACACCACTGACAGTACACAATGTACCTCACACCCATCAGTTACCCAGCACACCGCACACCACTGACAGTACACAATGTACCACACCCCCATTAGATACCCAGCAGACCACACACCACTGACAGTACACAATGTACCACACCCCCATCAGGCACCCAGCACACCACACACCACTGACAGTACACAATGTACCACACCCCCATCAGGCACCCAGCACACCACACACCACTGACAGTACACAATGTACCACACCCCCATCAGACACCCAGCACACCGCACACCACTGACAGTACACAAGGTACCACAGCCCCATCAGACACGCAGCACACCGCACACCACTGACAGTACACAAGGTACCACAGCCCCATCAGACACGCAGCACACCGCACACCACTGACAGTACACAATGTACCACACCCCCACCAGACACCCAGCACACGGCACACCACTGACAGTACACAATATACCACACCCCCATCAGGCACCCTGCACACCACACACCACTGACAGTACACAATGTACCACACCTCCTTCAGACACCCAGCACTCCACACACCACTGACAGTACACAATGTACCACTCCCCCATCAGACACACAGCACACCGCACACCACTGACAGCACACAATGTACCACAGTCCCATCAGACACCCAGCACACCGCACACCACTGACAGTACACAATGTACCACACCCCCATCAGGTACCCAGCACACCACACACCACTGACAGTTAACAATGTACTTCACACCCATCAGTTACCCAGCACACCGCACACCACTGACAGTACACAATGTACCACACCCCCATCAGATACCAAGCAGACCACACACCACTGACAGTACACAATGTACCACACCCCCATCAGACACCCAGCACACCACACACCACTGACTGTACACAATGTACCACACCCCCATCAGGCACCCAGCACACCACACACCACTGACAGTACACAATGCACCACACCCCCATCAGACACCCAGCACACCGCACACCACTGACAGTACACAAGGTACCACAGCCCCATCAGGCACCCAGCACACCGCACACCACTGACAGTACACAATGTACCGCACCCCCATCAGACACGCAGCACACCGCACACCACTGACAGTACACAATGTACACAGTCCCATCAGACACGCAGCACACCACACACCACTGACAGTACACAATGTACCTCACACCCATCAGTTACCCAGCACACCACTGACAGTACACAATGTACCACACCCCATCAGACACCCAGCACACCGCACACCACTGACAGTACACAATGTACCACACCCCCATCAGACACCCAGCACACCGCACACCACTGACAGTAAACAATGTACCACACCCCCATCAGGCACCCAGCACACCACACACCACTGACAGTACACAATGTACCACACCCCCATCAGACACCCAGCACACCACACACCACTGACAGTACACAATGTACCACAACCCCATCACGCATCCAGCTCACCGCACACCACTGACATTACACAATATACGTCAGCCCCATCAGACACCCAGCACACCGCACACCACTGACAGTACACAATGTACCACACCCCCATCAGGCACCCAGCACACCGCACACCACTGACAGTACACATTGTACCACACCCCCATCAGACACCCAGCACACCACACACCACTGACAGTACACAATGTACCACACCCCCACCAGACACCCAGCACACGGCACACCACTGACAGTACACAATGTACCAGACCGCCATCAGGCACCCTGCACACCACACACCACTGACAGTACACACTGTACCACACCCCCATCAGACACACAGCACACCGCACACCATTGACAGCACACAATGTACCACAGTCCCATCAGACACCCAGCACACCTCACACCACTGACAGTACACAATGTACCACACCCCCATCAGACACCCAGCACACTGCACACCACTGACAGTACACAATGTACCACACCCCCATCAGGCACACAGCACACCGCACACCACTGACAGCACACAATGTACCACAGTCCCATCAGACACCCAGCACACATCACACAACTGACAGTACACAATGTACCACACCCTCATCAGACACCCAGCACACCACACACCACTGACAGTACACAATGTACCACACCCCCAACAGGCACCCAGCACACCGCACACCACTGACAGTACACAATGTACCACAGCCCCATCAGACACCCAACACACCGCACACCACTGACAGTACACAATGTACCACACCCTCATCAGACACCCAGCACACCACACACCACTGACAGTACACAATGTACCACATCCCCATCAGACACCCAGCACACCACACACCACTGACAGTACACAATGTACCACACCCCCAACAGGCACCCAGCACACCGCACACCACTGACAGTACACAATGTACCACAGCCCCATTAGACACCCAGCACACCACACACCACTGACAGTACATAATGTACCACAGCCCCATCAGACACCCAGCACACCACACACCACTGACAGTACACAATGTACCACAGCCCCATCAGACACCCAGCACACCACACACCACTGACAGTACACAATGTACCACATCGCCATCAGGCACCCAGCACGCCGCACACCACTGACAGTACACAATGTACCACACCCCCATCAGACACCCCGCACACCGCACACCACTGACAGTACACAATGTACCACACCCCCATCAGGCACCCAGCACGCTGCACACCACTGACAGTACACAATGTACCACAACCCCATCAGACACCCAGCACACCACACACCACTGACAGTACACAATGTACCACACCCCCATCAGACACACTGCACACCACACACCACTGACAGCACACAATGTACCACACCCCCCATCAGACACCCAGCACACCGCACACCACTGACAGTGCACAATGTACCACAGCACCATCAGGCACCCAGCACACCGCACACCACTGACAGTACACAATGTACCACACCCCCATCAGACACACAGCACACCGCACACCACTGACAGTACACAATGTACCACAGACCCATCAGGCACCCAGCACACCACACACCACTGACAGTACACAATGTACCACACCCCCATCAGACACCCAGTACACCACACACTACTGACAGTACACAATGTACCACACCCCCATCAGTCACCCAGCACACCACACACCACTGACAGTACACAATGTACCACATCCCCATCAGACACCCAGCACACCACACACCACTGACAGTACACATTGAACCACACCCCCATCAGACACTCAGCACACGGTACACCACTGACAGTACACAATGTACCGCACCCCCATCAGGCACCCAGCACACCACACACCACTGCCAGTACACAATGTACCACATCCCCATCAGACACCCAGCACACCACACACCACTGACAGTACACAATGTACCACAGCCCCATCAGGCACCCAGCACACCGCACACCACTGACAGTACACAATGTACCACACCCACATCAGACACTCAGCACACGGCACACCACTGACATTACACAATGTACCGCACCCCCATCAGGCACCCAGCACACCACACACCACTGACAGTACACAATGTACCACATCCCCATCAGACACCCAGCACACCACACACCACTGACAGTAAAAAATGTATCACAGCCCCATCAGACACCCCGCACACCGCACACCACTGACAGTACACAATGTACCACACCCCCATCAGGCACCCAGCACACCGCACACCACTGACAGTACACAATGTACCACAGCCCCATCAGACACCCCACACACCGCACACCACTGACAGTACACAATGTACCACACCCCCATCAGACACCCAGCACACCGCACACCACTGACAGTACACAATGTCCCACACCCCCAGCAGACACCCAGCACACCGCACACCACTGACAGTACACAATGTACCACACCCCCATCAGGCACCCAGCACACCGCACACCACTGACAGTACACAATGTGCCACACCCCCATCAGGCACCCAGCACACCACACACCACTGACAGTACACAATGTACCACACCCCCATCAGACACCCAGCACACGGCACACCACTGACAGTACACAATGTACCACACCCCATCAGGCACTCAGCACACCACACACTACTGACAGTACACAATGTACCACACCCCCATCAGGCACCCAGCACACCACACACCACTGACAGTACACAATGTACCACAACCCCATCAGACACCCAGCACACCACACACTACTGACAGTACACAATGTACCACAACCCCATCAGACACCCAGCACACCGCACACCACTGACAGTACACAATGTACCACACCCCCATCAGACACCCAGCACACCACTGACAGTACACAATGTTCCACAGCCCCATCAGACACACAGCACACCGCACACCACTGACAGTACACAATGTACCACACACCCATCAGACACCCAGCACACCGCACACCACTGACAGTACACAATGTACCACAGCCCCATCAGACACCCAGCTCACCGCACACCACTGACAGTACACAATGTACCACACCCCCATCAGGCACCCAGCTCACCGCACACCACTGACAGTACACAATGTACCACACCCCCATCAGACACCCAGCACACCGCACACCACTGACAGTACACAATGTACCACAGCCCCATCAGACACCCAGCACACTACACACCACTAACAGTACACATTGTACCACACCCCCATCAGACACCCAGCACACCACACACCACTGACAGTACACAATGTACCACACCCCCACCAGACACCCAGCACACGGCACACCACTGACAGTACACAATGTACCAGACCGCCATCAGGCACCCTGCACACCACACACCACTGACAGTACACACTGTACCACACCCCCATCAGACACACAGCACACCGCACACCATTGACAGCACACAATGTACCACAGTCCCATCAGACACCCAGCACACCTCACACCACTGACAGTACACAATGTACCACACCCCCATCAGACACCCAGCACACTGCACACCACTGACAGTACACAATGTACCACACCCCCATCAGGCACACAGCACACCGCACACCACTGACAGCACACAATGTACCACAGTCCCATCAGACACCCAGCACACATCACACAACTGACAGTACACAATGTACCACACCCTCATCAGACACCCAGCACACCACACACCACTGACAGTACACAATGTACCACACCCCCAACAGGCACCCAGCACACCGCACACCACTGACAGTACACAATGTACCACAGCCCCATCAGACACCCAGCACACCGCACACCACTGACAGTACACAATGTACCACACCCTCATCAGACACCCAGCACACCACACACCACTGACAGTACACAATGTACCACATCCCCATCAGACACCCAGCACACCACACACCACTGACAGTACACAATGTACCACACCCCCAACAGGCACCCAGCACACCGCACACCACTGACAGTACACAATGTACCACAGCCCCATTAGACACCCAGCACACCACACACCACTGACAGTACATAATGTACCACAGCCCCATCAGACACCCAGCACACCACACACCACTGACAGTACACAATGTACCACAGCCCCATCAGACACCCAGCACACCACACACCACTGACAGTACACAATGTACCACACCCCCATCAGGCACCCAGCACGCCGCACACCACTGACAGTACACAATGTACCACACCCCCATCAGACACCCCGCACACCGCACACCAATGACAGTACACAATGTACCACACCCCCATCAGGCACCCAGCACGCTGCACACCACTGACAGTACACAATGTACCACAACCCCATCAGACACCCAGCACACCACACACCACTGACAGTACACAATGTACCACACCCCCATCAGACACACTGCACACCACACACCACTGACAGCACACAATGTACCACACCCCCCATCAGACACCCAGCACACCGCACACCACTGACAGTGCACAATGTACCACAGCACCATCAGGCACCCAGCACACCGCACACCACTGACAGTACACAATGTACCACACCCCCATCAGACACACAGCACACCGCACACCACTGACAGTACACAATGTACCACAGACCCATCAGGCACCCAGCACACCACACACCACTGACAGTACACAATGTACCACACCCCCATCAGACACCCAGTACACCACACACTACTGACAGTACACAATGTACCACACCCCCATCAGGCACCCAGCACACCACACACCACTGACAGTACACAATGTACCACATCCCCATCAGACACCCAGCACACCACACACCACTGACAGTACACATTGAACCACACCCCCATCAGACACTCAGCACACGGTACACCACTGACAGTACACAATGTACCGCACCCCCATCAGGCACCCAGCACACCACACACCACTGCCAGTACACAATGTACCACATCCCCATCAGACACCCAGCACACCACACACCACTGACAGTACACAATGTACCACAGCCCCATCAGGCACCCAGCACACCGCACACCACTGACAGTACACAATGTACCACACCCACATCAGACACTCAGCACACGGCACACCACTGACATTACACAATGTACCGCACCCCCATCAGGCACCCAGCACACCACACACCACTGACAGTACACAATGTACCACATCCCCATCAGACACCCAGCACACCACACACCACTGACAGTAAAAAATGTATCACAGCCCCATCAGACACCCCGCACACCGCACACCACTGACAGTACACAATGTACCACACCCCCATCAGGCACCCAGCACACCGCACACCACTGACATTACACAATGTACCACAGCCCCATCAGACACCACACACACCGCACACCACTGACAGTACACAATGTACCACACCCCCATCAGACACCCAGCACACCGCACACCACTGACAGTACACAATGTCCCACACCCCCAGCAGACACCCAGCACACCGCACACCACTGACAGTACACAATGTACCACACCCCCATCAGGCACCCAGCACACCGCACACCACTGACAGTACACAATGTGCCACACCCCCATCAGGCACCCAGCACACCACACACCACTGACAGTACACAATGTACCACACCCCCATCAGACACCCAGCACACGGCACACCACTGACAGTACACAATGTACCACACCCCATCAGGCACTCAGCACACCACACACTACTGACAGTACACAATGTACCACACCCCCATCAGGCACCCAGCACACCACACACCACTGACAGTACACAATGTACCACAACCCCATCAGACACCCAGCACACCACACACTACTGACAGTACACAATGTACCACAACCCCATCAGACACCCAGCACACCGCACACCACTGACAGTACACAATGTACCACACCCCCATCAGACACCCAGCACACCACTGACAGTACACAATGTTCCACAGCCCCATCAGACACACAGCACACCGCACACCACTGACAGTACACAATGTACCACACACCCATCAGACACCCAGCACACCGCACACCACTGACAGTATACAATGTACCACACCCCCATCAGACACCCAGCACACCGCACAACACTGACAGTACACAATGTACCACACCCCCATCAGACACCCAGCACACCGCACACCACTGACAGTACACAATGTACCACACCCCCATCAGACACCCAGCACACCGCACACCACTGACAGTACACAATGTACCACACCCCCATCGGACACCCAGCACACCGCACACCACTGACAGTACACAATGTACCACAGCCCCATCAGACACCCAGCACACCGCACACCACTGACAGTACACAATGTACCACACCCCCATCAGACACCCAGCACACCGCACACCACTGACAGTACACAATGCACCACACCCCCATTAGACACCCAGCACACCGCACACCACTGACAGTACACAATGTATCACACCCCCATCAGGCACCCAGCACACCGCACACCACTGACAGTACACAATGTACCACACCCCCATTAGACACCCAGCACACCACACACCACTGACAGTACACAATGTACCACACCCCCATCAGGCACCCAGCACACCGCACACCACTGACAGTACACAATGTACCACACCCCCATCAGGCACCCAGCTCACCGCACTCCACTGACAGTACACAATGTACCACACCCCCATCAGGCACCCAGCTCACCGCACACCACTGACAGTACACAATGTACCACACCCCCATCAGGCACCCAGCACACCGCACACCACTGACAGTACACAATGTTCCACACCCCCATCAGACACCCAGCACACCGCACACCACTGACAGTACACAATGTACGAAAACCCCCATCAGGCACCCAGCTCACCGCACACCACTGACAGTACACAATGTACCACACCCACATCAGGCACCCAGCACACCACACACCACTGACAGTACACAATGTACCACACCCCCATCAGACATCCAGCACACCGCACACCACTGACAGTACACAATGTACCACACCCCCATCAGACACCCAGCACACCACACACAACTGACAGTACACAATGTACCACACCCCCATCAGACACCCAGCACACCACACACCGCTGACAGTACACAATGTACCACACCCCCATCAGACACCCAGCACACCGCACACCATTAACAGTACACAATGTACCACACCCCCATGAGGCACCCATCACACCGCACACCACTGACAGTACACAATGTAACACACCCTCATCAGGAACCCAGCACACCACACACCACTGACAGTACACAATGTACCACAGCCCCATCAGACACCCAGCACACCACACACCACTGACAGTACACAATGTACCACAGCCCCATCAGACACCCAGCACACCACACACCACTGACAGTACACAATGTACCACACCCCCATCAGACACCCAGCACACCACACACCACTGACAGTACACAATGTACCACAGCCCCATCAGACACCCAGCACACCACACACCACTGACAGTACACAATGTACCACAGACCCATCAGGCACCCAGCAGGCCCACACCACTGACAGTACACAATGTACCACAGCCCCATCAGACACCCAGCACACCGCACACCACTGACAGTGCACAATGTACCACAGCCCCATCAGACACCCAGCACACCGCTCACCACTGAAGTACACTATGTACCACACCCCCATCAGGCACCCAGCACACCGCACACCACTGTCAGTACACAAAGTACCACAGACCAATCAGGCACCCAGCACACCACACACCACTGACAGTACACAATGTACCACACCTCCATCAGGGACCCAGCACACCACACACCACTGACAGTTCACAATGTACCACACCCCCATCAGGCACCCAGCACACCGCACACCACTGACAGTACACAATGTACCACACCCCCATCAGACACCCAGCACACCGCACACCACTGACAGTACACAATGTACCACACCCCCATCAGACACCCAGCACACCGCACACCACTGACAGTACACAATGCACCAGACCCCCATCAGACACCCAGCACACCGCACACCACTGACAGTACACAATGTACCACTCCACCATCAGACACCCAGCACACTGCACACCACTGACAGTACACAATGTACCACACCCCCATCAGACACCCAGCACACCGCACACCATTGACAGTACACAATGTACCACACCCATCAGACACCCAGCACACCACACACCACTGACAGTACACAATGTACCTCACCCCCATCAGACACCCAGCACACCACACACCACTGACAGTACACAATGTACGGCACCCGCATCAGACAACCAACACACCACACACCACTGACAGTACATAATGTATCACAGCCCCATCAGGCACCCAGCACACCGCACACCACTGACAGTACACAATGTACCACACCCCCATCGGACACCCAGCACACCACACACCACTGACAGTACACAATGTACCACACCCCCATCAGACACCCAGCAGACAACACACCACTGACAGTACACAATGTACCACACCCCCATCAGGCACCCAGCACAGCGCACACCACTGACAGTACACAATGTACCACCGTCCCATCTGACACCCAGCACACCGCACACCACTGACAGTACACACTGTACCACACCCCCATCAGACACCCAGCACACCGCACTCCACTGACAGTACACAATGTACCACACCCCCATCAGACACCCCGCACACCGCACACCACTGACAGTACACAATGTACCACAGCCCCATCAGACACCCAGCACACCGCACTCCACTGACAGTACCCAATGTACCACACCCCCATCAGACACCCAGCACACCACACACCACTGACAGCACACAATGTACCACACCCCCATCAGGCACCCAGCACACCGTACACCACTGACAGTACACAATGTACCACACCCCATCAGACACCCAGCACACCGCACACCACTGATCTTACACAATGCACCACACCCCCATCAGGCACCCAGCACACCGCACACCACTGACAGTACACAATGTACCACACCCCCATCAGACACCCAGCACACCACACACCACTGACAGTACACAATGTACCACACCCCCATCAGACACCCAGCACACCGCACACCACTGACAATACACAATGTACCACAGTCCCATCAGACACCCAGCACACAACACACCACTGACAGTACACAATGTACCACACCCCCATCAGACACCCCGCACACCGCACACCAATGACAGTACACAATGTACCACACCCCCATCAGGCACCCAGCACATCGCACACCACTGAGAGTACACAATGTACCACAGCCCCATCAGACACGCAGCACACCGCACACTACTGTTAGTACACAATGTACCACACCACATCAGACACCCAGCACACCACACACCACTGACAGTACACAATGTACCACACCCCCATCAGACACTCAGCACACCGCACACCACTGACAGTACACAATGTGCCACAGACCCATCAGACACCCAGCACACCGCGCACCACTGACAGTACACAATGTACCACACCCCCATCAGACACTCAGCACACCGCACACCACTGACAGTACACAATGTACCACACCCCCATCAGACACTCAGCACACCGCACACCACTGACAGTACACAATGTGCCACAGCCCCATCAGACACCCAGCACACCGCGCACCACTGACAGTACACAATGTACCACAGCCCCATCAGACACCCAGCCCACCGCACAACACTGACAGTACACAATGTACCACAGCCCCATCAGACACCCAGCACACCGCACACCACTGACAGTACACAATGTACCACACCCCCATCAGGCACCCAGCACACCGCACACCACTGACAGTACACAATGTACCACGCCCACATCAGACACCCAGCACACTGCACAACACTGACAGTACACAATGTACCACACCCCCATCAGACACCCAGCACACCGCACACCACTGACAGTACACAATGTACCACAGCCCCATCAGACACCCAGCACACCGCACACCACTGAGAGTACACAATGTACCACAGCCCCATCAGGCACACAGCACACCGCACACCACTGACAGCACACAATGTACCACACCCCCAGCAGACTCCCAGCACACCGCACACCACTGACAGTACACAATGTACCACACCCCCATCAGACACCCAGCACACCACACACCACTGACAGTACACAATGTGCCACACCCCCGTCAGATACCCAGCACACCGCACACCACTGACAGTACACAATGTAACACACCCCCATCAGACACCCAGCACACCTCACACCACTGACAGTACACAATGTACCACAGTCCCATCAGACACCCAGCACACCACTGACAGTACACAATGTACCACACCCCCATCAGACACCCAGCACACCGCACACCACTGACAGTACACAATGTACCACAGCCCCATCAGACACCCAGCACACCGCACACCACTGACAGTACACAATGTTCCACAGCCCCATCAGACACCCAGCACGCCGCACACCACTGACAGTACACAATGTACCACACCCCCATCAGACACCCAGCACACCACACACCACTGACAGTACACAATGTACCACAGCCCCATCAGACACCCAGCACACCGCACACCACTCACAGTACACAATGTTCCACAGCCCCATCAGACACCCAGCACTCCACACACCACTGACAGTACACAATGTACCACACCCCCATCAGGCACCCAGCACACCGAACACCACAGACAGTACACAATGTACCACAGCCCCATCAGACACCCAGCACACCGCACACCACTGACAGTACACAATGTACCACAGCCCCATCAGACACCCAGCACACCGCACACCACAGACAGTACACAATGTACCACAGCCCCATCAGACACCCAGCACACCGCACACCACTGAGAGTACACAATGTACCACAACCCCATCAGACACCCAGCACACCGCACACCACTGACAGTACACAATATACCACAGCCCCATCAGACACCCAGCACACCGCACACCACTGACAGTACACAATATACCACACCCACATCAGGCACCCAGCACACCACACACCACTGACAGTACACAATGTACCACACCCACATCAGGCACCCAGCTCACCACACACCACTGACAGTACACAATGTACCACACCCCCATCAGGCACCCAGCACACCTCACACCACTGACAGTACACAATGTACCACACCCCCATCAGGCACCCAGCTCACCACACACCACTGACAGTACACAATGTACCACACCCGCATCAGGCACCCAGCACACCACACACCACTGACAGTACACAATGTACCACACCCCCATCAGGCACCCAGCTCACCACACACCACTGACAGTACACAATGTACCACACCCCCATCAGGCTCCCAGCACACCACACACCACTGACAGTACACAATGTACCACACCCCCATCAGACACCCAGCACACCGCACACCACTGACAGTACACAATGTACCACACCCCCATCAGACACCCAGCACACCACACACCACTGACAGTACACAATGTACCACACCCCCATCAGACACCCAGCACACCGCACACCACTGACAGTACACAATGTACCACAGCCCCATCAGACACCCAGCACACCACACACCACTGACAGGACACAATGTACCTCACCCCCATCAGACACCCAGCACACCGCACACCACTGACAGTACACAATGTACCACACCCCCATCAGGCACACAGCACACCACACACCACTGACAGTACACAATGTACCACATCCCCATCAGACACCCAGCACACCGCACACCACTGACAGTACACAATGTACCACACCCCCATCAGACACCCAGCACACGGCACACCACTGACAGTACACAATGTACCACAGCCCCATCAGACACCCAGCACACCGCACACCACTGACAGTACACAATGTACCACACCCCCATCAGACACCCAGCACACCGCACACCACTGACAGTACACAATGTACCACACCCCCATCAGACACCCAGCACACCGCACACCACTGACAGTACACAATGTACCACAGCCCCATCAGACACCCAGCACACCACACACCACTGACAGGACACAATGTACCTCACCCCCATCAGACACCCAGCACACCGCACACCACTGACAGTACACAATGTACCACACCCCCATCAGGCACACAGCACACCACACACCACTGACAGTACACAATGTACCACACCCCCATCAGACACCCAGCACACCGCACACCACTGACAGTACACAATGTACCACACTCCCATCAGACACCCAGCACACCGCACACCACTGACAGCACACAATGTACCACACCCCCATCAGACACCCAGCACACCACACACCACTGACAGCACACAATGTACCACACCCCCATCAGACACCCAGCACACCGCACACCACTGACAGTACACAATGTACCTCACCCCCATCAGACACCCAGCTCACCGCACACCACTGACAGTACACAATGTACCACACACCCATAAGACACCCAGCACACCACACACCACTGACAGTACACAATGTACCACACCCCCATCAGACATCCAGCACACTGCACACCACTGACAGTACACAATGTACCACACCCACATCAGACACCCAGCACACCACACACCACTGACAGTACACAATGTACCACACCCCCATCAGACACCCAGCAGACCACACACCACTGACAGTACACAATGTACCATACCCCCATCAGACACCCAGCACACCGCACACCACTGAGTGTCTGTGTGTGTATTACAGTGTGTGTGTGTGTGTGTGTGTTAGTGTCTGTGTGTGTGTGAGTGTATTACTGTCTCTGTCTGTGTGTGTAAGTGTATTACTGTATGTGTGTGTGTGAGTGTGTGTCAGTGTCTGTGTTTGTGTTAGTGTCTGTGTGCGTGTGTGTGAGTGTATTACTGTGTGTGTGTGTTACTGTCTCTGTATGTGTGTGTTTGTGTGTCAGTGTCTGTGTGCGTGTGTGTGTTACTGTCTCTGTGAGTGTGCGTGTGTGTGTGTTACTGTCTGTGTGTGTGTGTGTGAGTGTGTCAGTGTCTGGGTGTGTGTTACTGTCTCTGTCTGTGTGTGTGCAAGTGTATTACTGTATGTGTGTGTGTGAGTGTGTGTCAGTGTCTGTATGTGTGAGTGTGTTTTTGTCTGTGTGTGTGAGTGTATTACTGTGTATGTGTGTGTGTGTTAGTGTCTGTGTGTGTGTCAGTGTATTACTGTGTGTGTGTGTGAGTGTGTCAGTGTCTGTGTGTGTGTGTGTTACTGTCTCTGTATGTATGTGTGTGAGTGTGTTACTGTCTCTGTATGTATGTGTGTGTGTGTATGTGTGTTACTGTCTCTGTATGTGTGTGTTTGTGTGTCAGTGTGTGTGTGTGTGTGTGTGTTACTGTCTCTGTATGTATGTGTCTGTGTGTGTGTGTGTGTTACTGTCTGTGTGTGTGTGTGTGTGTTACTGTCTGTGTGTGTGTGTTACTGTCTGTGGCTGTGTGTGTCAGTGTGTGTTACTGTCTGTGTGTGTGTGAGTGTGTTACTGTCTCTGTGTGTGTTACTGTCTCTGTATGTGTGAGTGTGTGTATTAGTATATATTGATTTGACTCCCTCCACACCACGCCGACCATACTTGTGATGTCTTTCCCAGGCTGATGTATAATTTCATTGTGTATTTCCCTTCCTGACAGTGAACCTCATCACAATTGTGGTCCTGAAGAGAAGAAACTGTGGGCTGTCCAAATGTGTGAGTTGTTACCTGTTGGCCATGGCAGTGGGGGATCTCCTGGTCGTGATTCTCGACCTGATATTCAGACACATTCCCATTGTTTTTAAGGAACAGTTTTATTTCCTGTACTCCATCCCCGTGTGTAATATCCACGCCGCCCTGCTTTTTGCAGCCACTGACTGTTCTGTCTGGTTCACCGTCACTTTCACCTTTGATCGATTTGTGGCCATTTGTTGCCCGAGGCTGAAAAGTAAATATTGCAGAGAGAAAGCGGCGGCTGTGGTTCTGGGAACAGTGGCTGTGCTGAGCTGTCTGAAGGACATTTCCTGGGGGGTGATGCTGGCCGGTGGGTATTCGCTGTGGAACCTCCCCTGGTTTTGTGATGTCACAGTGGGTGTTCTGTACTCTCCGGTCTGGGGACCAATCGAGTTCCTCCACCACATTCTAACCCCGTGTGTTCCATTCGCCCTGATTCTGCTGCTCAATGTTCTCACCGTCAGGCACATTGTCCTGAGCAGCAGGGCCCGCAGGAGACTCCGGGCTCACAGCAGTGGGCACAGTGCCAGAGACCCAGAGATGGAGAGTCGCAGCAAATCCATCATGTTACTCTTCATTATCTCCGCCAACTTCATCCTGTTATGGTCAGCGTTAATGGTTTATTCTATATGGGGGCGGATGTGGCGGTTGGGGTATCAGTCTGTATGGTTAGATTATTATGTTCAGGAATTGGGCTTCATGCTGCAGCTCCTGAGTTGCTGCACAAACACTGCGATTTACGCCGTGACACAGACTCAGTTCAGGCAGCAGTTGAAAAATGTGCTGAAAGTTCCCTTTAGTTCAATTCTTCAATTCATTAAACCCTGAGAGGAAACCCCACCCACTCGGAATCTCTCCTCGCACTGCCGGTAAAACTGACCCTCCCCAGCCAGCCTCACCATGACTTACAATTCTGCATGACCAGGACTATCGGTGGGTGGGTGTGACTCCCCCCATTGCCGATCAGCTGGGTATGTCCTCCCCCCATTGCCGATCTGCTGGGTGTGTCCTTCCCCCCATTGCCTACCAGCTGGGTGTGTGCTTCCCCCCAATGCCGATCAGCTGGGAGTGTGCTTCCCCCCTTTGCCGATCAGCTGGGTGTGTGCTTCCCCCCATTGTCGATCAGCTGGGTCTGTGCT
This sequence comes from Scyliorhinus torazame, assembly GCF_047496885.1. Lineage (NCBI taxonomy): Eukaryota > Metazoa > Chordata > Chondrichthyes > Carcharhiniformes > Scyliorhinidae > Scyliorhinus > Scyliorhinus torazame. Next base: position 57,964,018 of record NC_092711.1, read on the forward strand.
TCCCCGCATTGCCGATCAGCTAGGTCTGTCCTTCCCCCCATTGCCGATCAGCTGGCTGTGTGCTTCCCCGCATTGCCGATCAGCTGGGAGTGTGCCTCCCCCATTGCCGATCAGCTGGGTGTGTGCTTCCCCCCATTGCCGATCAGCTGGGTGTGTGCTTCCCCACATTGTCGATCAGCTGGGTGTGTGCCTCCCCCCATTGCCGATCCGCTGGGTGTGTGCTTCCCCACATTGCCGATCAGCTGGGTGCGTGCATCCCCGCATTGCCGATTAGCTGGGTGCGTGCTTCCCCGCATTGCCGATCAGCTGGGTGTGTGCTTCCCCCCATTGCCGATCAGCAGGGTGTGTGCTTCCCCCCCATTGCCGATTAGCTGGGTGTGTGCTTCCCCCCATTGCCGATCAGCTGTGTTTGTGCTTCCCCACATTGCCGATCAGCTGGGAGTGTGCTTCCCCCCATTGCCGATCAGCTGGGTGTGTGCTTCCCCCCATTGCCGATCAGCTGGGCGTGTGCTTCCCCCCATTGCCGATCAGCTGGGAGTGTGCTTCCCCCCATTGCCGATCAGCTGGCTGTGTACTTCCCCGCATTGCCGATCAGCTGGGTGTGTGCTTCCCTGCATTGCCGATCAGCTGGGTGGGTGCTTCCCCCCCATTGCCGATCAGCTGGGTCTGTCCTTTCCCCCCCATTGCCGATCAACTGGGAGTGTCCTTCCCCCCATTGCCGATCAGCTGGGTGTGTGCCTCCCCCATTGCCAATCAGCTGGGAGTGTGCTTCCCCGCATTGCCGATCAGCTGGTCCTGTCCTTCCCCCCATTGCCGATCAGCTGGGTGTGTGCTTCCCCCCATTGCCGATCAGTTGGGAGTGTGCCTCCCCCATTGCCGATCTGCTGGGTGTGTCCTTCCCCCCATTGCCTACCAGCTGGGAGTGTGCTTCCCCGCATTGCCAATCAGCTGGGAGTGTGCTTCCCCGCATTGCCGATCAGCTGGGAGTGTGCTTTCCCCCATTGCCGATCAGCTGGGTGTATGCTTCCCCGCATTGCCGATCAGCTGGGTCTGTCCTTCCCCCCATTGCCGATCAGCTGGGTGTGTCCTTCCCCGCATTGCCGATCAGCTGGGTGTGTGCTACCCCCCATTGCCGATCAGCTGGGTGTGTGCTTCCCCGCATTGTCGATCAGCTGGGTGTGTGCTTCCCCGCATTGCCGATCAGCTGGGTGTGTGCTTCCCCGCATTGCTGATCAGCTGGGTCTGTCCTTCCCCCCATTGCCGATCAGCTGGGTGTGTGCTTCCCCCCATTGCCGATCAGCTGGGTCTGTCCTACCCCCCATTGCCGATCAGCTGGGTGCGTGCTTCCCCGCATTGCCGATCAGCTGGGTGTGTGCTTCCCCGCATTGCCGATCAGCTGGGTGTGTGCTTCCCCGCATTGCCGATCAGCTGGGTCTGTCCTTCCCCCCATTGCCGATCAGCTGGGTGTGTGCTTCCCCCCATTGCCGATCAGCTGGGTCTGTCCTACCCCCCATTGCCGATCAGCTGGGTGCGTGCTTCCCCGCATTGCCGATCAGCTGGGTCTGTCCTTCCCCCCATTGCCGATCAGCTGGGTGTGTGCTTCCCCCCATTGCCGATCAGCTGGGTCTGTCCTACCCCCCATTGCCGATCAGCTGGGTGTGTGCCTCCCCCCATTGCCGATCAGCTGGGTGTGTGCTTCCCCCCATTGCCGATCAGCTGGGTCTGTCCTACCCCCCATTGCCGATCAGCTGGGTGTGTGCTTCCCCCCATTGCCGAACAGCTGGGTGTGTGCTTCCCCCCATTGCCGATCAGCTGGGTGTGTGCTTCCCCCCATTGCCAAACAGCTGGGTGTGTCCTTCCCCGCATTGCCGAATGTGCCCCAGACAGAGACAGAGACACTGACAGACACAGAGACACAGACAGAGGTACAGGGAGACACAGACAGAAACAGGGACACAGACAGAGACACTGACAGAGACCTAGACACAGACTGAGACAGAGACACAGATAGAGACAAACACACAGAAACAGACAGAGACAGAGGCAGTGACACAGACAGAGACACAGACAGAGATACAGAGAGACACAGACAGAGACACAGACAGACACAGAGGCACAGACAGAGGTACAGGGAGACACAGACAGAGACATAGACACAGACTGAGACAGAGACACAGATAGAGACAAACACACAGAAACAGACAGAGACAGAGACACAGACAGAGACACAGACACAGACAGACACAGAGACACAGACAGAGGTACAGATTGACACAGACAGAGACAGAGACACAGACAGAGGCAGAGACACAGACACAGACAGAGACACAGACTGAGACACAGATAGAGACACAGACAGAGGCAGTGACACAGACAGAGACACAGACACAGACACAGACAGAGGCAGAGACGCAGATAGAGACACAAACACAGAAACAGACAGAGACAGAGACACAGACACAGACAGAGACAGAGGCAGTGACACAGACAGAGACACAGACAGAGATACAGAGACAGACACAGACACAGACACAGACAGAGGCATAGACGCAGATAGAGACACAAACACAGAAACAGACAGAGACAGAGACACATACAGAGACAGAGGCAATGACACAGACAGAGACACAGACAGAGATACAGAGACAGACACGGACAGAGAAAGAGACACTGCCAGAGACACAGACAGAAACACAGACAGAGATTCAGGTAGAGACACAGATAGAGACACAGGGAGAGACACTGACACAGCCTCAACAGGGACACAGACACAGAGAGATACAGACACAGACACACACACAGACACAGACAGAGGCATAGACGCAGATAGAGACACAAACACAGAAACAGACAGAGACAGAGAAACAGACATAGACTCAGACAGACACAGATAGAGACAAACACACAGAAACAGACAGAGACAGAGGCAGTGACACAGACAGAGACACAGACAGAGATACAGACACAGACACAGAGACACAGACAGAGATACAGACACAGACACAGAGACACAGACAGAGATACAGACACAGACACAGAGACACAGACAGAGGTACAGATTGACACAGACGGAGACAGGGGCACAGGCAGATACACAGACAGAGGCAGAGACACAGACAGAGACAGAGACAGAGACACAGATAGAGACAAACACACAGAAACAGACAGAGACAGAGGCAGTGACACAGACAGAGACACAGACAGAGATACAGAGACAGACACAGACACAGACAGCGGCATAGACGCAGGTAGAGACACAAACACAGAAACAGACAGAGACAGAGACACAGACAGAGACAGAGGCAGTGACACAGACAGAGACACAGACAGAGATACAGAGACAGGCAAGGACAGAGAAAGAGACACTGCCAGAGACACAGACAGAAACACAGACAGAGATACAGATAGAGACACAGATAGAGACACAGGGAGAGACACTGACACAGCCTCAACAGGGACACTGACACAGAGAGATACAGACACAGACACACAGACACACAGAGGCATAGACGCAGATAGAGACACAAACACAGAAACAGACAGAGACAGAGACACAGACAGAGGCAGTGACACAGACAGAGACACAGACAGAGATACAGAGACAGACACGGACAGAGAAAGAGACACTGCCAGAGACACAGACAGAAACACAGACAGAGATACAGATAGAGACACAGATAGAGACACAGGGAGAGACACTGACACAGCCTCAACAGAGACACAGACACAGAGAGATACAGACACAGACAGAGACACAGACAGAGACGGAGACACAGAGAGAAATACAGACCGACACAGAGACACAGACAGAGACACAGACAGAGAAACAGACAGAAACACAGACAGAAACACAGACAGAGAATTGGACAGATACAGGCAGAGACACAGGCAGAGATTTACCATTCTGCATTACCAGGAGAGACTGTCGGTGGGTGGGTGTGACTCCCCCATGGCCGATCAGCTGGATGTGTGCTTCCCCCCATTTGCCGATCAACGGGGTGTGTGTGACTCCCCCAATGCCGATCAGCTGGATGTGTGCTTCCCCGCATTGCCGATCAGCTGGGTCTGTCCTTCCCCCCATTGCCGATCAGCTGGGTGTGTGCTTCCCCCCATTGCCGATCAGCTGGGTGTGTCCTTCCCCGCATTGCCGATCAGCTGGGTGTGTGCTTCCCCCCATTGCCGATCAGCTGGGTGTGTGCTTCCCCCATTGCCGATCAGCTGGGTGTGTGCCTCCACCATGGCCGATCAGCTGGGTGTGTGTGACTCCCCCAATGTCGATCAGTTGGGTGGGTGCCTCACACCTAAACACAGTCTGTGCAGCAGAATGTGCCCCAGACAGAGACAGAGACACAGACACAGACAGACACAGAGAAACAGACAGAGACAGAGACTGAGACACAGACAGACACAGAGACACAGAGTGAGATACAGACAGACACAGAGACACAGACAGAGATACAGACAGAGACACAGACATAGACAGAGACACAGGCAGACTAAGACACAGACAAACACAGAGGCATAGACAGAGACACAGAGAGAGACAGGGACACAGACAGAGACAGGGACACAGACAGAGACAGAGACACAGACAGAGACGCAGACAGAGACAGGGACACAGGCAGAGACAGGGACACAGACAGAGATACAGACAGAGACACAGAAAGAGACAGAGACACAGGCAGAGACAGAGACAGGGACAGAGTGAGAGACAGATAGAGAGACACAGACAGACAGAGCGACACAGACAGAGACACAGACAGAGTTTGGCGGGAGCATTTCCAGTGATGTCTGTGTGGGGAGCACTGACAGTGCTGGCTGTGTGGTGGGAGCACTGACAGTGTTGGCTGTGTGGGGGAGCACTGACAGTGCTGGCTGTGTGGGGGAGCACTGACAGTGCTGGCTGTGTGGGGGAGCACTGACAGTGCTGGCTGTATGGGGGGAGCACTGACACTGCTGGCTGTGTGGTGGGAGCACTGAGAGTGTTGGCTGTGTGGGGGGAGCACTGACAGTGCTGGCTGTGTGGGGGAGCACTGACAGTGCTGGCTGTGTGGGGAGCACTGACAGTGCTGGTTGTGTGGTGGGAGAACTGACAGTGCTGGCTGTGTGGGGGAGCACTGACAGTGCTAGCTCTGTGGGAGAGCACTGGCAGTGCTGGCTGTGTGGGGCGCACTCTCAGTGCTGGCTGTGGGTGGAGAACTGGCAGTGCTGGCTGTGTGGTGGGAGCACTGACAATGCTGTCTGTGGGGAGCACTGACAGTGCTGGCTGTGTGTGGTGGGAGCACTGACAGTGCTGGCTCTGTGGGGCGCACTGACAGTGCTGGCTGTGTGGTGGGAGCACAGACAGTACTGGCTGTGTGGGGGAGCACGGACAGTGCTGGCTGTGAGGGTGGAGCACTGGCAGTGCTGGTTGTGTGGGGGGAGCACTGACAGGGCTGGCTGTGTGGGGGAGCACTGGCAGTGTTGGCTGTGTGGGTGGAGCACTGACAGTGCTGGCTGTGCGGGGGGAGCACTGATAGTGCTGGCTGTGTGGTGGGAGCACTGACAGTGCTGGCTGCATGGGGGAGCACTGACAGTGCTGGCTGTGTGGTGGAAGCACTGACAGTGTTGGCTGTGTGGTGGGAGCACTGACAGTGCTGGCTGTGTGGATGGAGCACTGACAGTGCTGGCTGTGTGGATGGAGCACTGACAGTCCTGGCTGTGTGGGGGAGCACAGACAGTTCTGGCTGTGTGGTGGGAGCACTGACAGTGCTGGCTGTGTGGTGGTAGCACTGACAGTGCTGGCTGTGTGGGGGAGCACTGACAGTGCTGGCTGTGTGGTGGGAGCACAGACAGTGCTGGCTGTGTGGTGGGAGCACTGACAGTGCTGGCTGTGTGGGGGAGCACTGACAGTGCTGGCTGTGTGGTGGGAGCACTGACAGTGCTGGCTTTGTGGGGTGGGGGCACTGACAGTGCATGCTGTGTGGGGGACCACTGACAGTGCTGGATGTGTGGTGGGAGCACTGGCAGTGCTGGCTGTGTGGTGGGAGCACTGACAGTGCTGGCTGTGTGGTGGGAGCACTGACAGTGCTGGCTGTGTGGTGGGAGCACTGACAGTGCTGGCTGTGTGGGGGAGCACTGACAGTGATGTCTGTGTTGGGGAGCACTGACAGTGCTGTCTGTGTGGGGGAAGCACTGACAGTGCTGGCTGTGTGGTGAGAGGACTCACACTGCTGGCTGTGTGGGGTAGCACTGACAGTGCTGTCTGTGAGGGGGGAGCACTGACAGTGCTGGCTGTGTGTGTGGGAGCACTGACAGTGCTGGCAGTGTGGGGGAAGCACTGACAGTGCTGGCTGTGTGGTGAGAGCACGGACAGTGCTGGCTGTGTGGGGTAGCACTGACAGTGCTGGCTGTGTGGGGTAGCACTGACAGTGCTGGCTGTGTGGGGGGAGCACTGACAGTGCTGGCTGTGTGGGGGGAGCACTGACAGTGCTGGCTGTGTGGTGGGAGCACTGACAGTGCTGGTTGTGTGGTGGGAGCACTGACAGTGCTGGCTGTGTGGTGGGAGCTCTGACAGTGCTTGCTCTGTGGGGGAGTAGTGACAGTGCTGACTTTGTGGTGGGAGCACTGACAGTGCTGGCTGTGTGGTGGGAGCTCTGACAGTGCTGGCTGTGTGGTGGGAGCACTGACAGTGCTGGCTGTGTGGGGGAGCACTGACAGTGCTGGCTGTGTGGTGGGAGCTCTGACAATGCTGGCTGTGTGGGGGAGCACTGACAGTGCTAATTGTGCGGGGGGAGCACTGACAGTGCTAGCTGTGTGTGGAGCACTGACAGTGCTGGCTGTGCGGTGGGATCACTGACAGTGTTGGCTGTGTGGGGGGAGCACTGAGAGTGCTGCCTGTGTGGGGGAGCACTGACAGTGCTGGCTGTGTGGGGGAGCACTGACAGTGCTGGCTGTCTAGGGGAGCACTGACAGTGCTGGCTGTGTGGGGGGCGCACTGAGAGTGCTAGCTGTGTGGGGGAGCACTGACACTGCTGGCTGTGTGGGGAAGCACTGAGAGTGCTGGCTGTGTGGGGGAGCACTGACAGTGCTGGCTGTGTGGGGGGATTTCTGACAGTGCTGGCTGTGTGGGGAGCACTGACAGTGCTGGCTGTGTGGGAGGAGGATGACAGTGCTGGCTGTGTGGTGGGAGCACTGACAGTGCTGGCTGTGTGGTGGAGCATTGAAAGTGCCGGCTGTATCTGGGGAGCACTGACAGTGCTGGCTGTGTGGGGGGTGCACTGACAGTGCTGGCTGTGTTGGGGAGCACTGACAGTGCTGGTTGTGTGGTGGGAGCACTGACAGTCCTGGCTGTGTGGTTGGAGCACTGACAGTGCTGGCTGTGTGGGGGAGCACTGACAGTGCTGGCTGTGTGGGACCGCACTCTCAGTGCTGGCTGTGGGTGGAGAACTGGCAGTGCTGGCTGTGTGGTGGGAGCACTGACAATGCTGTCTGTGGGGAGCACTGACAGTGCTGGCTGTGTGTGGTGGGAGCACTGACAGTGCTCGCTCTGTGGTGGGAGCACTGACAATGCTGTCTGTGGGGAGCACTGACAGTGCTGGCGGTGTGGTGGGAGCACTGACAGTGCTGGCTCTGTGGGGAGCACTGACAGTGCTGGCTGTGTGGTGGGAGCACTGACAGTGCTGGCTGTGTGGGTGGAGCACTGACAGTGCTGGCTGTGTGGGGAGCACTGACAGTGCTGGCTGTGAGGGGGGAGCACTGATAGTGCTGGATGTGTGGTGGGAGCACTGACAGTGCTGGCTGTATGGGGGAGCACTGACAGTGCTGGCTGTGTGCTGGGAGCACTGACAGTGCTGGATGTGTGGTGGGAGCACTGACAGTGCTGGCTGTGTGGATGGAGCACTGACAGTGCTGGCTGTGTGGATGGAGCACTGACAGTGCTGGCTGTGTGGGGGAGCACAGACAGTGCTGGCTGTGTGGTGGTAGCACTGACAGTGCTGGCTGAGTGGGGGAGCACTGACAGTGCTGGCTGTGTGGTGGGAGCACAGACAGTGTTGGCTGTGTGGTGGGAGCACTGACAGTCCTGGCTGTGTGGGGGAGCACTGACAGTGCTGGCTGTGTGGTGGGAGAACTGACAGTGCTGACTGTGTGGGGTGGGGGCACTGACAGTGCTGGCTGTGTGGGGGACCACTGACAGTGCTGGATGTGTGGTGGGAGCACTGGCAGTGCTGGCTGTGTGGTGGGAGCACTGACAGTGCTCGCTGTGTGGTGAGAGCACTGACAGTGCTTGCTCTGTGGGGGAGTAGTGACAGTGCTGACTGTGTGGTGGCAGCACTGACAGTGCTGGCTGTGTGGTGGAAGCTGTGACAGTGCTGGCTGTGTGGTGGGAGCACTGACAGTGCTGGCTGTGTGGGGGAGCACTGACAGTGCTGGCTGTGCGGTGGGATCACTGACAGTGTTGGCTGTGTGGGGGAGCACTGAGAGTGCTGCCTGTGTGGGGGAGCACTGACAGTGCTGGCTGTGTGGGGAGCACTGACAGTGCTGGCTGTGTGGGGGAGCACTGACAGTGCTGGCTGTCTTGGGGAGCACTGACAGTGCTGGCTGTGTGGGGGGCGCACTGAGAGTGCTGGCTGTGTGCGGGAGCACTGACAGTGCTGGCTGTGTGGGGGGAGCACTGAGAGTGCTGGCTGTGTGGGGGAGCACTGACAGTGCTGGCTGTGTGGGGGGATCACTGACAGTGCTGGCTGTGTGGGGAGCACTGACAGTGCTGGCTGTGTTGGAGGAGGATGACAGTGCTGGCTGTGTGGTGGAGCATTGAAAGTGCCGGCTGCATCTGGGGAGCACTGACAGTGCTGGCTGTGTGGGGGGTGAACTGACAGTGCTGGCTGTGTTGGGGAGCACTGACAGTGCTGGTTGTGTGGTGGGAGCACTGACAGTCCTGGCTGTGTGGTTGGAGCACTGACAGTGCTGGCTGTGTGGTGGGAGCACTGACAGTGCTGGCTGTGGGGAGCACTGACAGTGCTGGCTGTGTGTGGTGGGAGCACTGACAGTGCTGGCTCTGTGCTGGGAGCACTGACAGTGCTGGCTGTATGGGGAGCACTGACAGTGCTGGCTGTGTGGTGGGAGCACAGACAGTGCTTGCTGTGTGGTGGGAGCACTGACAGTGCTGGCTGTGTGGGGGAGCACTGACAGTGCTGGCTGTGTGGTGGGAGCACTAACAGTGCTGACTGTGTGGGGTGGGGGCACTGACAGTGCTGGCTGTGTGGGGGACCACTGACAGTGCTGGATGTGTGGTGGGAGCATTGGCAGTGCTGGCTGTGTGGTGGGAGCACTGACAGTGCTGGCTGTGTGGTGGGAGCACTGACAGTGCTGGCTGTGGGGAGCACTGACAGTGCTGGCTGTGTGTGGTGGGAGCACTGACAGTGCTGGCTCTGTGCTGGGAGCACTGACAGTGCTGGCTGTATGGGGGAGCACTGACAGTGCTGGCTGTGTGGTGGGAGCACAGACAGTGCTGGCTGTGTGGTGGGAGCACTGACAGTGCTGGCTGTGTGGGGGAGCACTGACAGTGCTGGCTGTGTGGTGGGAGCACTAACAGTGCTGACTGTGTGGGGTGGGGGCACTGACAGTGCTGGCTGTGTGGGGGACCACTGACAGTGCTGGATGTGTGGTGGGAGCATTGGCAGTGCTGGCTGTGTGGTGGGAGCACTGACAGTGCTGGCTGTGTGGTGGGAGCACTGACAGTGCTGGCTGTGTGGTGGGAGCACTGACAGTGCTGGCTGTGTGGGGGGAGCACTGACAGTGATGTCTGTGTTGGGGAGCACTGACAGTGCTGTCTGTGTGGGGGAAGCACTGACAGTGCTGGCTGTGTGGTGAGAGCACTCACAGTGCTGGCTGTGTGGGGTAGCACTGACAGTGCTGTCTGTGAGGGGGGAGCCCTGACAGTGCTGGCTGTGTGTGTGGGAGCACTGACAGTGCTGGCAGTGTGGGGGAAGCACTGACAGTGCTGGCTGTGTGGTGAGAGCACGGACAGTGCTGGCTGTGTGGGGTAGCACTGACAGTGCTGGCTGTGTGGGGTAGCACTGACAGTGCTGGCTGTGTGGGTGGAGCACTGACAGTGCTGGCTGTGTGGGGGAGCACTGCCAGTGCTGGCTGTGTGGGGGGATCACTGACAGTGCTGGCTGTGTGGTGGGAGCACTGACAGTGCTGGCTCTGTGGGGAGCACTGACAGTGCTGGCTGTGTGGTGGGAGCACTGACAGTGCTGGCTGTGTGGTGGAGCATTGAAAGTGCTGGCTGTATCTGGGGAGCACTGACAGTGCTGGCTGTGTGGGGGGTGCACTGACAGTGCTGGCTGTGTTGGGGAGCACTGACAGTGCTGGCTGTGTGTGGGGAGCACTGACAGTGCTGGCTGTGTGGGGGAGCACTGACAGTGCTGGCTGTGTTGTGGGAGCACTGACAGTGCTGGCTGTGTGGTTGGAGCACTGACAGTGCTGGCTGTGTTGGGGAGCACTGACAGTGCTGGCTGTGTGGGGAGCACTCGCAGCGCTGGCTGTGGGTGGAGAACTGGCAGTGCTGGCTGTGTGGTGGGAGCACTGACAGTGCTGGCTGTGGGGGGAGCACTGACAGTTCTGGCTGTGTGGTGGGAGCACTGACAGTGCTGGCTGTGTGGGGAGCACTGACAGTGCTGGCTGTGTGGGAGGAGGATGACAGTGCTGGCTGTGTGGTGGGAGCACTGACAGTGCTGGCTGTGTGGTGGAGCATTGAAAGTGCTGGCTGTATCTGGGGAGCACTGACAGTGCTGGCTGTGTGGGGGGTGCACTGACAGTGCTGGCTGTGTGGGGGGTGCACTGACAGTGCTGGCTGTGTGGGGGGTGCACTGACAGTGCTGGCTGTGTTGGGGAGCACTGACAGTGCTGGCTGTGTGGTGGGAGCACTGACAGTGCTGGCTGTGTGGTTGGAGCACTGACAATGCTGGCTGTGGGGAGCACTGACAGTGCTGGCTGTGTGTGGTGGGAGCACTGACAGTGCTGGCTCTGTGGGGAGCACTGACAGTGCTGGCTATGTGGTGGGAGCACTGAGAGTGCTGGCTGTGTGGGGGAGCACGGACAGTGCTGGCTGTGAGAGTGGAGCACTGACAGTGCTGGTTGTGTGGATGGAGCACTGACAGAGCTGGCTGTGTGGGGGAGCACTGTCAGTGCTGGCTCTGTGGGTGGAGCACTGACATTGCTGGCTGTGTGGGGAGCACTGACAGTGCTGGCTGTGTGGGGTAGCACTGACAGTGCTGGCTGTGTGGGGTAGCACTGACAGTGCTGGCTGTGTGGGTGGAGCACTGACAGGGCTGGCTGTGTGGGGGAGCACTGACAGTGCTGGCTGTGTGGGGGAATCACTGACAGTGCTGGCTGTGTGGTGGGAGCACTGACAGTGCTGGCTCTGTGGGGAGCACTGACAGTGCTGGCTGTGTGGTGGGAGCACTGACAGTGCTGGCTGTGTGGTGGGAGCACTGACAGTGCTGGCTGTGTGGGGGAGCACTGACAGTGCTGGCTGTGTGGTGGGAGCACTAACAGTGCTGACTGTGTGGGGTGGGGGCACTGACAGTGCTGGCTGTGTGGGGGACCACTGACAGTGCTGGATGTGTGGTGGGAGCATTGGCAGTGCTGGCTGTGTGGTGGGAGCACTGACAGTGCTGGCTGTGTGGTGGGAGCACTGACAGTGCTGGCTGTGTGGTGGGAGCACTGACAGTGCTGGCTGTGTGGGGGGAGCACTGACAGTGATGTCTGTGTTGGGGAGCACTGACAGTGCTGTCTGTGTGGGGGAAGCACTGACAGTGCTGGCTGTGTGGTGAGAGCACTCACAGTGCTGGCTGTGTGGGGTAGCACTGACAGTGCTGTCTGTGAGGGGGGAGCCCTGACAGTGCTGGCTGTGTGTGTGGGAGCACTGACAGTGCTGGCAGTGTGGGGGAAGCACTGACAGTGCTGGCTGTGTGGTGAGAGCACGGACAGTGCTGGCTGTGTGGGGTAGCACTGACAGTGCTGGCTGTGTGGGGTAGCACTGACAGTGCTGGCTGTGTGGGTGGAGCACTGACAGTGCTGGCTGTGTGGGGGAGCACTGCCAGTGCTGGCTGTGTGGGGGGATCACTGACAGTGCTGGCTGTGTGGTGGGAGCACTGACAGTGCTGGCTCTGTGGGGAGCACTGACAGTGCTGGCTGTGTGGTGGGAGCACTGACAGTGCTGGCTGTGTGGTGGAGCATTGAAAGTGCTGGCTGTATCTGGGGAGCACTGACAGTGCTGGCTGTGTGGGGGGTGCACTGACAGTGCTGGCTGTGTTGGGGAGCACTGACAGTGCTGGCTGTGTGTGGGGAGCACTGACAGTGCTGGCTGTGTGGGGGAGCACTGACAGTGCTGGCTGTGTGGTGGGAGCACTGACAGTGCTGGCTGTGTGGTTGGAGCACTGACAGTGCTGGCTGTGTTGGGGAGCACTGACAGTGCTGGCTGTGTGGGGAGCACTCGCAGCGCTGGCTGTGGGTGGAGAACTGGCAGTGCTGGCTGTGTGGTGGGAGCACTGACAGTGCTGGCTGTGGGGGGAGCACTGACAGTTCTGGCTGTGTGGTGGGAGCACTGACAGTGCTGGCTGTGTGGGGAGCACTGACAGTGCTGGCTGTGTGGGAGGAGGATGACAGTGCTGGCTGTGTGGTGGGAGCACTGACAGTGCTGGCTGTGTGGTGGAGCATTGAAAGTGCTGGCTGTATCTGGGGAGCACTGACAGTGCTGGCTGTGTGGGGGGTGCACTGACAGTGCTGGCTGTGTGGGGGGTGCACTGACAGTGCTGGCTGTGTGGGGGGTGCACTGACAGTGCTGGCTGTGTTGGGGAGCACTGACAGTGCTGGCTGTGTGGTGGGAGCACTGACAATGCTGGCTGTGTGGTTGGAGCACTGACAATGCTGGCTGTGGGGAGCACTGACAGTGCTGGCTGTGTGTGGTGGGAGCACTGACAGTGCTGGCTCTGTGGGGAGCACTGACAGTGCTGGCTATGTGGTGGGAGCACTGAGAGTGCTGGCTGTGTGGGGGAGCACGGACAGTGCTGGCTGTGAGAGTGGAGCACTGACAGTGCTGGTTGTGTGGATGGAGCACTGACAGAGCTGGCTGTGTGGGGGAGCACTGTCAGTGCTGGCTCTGTGGGTGGAGCACTGACATTGCTGGCTGTGTGGGGAGCACTGACAGTGCTGGCTGTGTGGGGTAGCACTGACAGTGCTGGCTGTGTGGGGTAGCACTGACAGTGCTGGCTGTGTGGGTGGAGCACTGACAGGGCTGGCTGTGTGGGGGAGCACTGACAGTGCTGGCCGTGTGGGGGGATCACTGACAGTGCTGGCTGTGTGGTGGGAGCACTGACAGTGCTGGCTCTGTGGGGAGCACTGACAGTGCTGGCTGTGTGGTGGGAGCACTGACAGTGCTGGCTGTGTGGTGGAGCATTGAAAGTGCTGGCTGTATCTGGGGAGCACTGACAGTGCTGGCTGTGTGGGGGGTGCACTGACAGTGCTGGCTGTGTTGGGGAGCACTGACAGTGCTGGCTGTGTGGGGCGTGCACTGACAGTGCTGGCTGTGTGGGGGGTGCACTGACAGTGCTGGCTGTGTTGGGGAGCACTGACAGTGCTGGCTGTGTGGTTGGAGCACTGACAATGCTGGCTGTGGGGAGCACTGACATTGCTGGCTGTGTGTGGTGGGAGCACTGACAGTGCTGGCTCTGTGGGGAGCACTGACAGTGCTGGCTATGTGGTGGGAGCACTGACAGTGCTGGCTGTGTGGGGGAGCACGGACAGTGCTGGCTGTGAGAGTGGAGCACTGACAGTGCTGGTTGTGTGGATGGAGCACTGACAGGGCTGGCTGTGTGGGGGAGCACTGTCAGTGCTGGCTGTGTGGGTGGAGCACTGACAGTGCTGGCTGTGTGGGGAGCACTGAAAGTGCTGGCTGTGTTGGGGGAGCACTGATAGTGCTGGCTGTGTGGTGGGAGCACTGACAGTGCTGGCTGTATGGGGGAGCACTGACAGTGCTGGCTGTGTGGTGGGAGCACTGACAGTGCTGGCTGTGTGGTGGGAGCACTGACAGTGCTGGCTGTGTGGATGGAGCACTGACAGTGCTGGCTGTGTGGATGGAGCACTGACAGTGCTGGCTGTGTGGATGGAGCACTGACAGTGCTGGCTGTGTGGGGGAGCACAGACAGTGCTGGCTGTGTGGTGGGAGCACTGACAGTGCTGGCTGCGTGGTGGTAGCACTGACAGTGCTGGCTGTGTGGGGGAGCACTGACAGTGCTGGCAGTGTGGTGGGAGCACAGACAGTGCTGGCTGTGTGGTGGGAGCACTGACAGTGCTGGCTGTGTGGGGGAGCACTGACAGTGCTGGCTGTGTGGGACCGCACTCTCAGTGCTGGCTGTGGGTGGAGAACTGGCAGTGCTGGCTGTGTGGTGGGAGCACTGACAATGCTGTCTGTGGGGAGCACTGACAGTGCTGGCTGTGTGTGGTGGGAGCACTGACAGTGCTCGCTCTGTGGTGGGAGCACTGACAATGCTGTCTGTGGGGAGCACTGACAGTGCTGGCGGTGTGGTGGGAGCACTGACAGTGCTGGCTCTGTGGGGAGCACTGACAGTGCTGGCTGTGTGGTGGGAGTACTGACAGTGCTGGCTGTGTGGGTGGAGCACTGACAGTGCTGGCTGTGTGGGGAGCACTGACAGTGCTGGCTGTGAGGGGGGAGCACTGATAGTGCTGGATGTGTGGTGGGAGCACTGACAGTGCTGGCTGTATGGGGGAGCACTGACAGTGCTGGCTGTGTGGTGGGAGCACTGACAGTGCTGGATGTGTGGTGGGAGCACTGACAGTGCTGGCTGTGTGGATGGAGCACTGACAGTGCTGGCTGTGTGGATGGAGCACTGACAGTGCTGGCTGTGTGGGGGAGCACAGACAGTGCTGGCTGTGTGGTGGTAGCACTGACAGTGCTGGCTGAGTGGGGGAGCACTGACAGTGCTGGCTGTGTGGTGGGAGCACAGACAGTGTTGGCTGTGTGGTGGGAGCACTGACAGTCCTGGCTGTGTGGGGGAGCACTGACAGTGCTGGCTGTGTGGTGGGAGAACTGACAGTGCTGACTGTGTGGGGTGGGGGCACTGACAGTGCTGGCTGTGTGGGGGACCACTGACAGTGCTGGATGTGTGGTGGGAGCACTGGCAGTGCTGGCTGTGTGGTGGGAGCACTGACAGTGCTGGCTGTGTGGTGAGAGCACTGACAGTGCTTGCTCTGTGGGGGAGTAGTGACAGTGCTGACTGTGTGGTGGCAGCACTGACAGTGCTGGCTGTGTGGTGGAAGCTGTGACAGTGCTGGCTGTGTGGTGGGAGCACTGACAGTGCTGGCTGTGTGGGGGAGCACTGACAGTGCTGGCTGTGCGGTGGGATCACTGACAGTGTTGGCTGTGTGGGGGAGCACTGAGAGTGCTGCCTGTGTGGGGTAGCACTGACAGTGCTGGCTGTGTGGGGAGCACTGACAGTGCTGGCTGTGTGGGGGAGCACTGACAGTGCTGGCTGTCTTGGGGAGCACTGACAGTGCTGGCTGTGTGGGGGGCGCACTGAGAGTGCTGGCTGTGTGCGGGAGCACTGACAGTGCTGGCTGTGTGGGGGGAGCACTGAGAGTGCTGGCTGTGTGGGGGAGCACTGACAGTGCTGGCTGTGTGGGGGAATCACTGACAGTGCTGGCTGTGTGGGGAGCACTGACAGTGCTGGCTGTGTTGGAGGAGGATGACAGTGCTGGCTGTGTGGTGGAGCATTGAAAGTGCCGGCTGCATCTGGGGAGCACTGACAGTGCTGGCTGTGTGGGGGGTGAACTGACAGTGCTGGCTGTGTTGGGGAGCACTGACAGTGCTGGTTGTGTGGTGGGAGCACTGACAGTCCTGGCTGTGTGGTTGGAGCACTGACAGTGCTGGCTGTGTGGTGGGAGCACTGACAGTGCTGGCTGTGGGGAGCACTGACAGTGCTGGCTGTGTGTGGTGGGAGCACTGACAGTGCTGGCTCTGTGCTGGGAGCACTGACAGTGCTGGCTGTATGGGGAGCACTGACAGTGCTGGCTGTGTGGTGGGAGCACAGACAGTGCTTGCTGTGTGGTGGGAGCACTGACAGTGCTGGCTGTGTGGGGGAGCACTGACAGTGCTGGCTGTGTGGTGGGAGCACTAACAGTGCTGACTGTGTGGGGTGGGGGCACTGACAGTGCTGGCTGTGTGGGGGACCACTGACAGTGCTGGATGTGTGGTGGGAGCATTGGCAGTGCTGGCTGTGTGGTGGGAGCACTGACAGTGCTGGCTGTGTGGTGGGAGCACTGACAGTGCTGGCTGTGGGGAGCACTGACAGTGGTGGCTGTGTGTGGTGGGAGCACTGACAGTGCTGGCTCTGTGCTGGGAGCACTGACAGTGCTGGCTGTATGGGGGAGCACTGACAGTGCTGGCTGTGTGGTGGGAGCACAGACAGTGCTGGCTGTGTGGTGGGAGCACTGACAGTGCTGGCTGTGTGGGGGAGCACTGACAGTGCTGGCTGTGTGGTGGGAGCACTAACAGTGCTGACTGTGTGGGGTGGGGGCACTGACAGTGCTGGCTGTGTGGGGGACCACTGACAGTGCTGGATGTGTGGTGGGAGCATTGGCAGTGCTGGCTGTGTGGTGGGAGCACTGACAGTGCTGGCTGTGTGGTGGGAGCACTGACAGTGCTGGCTGTGTGGTGGGAGCACTGACAGTGCTGGCTGTGTGGGGGGAGCACTGACAGTGATGTCTGTGTTGGGGAGCACTGACAGTGCTGTCTGTGTGGGGGAAGCACTGAAAGTGCTGGCTGTGTGGTGACAGCACTCACAGTGCTGGCTGTGTGGGGTAGCACTGACAGTGCTGTCTGTGAGGGGGGAGCCCTGACAGTGCTGGCAGTGTGGGGGAAGCACGGACAGTGCTGGCTGTGTGGGGTAGCACTGACAGTGCTGGCTGTGTGGGGTAGCACTGACAGTGCTGGCTGTGTGGGTGGAGCACTGACAGTGCTGGCTGTGTGGGGGAGCACTGCCAGTGCTGGCTGTGTGGGGGGATCACTGACAGTGCTGGCTGTGTGGTGGGAGCACTGACAGTGCTGGCTCTGTGGGGAGCACTGACAGTGCTGGCTGTGTGGTGGGAGCACTGACAGTGCTGGCTGTGTGGTGGAGCATTGAAAGTGCTGGCTGTATCTGGGGAGCACTGACAGTGCTGGCTGTGTGGGGGGTGCACTGACAGTGCTGGCTGTGTTGGGGAGCACTGACAGTGCTGGCTGTGTGTGGGGAGCACTGACAGTGCTGGCTGTGTGGGGGAGCACTGACAGTGCTGGCTGTGTGGTGGGAGCACTGACAGTGCTGGCTGTGTGGTTGGAGCACTGACAGTGCTGGCTGTGTTGGGGAGCACTGACAGTGCTGGCTGTGTGGGGAGCACTCGCAGCGCTGGCTGTGGGTGGAGAACTGGCAGTGCTGGCTGTGTGGTGGGAGCACTGACAGTGCTGGCTGTGGGGGGAGCACTGACAGTTCTGGCTGTGTGGTGGGAGCACTGACAGTGCTGGCTGTGTGGGGAGCACTGACAGTGCTGGCTGTGTGGGTGGAGGATGACAGTGCTGGCTGTGTGGTGGGAGCACTGACAGTGCTGGCTGTGTGGTGGAGCATTGAAAGTGCTGGCTGTATCTGGGGAGCACTGACAGTGCTGGCTGTGTGGGGGGTGCACTGACAGTGCTGGCTGTGTGGGGGGTGCACTGACAGTGCTGGCTGTGTGGGGGGTGCACTGACAGTGCTGGCTGTGTTGGGGAGCACTGACAGTGCTGGCTGTGTGGTGGGAGCACTGACAGTGCTGGCTGTGTGGTTGGAGCACTGACAATGCTGGCTGTGGGGAGCACTGACAGTGCTGGCTGTGTGTGGTGGGAGCACTGACAGTGCTGGCTCTGTGGGGAGCACTGACAGTGCTGGCTATGTGGTGGGAGCACTGAGAGTGCTGGCTGTGTGGGGGAGCACGGACAGTGCTGGCTGTGAGAGTGGAGCACTGACAGTGCTGGTTGTGTGGATGGAGCACTGACAGAGCTGGCTGTGTGGGGGAGCACTGTCAGTGCTGGCTCTGTGGGTGGAGCACTGACATTGCTGGCTGTGTGGGGAGCACTGACAGTGCTGGCTGTGTGGGGTAGCACTGACAGTGCTGGCTGTGTGGGGTAGCACTGACAATGCTGGCTGTGTGGGTGGAGCACTGACAGGGCTGGCTGTGTGGGGGAGCACTGACAGTGCTGGCTGTGTGGGGGGATCACTGACAGTGCTGGCTGTGTGGTGGGAGCACTGACAGTGCTGGCTCTGTGGGGAGCACTGACAGTGCTGGCTGTGTGGTGGGAGCACTGACAGTGCTGGCTGTGTGGTGGAGCATTGAAAGTGCTGGCTGTATCTGGGGAGCACTGACAGTGCTGGCTGTGTGGGGGGTGCACTGACAGTGCTGGCTGTGTTGGGGAGCACTGACAGTGCTGGCTGTGTGGGGCGTGCACTGACAGTGCTGGCTGTGTGGGGGGTGCACTGACAGTGCTGGCTGTGTTGGGGAGCACTGACAGTGCTGGCTGTGTGGTTGGAGCACTGACAATGCTGGCTGTGGGGAGCACTGACATTGCTGGCTGTGTGTGGTGGGAGCACTGACAGTGCTGGCTCTGTGGGGAGCACTGACAGTGCTGGCTATGTGGTGGGAGCACTGACAGTGCTGGCTGTGTGGGGGAGCACGGACAGTGCTGGCTGTGAGAGTGGAGCACGGACAGTGCTGGCTGTGAGAGTGGAGCACTGACAGTGCTGGTTGTGTGGATGGAGCACTGACAGGGCTGGCTGTGTGGGGGAGCACTGTCAGTGCTGGCTGTGTGGGTGGAGCACTGACAGTGCTGGCTGTGTGGGGAGCACTGACAGTGCTGGCTGTGTTGGGGGAGCACTGATAGTGCTGGCTGTGTGGTGGGAGCACTGACAGTGCTGGCTGTGTGGTGGGAGCACTGACAGTGCTGGCTGTGTGGTGGGAGCACTGACAGTGCTGGCTGTGTGGATGGAGCACTGACAGTGCTGGCTGTGTGGATGGAGCACTGACAGTGCTGGCTGTGTGGATGGAGCACTGACAGTGCTGGCTGTGTGTGGGAGCACAGACAGTGCTGGCTGTGTGGTGGGAGCACTGACAGTGCTGGCTGCGTGGTGGTAGCACTGACAGTGCTGGCTGTGTGGGGAGCACTGACAGTGCTGGCAGTGTGGTGGGAGCACAGACAGTGCTGGCTGTGTGGTGGGAGCACTGACAGTGCTGGCTGTGTGGGGGAGCACTGACAGTGCTGGCTGTGTGGGAGGAGGATGACAGTGCTGGCTGTGTGGTGGGAGCACTGACAGTGCTGGCTGTGTGGTGGAGCATTGAAAGTGCCGGCTGTATCTGGGGAGCACTGACAGTGCTGGCTGTGTGGGGGGTGCACTGACAGTGCTGGCTGTGTTGGGGAGCACTGACAGTGCTGGTTGTGTGGTGGGAGCACTGACAGTCCTGGCTGTGTGGTTGGAGCACTGACAGTGCTGGCTGTGTGGGGGAGCACTGACAGTGCTGGCTGTGTGGGACCGCACTCTCAGTGCTGGCTGTGGGTGGAGAACTGGCAGTGCTGGCTGTGTGGTGGGAGCACTGACAATGCTGTCTGTGGGGAGCACTGACAGTGCTGGCTGTGTGTGGTGGGAGCACTGACAGTGCTCGCTCTGTGGTGGGAGCACTGACAATGCTGTCTGTGGGGAGCACTGACAGTGCTGGCGGTGTGGTGGGAGCACTGACAGTGCTGGCTCTGTGGGGAGCACTGACAGTGCTGGCTGTGTGGTGGGAGCACTGACAGTGCTGGCTGTGTGGGTGGAGCACTGACAGTGCTGGCTGTGTGGGGAGCACTGACAGTGCTGGCTGTGAGGGGGGAGCACTGATAGTGCTGGATGTGTGGTGGGAGCACTGACAGTGCTGGCTGTATGGGGGAGCACTGACAGTGCTGGCTGTGTGGTGGGAGCACTGACAGTGCTGGATGTGTGGTGGGAGCACTGACAGTGCTGGCTGTGTGGATGGAGCACTGACAGTGCTGGCTGTGTGGATGGAGCACTGACAGTGCTGGCTGTGTGGGGGAGCACTGACAGTGCTGGCTGAGTGGGGGAGCACTGACAGTGCTGGCTGTGTGGTGGGAGCACAGACAGTGTTGGCTGTGTGGTGGGAGCACTGACAGTCCTGGCTGTGTGGGGAGCACTGACAGTGCTGGCTGTGTGGTGGGAGAACTGACAGTGCTGACTGTGTGGGGTGGGGGCACTGACAGTGCTGGCTGTGTGGGGGACCACTGACAGTGCTGGATGTGTGGTGGGAGCACTGGCAGTGCTGGCTGTGTGGTGGGAGCACTGACAGTGCTGGCTGTGTGGTGGCAGCACTGACAGTGCTGGCTGTGTGGTGGAAGCTGTGACAGTGCTGGCTGTGTGGTGGGAGCACTGACAGTGCTGGCTGTGTGGGGGAGCACTGACAGTGCTGGCTGTGCGGTGGGATCACTGACAGTGTTGGCTGTGTGGGGGAGCACTGAGAGTGCTGCCTGTGTGGGGGAGCACTGACAGTGCTGGCTGTGTGGGGAGCACTGACAGTGCTGGCTGTGTGGGGGAGCACTGACAGTGCTGGCTGTCTTGGGGAGCACTGACAGTGCTGGCTGTGTGGGGGGCGCACTGAGAGTGCTGACTGTGTGCGGGAGCACTGACAGTGCTGGCTGTGTGGGGGGAGCACTGAGAGTGCTGGCTGTGTGGGGGAGCACTGACAGTGATGGCTGTGTGGGGGGATCACTGACAGTGCTGGCTGTGTGGGGAGCACTGAAAGTGCCGGCTGCATCTGGGGAGCACTGACAGTGCTGGCTGTGTGTGGTGGGAGCACTGACAGTGCTCGCTCTGTGGTGGGAGCACTGACAATGCTGTCTGTGGGGAGCACTGACAGTGCTGGCGGTGTGGTGGGAGCACTGACAGTGCTGGCTCTGTGGGGAGCACTGACAGTGCTGGCTGTGTGGTGGGAGCACTGACAGTGCTGGCTGTGTGGGTGGAGCACTGACAGTGCTGGCTGTGTGGGGAGCACTGACAGTGCTGGCTGTGAGGGGGGAGCACTGATAGTGCTGGATGTGTGGTGGGAGCACTGACAGTGCTGGCTGTATGGGGGAGCACTGACAGTGCTGGCTGTGTGGTGGGAGCACTGACAGTGCTGGATGTGTGGTGGGAGCACTGACAGTGCTGGCTGTGTGGATGGAGCACTGACAGTGCTGGCTGTGTGGATGGAGCACTGACAGTGCTGGCTGTGTGGGGGAGCACAGACAGTGCTGGCTGTGTGGTGGTAGCACTGACAGTGCTGGCTGAGTGGGGGAGCACTGACAGTGCTGGCTGTGTGGTGGGAGCACAGACAGTGTTGGCTGTGTGGTGGGAGCACTGACAGTCCTGGCTGTGTGGGGGAGCACTGACAGTGCTGGCTGTGTGGTGGGAGAACTGACAGTGCTGACTGTGTGGGGTGGGGGCACTGACAGTGCTGGCTGTGTGGGGGACCACTGACAGTGCTGGATGTGTGGTGGGAGCACTGGCAGTGCTGGCTGTGTGGTGGGAGCACTGACAGTGCTGGCTGTGTGGTGAGAGCACTGACAGTGCTGGCTGTGTGGGGGGAGCACTGACAGTGCTGGCTGTGTGGTGGAAGCTGTGACAGTGCTGGCTGTGTGGTGGGAGCACTGACAGTGCTGGCTGTGTGGGGGAGCACTGACAGTGCTGGCTGTGCGGTGGGATCACTGACAGTGTTGGCTGTGTGGGGGAGCACTGAGAGTGCTGCCTGTGTGGGGTAGCACTGACAGTGCTGGCTGTGTGGGGAGCACTGACAGTGCTGGCTGTGTGGGGGAGCACTGACAGTGCTGGCTGTCTTGGGGAGCACTGACAGTGCTGGCTGTGTGGGGGGCGCACTGAGAGTGCTGGCTGTGTGCGGGAGCACTGACAGTGCTGGCTGTGTGGGGGGAGCACTGAGAGTGCTGGCTGTGTGGGGGAGCACTGACAGTGCTGGCTGTGTGGGGGAATCACTGACAGTGCTGGCTGTGTGGGGAGCACTGACAGTGCTGGCTGTGTTGGAGGAGGATGACAGTGCTGGCTGTGTGGTGGAGCATTGAAAGTGCCGGCTGCATCTGGGGAGCACTGACAGTGCTGGCTGTGTGGGGGGTGAACTGACAGTGCTGGCTGTGTTGGGGAGCACTGACAGTGCTGGTTGTGTGGTGGGAGCACTGACAGTCCTGGCTGTGTGGTTGGAGCACTGACAGTGCTGGCTGTGTGGTGGGAGCACTGACAGTGCTGGCTGTGGGGAGCACTGACAGTGCTGGCTGTGTGTGGTGGGAGCACTGACAGTGCTGGCTCTGTGCTGGGAGCACTGACAGTGCTGGCTGTATGGGGAGCACTGACAGTGCTGGCTGTGTGGTGGGAGCACAGACAGTGCTTGCTGTGTGGTGGGAGCACTGACAGTGCTGGCTGTGTGGGGGAGCACTGACAGTGCTGGCTGTGTGGTGGGAGCACTAACAGTGCTGACTGTGTGGGGTGGGGGCACTGACAGTGCTGGCTGTGTGGGGGACCACTGACAGTGCTGGATGTGTGGTGGGAGCATTGGCAGTGCTGGCTGTGTGGTGGGAGCACTGACAGTGCTGGCTGTGTGGTGGGAGCACTGACAGTGCTGGCTGTGGGGAGCACTGACAGTGCTGGCTGTGTGTGGTGGGAGCACTGACAGTGCTGGCTCTGTGCTGGGAGCACTGACAGTGCTGGCTGTATGGGGGAGCACTGACAGTGCTGGCTGTGTGGTGGGAGCACAGACAGTGCTGGCTGTGTGGTGGGAGCACTGACCGTGCTGGCTGTGTGGGGGAGCACTGACAGTGCTGGCTGTGTGGTGGGAGCACTAACAGTGCTGACTGTGTGGGGTGGGGGCACTGACAGTGCTGGCTGTGTGGGGGACCACTGACAGTGCTGGATGTGTGGTGGGAGCATTGGCAGTGCTGGCTGTGTGGTGGGAGCACTGACAGTGCTGGCTGTGTGGTGGGAGCACTGACAGTGCTGGCTGTGTGGTGGGAGCACTGACAGTGCTGGCTGTGTGGGGGGAGCACTGACAGTGATGTCTGTGTTGGGGAGCACTGACAGTGCTGTCTGTGTGGGGGAAGCACTGACAGTGCTGGCTGTGTGGTGACAGCACTCACAGTGCTGGCTGTGTGGGGTAGCACTGACAGTGCTGTCTGTGAGGGGGGAGCCCTGACAGTGCTGGCAGTGTGGGGGAAGCACGGACAGTGCTGGCTGTGTGGGGTAGCACTGACAGTGCTGGCTGTGTGGGGTAGCACTGACAGTGCTGGCTGTGTGGGTGGAGCACTGACAGTGCTGGCTGTGTGGGGGAGCACTGCCAGTGCTGGCTGTGTGGGGGGATCACTGACAGTGCTGGCTGTGTGGTGGGAGCACTGACAGTGCTGGCTCTGTGGGGAGCACTGACAGTGCTGGCTGTGTGGTGGGAGCACTGACAGTGCTGGCTGTGTGGTGGAGCATTGAAAGTGCTGGCTGTATCTGGGGAGCACTGACAGTGCTGGCTGTGTGGGGGGTGCACTGACAGTGCTGGCTGTGTTGGGGAGCACTGACAGTGCTGGCTGTGTGTGGGGAGCACTGACAGTGCTGGCTGTGTGGGGGAGCACTGACAGTGCTGGCTGTGTGGTGGGAGCACTGACAGTGCTGGCTGTGTGGTTGGAGCACTGACAGTGCTGGCTGTGTTGGGGAGCACTGACAGTGCTGGCTGTGTGGGGAGCACTCGCAGCGCTGGCTGTGGGTGGAGAACTGGCAGTGCTGGCTGTGTGGTGGGAGCACTGACAGTGCTGGCTGTGGGGGGAGCACTGACAGTTCTGGCTGTGTGGTGGGAGCACTGACAGTGCTGGCTGTGTGGGGAGCACTGACAGTGCTGGCTGTGTGGGTGGAGGATGACAGTGCTGGCTGTGTGGTGGGAGCACTGACAGTGCTGGCTGTGTGGTGGAGCATTGAAAGTGCTGGCTGTATCTGGGGAGCACTGACAGTGCTGGCTGTGTGGGGGGTGCACTGACAGTGCTGGCTGTGTGGGGGGTGCACTGACAGTGCTGGCTGTGTGGGGGGTGCACTGACAGTGCTGGCTGTGTTGGGGAGCACTGACAGTGCTGGCTGTGTGGTGGGAGCACTGACAGTGCTGGCTGTGTGGTTGGAGCACTGACAATGCTGGCTGTGGGGAGCACTGACAGTGCTGGCTGTGTGTGGTGGGAGCACTGACAGTGCTGGCTCTGTGGGGAGCACTGACAGTGCTGGCTATGTGGTGGGAGCACTGAGAGTGCTGGCTGTGTGGGGGAGCACGGACAGTGCTGGCTGTGAGAGTGGAGCACTGACAGTGCTGGTTGTGTGGATGGAGCACTGACAGAGCTGGCTGTCTGGGGGAGCACTGTCAGTGCTGGCTCTGTGGGTGGAGCACTGACATTGCTGGCTGTGTGGGGAGCACTGACAGTGCTGGCTGTGTGGGGTAGCACTGACAGTGCTGGCTGTGTGGGGTAGCACTGACAATGCTGGCTGTGTGGGTGGAGCACTGACAGGGCTGGCTGTGTGGGGGAGCACTGACAGTGCTGGCTGTGTGGGGGGATCACTGACAGTGCTGGCTGTGTGGTGGGAGCACTGACAGTGCTGGCTCTGTGGGGAGCACTGACAGTGCTGGCTGTGTGGTGGGAGCACTGACAGTGCTGGCTGTGTGGTGGAGCATTGAAAGTGCTGGCTGTATCTGGGGAGCACTGACAGTGCTGGCTGTGTGGGGGGTGCACTGACAGTGCTGGCTGTGTTGGGGAGCACTGACAGTGCTGGCTGTGTGGGGCGTGCACTGACAGTGCTGGCTGTGTGGGGGGTGCACTGACAGTGCTGGCTGTGTTGGGGAGCACTGACAGTGCTGGCTGTGTGGTTGGAGCACTGACAATGCTGGCTGTGGGGAGCACTGACATTGCTGGCTGTGTGTGGTGGGAGCACTGACAGTGCTGGCTCTGTGGGGAGCACTGACAGTGCTGGCTATGTGGTGGGAGCACTGACAGTGCTGGCTGTGTGGGGGAGCACGGACAGTGCTGGCTGTGAGAGTGGAGCACTGACAGTGCTGGTTGTGTGGATGGAGCACTGACAGGGCTGGCTGTGTGGGGGAGCACTGTCAGTGCTGGCTGTGTGGGTGGAGCACTGACAGTGCTGGCTGTGTGGGGAGCACTGACAGTGCTGGCTGTGTTGGGGGAGCACTGATAGTGCTGGCTGTGTGGTGGGAGCACTGACAGTGCTGGCTGTGTGGTGGGAGCACTGACAGTGCTGGCTGTGTGGTGGGAGCACTGACAGTGCTGGCTGTGTGGATGGAGCACTGACAGTGCTGGCTGTGTGGATGGAGCACTGACAGTGCTGGCTGTGTGGATGGAGCACTGACAGTGCTGGCTGTGTGTGGGAGCACAGACAGTGCTGGCTGTGTGGTGGGAGCACTGACAGTGCTGGCTGCGTGGTGGTAGCACTGACAGTGCTGGCTGTGTGGGGAGCACTGACAGTGCTGGCAGTGTGGTGGGAGCACAGACAGTGCTGGCTGTGTGGTGGGAGCACTGACAGTGCTGGCTGTGTGGGGGAGCACTGACAGTGCTGGCTGTGTGGGAGGAGGATGACAGTGCTGGCTGTGTGGTGGGAGCACTGACAGTGCTGGCTGTGTGGTGGAGCATTGAAAGTGCCGGCTGTATCTGGGGAGCACTGACAGTGCTGGCTGTGTGGGGGGTGCACTGACAGTGCTGGCTGTGTTGGGGAGCACTGACAGTGCTGGTTGTGTGGTGGGAGCACTGACAGTCCTGGCTGTGTGGTTGGAGCACTGACAGTGCTGGCTGTGTGGGGGAGCACTGACAGTGCTGGCTGTGTGGGACCGCACACTCAGTGCTGGCTGTGGGTGGAGAACTGGCAGTGCTGGCTGTGTGGTGGGAGCACTGACAATGCTGTCTGTGGGGAGCACTGACAGTGCTGGCTGTGTGTGGTGGGAGAACTGACAGTGCTCGCTCTGTGGTGGGAGCACTGACAATGCTGTCTGTGGGGAGCACTGACAGTGCTGGCGGTGTGGTGGGAGCACTGACAGTGCTGGCTCTGTGGGGAGCACTGACAGTGCTGGCTGTGTGGTGGGAGCACTGACAGTGCTGGCTGTGTGGGTGGAGCACTGACAGTGCTGGCTGTGTGGGGAGCACTGACAGTGCTGGCTGTGAGGGGGGAGCACTGATAGTGCTGGATGTGTGGTGGGAGCACTGACAGTGCTGGCTGTATGGGGGAGCACTGACAGTGCTGGCTGTGTGGTGGGAGCACTGACAGTGCTGGATGTGTGGTGGGAGCACTGACAGTGCTGGCTGTGTGGATGGAGCACTGACAGTGCTTGCTGTGTGGATGGAGCACTGACAGTGCTGGCTGTGTGGGGGAGCACTGACAGTGCTGGCTGAGTGGGGGAGCACTGACAGTGCTGGCTGTGTGGTGGGAGCACAGACAGTGTTGGCTGTGTGGTGGGAGCACTGACAGTCCTGGCTGTGTGGGGGAGCACTGACAGTGCTGGCTGTGTGGTGGGAGAACTGACAGTGCTGACTGTGTGGGGTGGGGGCACTGACAGTGCTGGCTGTGTGGGGGACCACTGACAGTGCTGGATGTGTGGTGGGAGCACTGGCAGTGCTGGCTGTGTGGTGGGAGCACTGACAGTGCTGGCTGTGTGGTGGCAGCACTGACAGTGCTGGCTGTGTGGTGGAAGCTGTGACAGTGCTGGCTGTGTGGTGGGAGCACTGACAGTGCTGGCTGTGTGGGGGAGCACTGACAGTGCTGGCTGTGCGGTGGGATCACTGACAGTGTTGGCTGTGTGGGGGAGCACTGAGAGTGCTGCCTGTGTGGGGGAGCACTGACAGTGCTGGCTGTGTGGGGAGCACTGACAGTGCTGGCTGTGTGGGGGAGCACTGACAGTGCTGGCTGTCTTGGGGAGCACTGACAGTGCTGGCTGTGTGGGGGGCGCACTGAGAGTGCTGACTGTGTGCGGGAGCACTGACAGTGCTGGCTGTGTGGGGGGAGCACTGAGAGTGCTGGCTGTGTGGGGGAGCACTGACAGTGCTGGCTGTGTGGGGGGATCACTGACAGTGCTGGCTGTGTGGGGAGCACTGAAAGTGCCGGCTGCATCTGGGGAGCACTGACAGTGCTGGCTGTGTGGGGGGTGAACTGACAGTGCTGGCTGTGTTGGGGAGCACTGACAGTGCTGGTTGTGTGGTGGGAGCACTGACAGTCCTGGCTGTGTGGTTGGAGCACTGACAGTGCTGGCTGTGTGGTGGGAGCACTGACAGTGCTGGCTGTGGGGAGCACTGACAGTGCTGGCTGTGTGTGGTGGGAGCACTGACAGTGCTGGCTCTGTGCTGGGAGCACTGACAGTGCTGGCTGTATGGGGAGCACTGACAGTGCTGGCTGTGTGGTGGGAGCACAGACAGTGCTTGCTGTGTGGTGGGAGCACTGACAGTGCTGGCTGTGTGGGGGAGCACTGACAGTGCTGGCTGTGTGGTGGGAGCACTAACAGTGCTGACTGTGTGGGGTGGGGGCACTGACAGTGCTGGCTGTGTGGGGGACCACTGACAGTGCTGGATGTGTGGTGGGAGCATTGGCAGTGCTGGCTGTGTGGTGGGAGCACTGACAGTGCTGGCTGTGTGGTGGGAGCACTGACAGTGCTGGCTGTGGGGAGCACTGACAGTGCTGGCTGTGTGTGGTGGGAGCACTGACAGTGCTGGCTCTGTGCTGGGAGCACTGACAGTGCTGGCTGTATGGGGGAGCACTGACAGTGCTGGCTGTGTGGTGGGAGCACAGACAGTGCTGGCTGTGTGGTGGGAGCACTGACAGTGCTGGCTGTGTGGGGGAGCACTGACAGTGCTGGCTGTGTGGTGGGAGCACTAACAGTGCTGACTGTGTGGGGTGGGGGCACTGACAGTGCTGGCTGTGTGGGGGACCACTGACAGTGCTGGATGTGTGGTGGGAGCATTGGCAGTGCTGGCTGTGTGGTGGGAGCACTGACAGTGCTGGCTGTGTGGTGGGAGCACTGACAGTGCTGGCTGTGTGGTGGGAGCACTGACAGTGCTGGCTGTGTGGGGGGAGCACTGACAGTGATGTCTGTGTTGGGGAGCACTGACAGTGCTGTCTGTGTGGGGGAAGCACTGACAGTGCTGGCTGTGTGGTGAGAGCACTCACAGTGCTGGCTGTGTGGGGTAGCACTGACAGTGCTGTCTGTGAGGGGGGAGCCCTGACAGTGCTGGCTGTGTGTGTGGGAGCACTGACAGTGCTGGCAGTGTGGGGGAAGCACTGACAGTGCTGGCTGTGTGGTGAGAGCACGGACAGTGCTGGCTGTGTGGGGTAGCACTGACAGTGCTGGCTGTGTGGGGTAGCACTGACAGTGCTGGCTGTGTGGGTGGAGCACTGACAGTGCTGGGTGTGTGGGGGAGCACTGCCAGTGCTGGCTGTGTGGGGGGATCACTGACAGTGCTGGCTGTGTGGTGGGAGCACTGACAGTGCTGGCTCTGTGGGGAGCACTGACAGTGCTGGCTGTGTGGTGGGAGCACTGACAGTGCTGGCTGTGTGGTGGAGCATTGAAAGTGCTGGCTGTATCTGGGGAGCACTGACAGTGCTGGCTGTGTGGGGGGTGCACTGACAGTGCTGGCAGTGTTGGGGAGCACTGACAGTGCTGGCTGTGTGTGGGGAGCACTGACAGTGCTGGCTGTGTGGGGGAGCACTGACAGTGCTGGCTGTGTGGTGGGAGCACTGACAGTGCTGGCTGTGTGGTTGGAGCACTGACAGTGCTGGCTGTGTTGGGGAGCACTGACAGTGCTGGCTGTGTGGGGAGCACTCGCAGCGCTGGCTGTGGGTGGAGAACTGGCAGTGCTGGCTGTGTGGTGGGAGCACTGACAGTGCTGGCTGTGGGGGGAGCACTGACAGTTCTGGCTGTGTGGTGGGAGCACTGACAGTGCTGGCTGTGTGGGGAGCACTGACAGTGCTGGCTGTGTGGGAGGAGGATGACAGTGCTGGCTGTGTGGTGGGAGCACTGACAGTGCTGGCTGTGTGGTGGAGCATTGAAAGTGCTGGCTGTATCTGGGGAGCACTGACAGTGCTGGCTGTGTGGGGGGTGCACTGACAGTGCTGGCTGTGTGGGGGGTGCACTGACAGTGCTGGCTGTGTGGGGGGTGCACTGACAGTGCTGGCTGTGTTGGGGAGCACTGACAGTGCTGGCTGTGTGGTGGGAGCACTGACAGTGCTGGCTGTGTGGTTGGAGCACTGACAATGCTGGCTGTGGGGAGCACTGACAGTGCTGGCTGTGTGTGGTGGGAGCACTGACAGTGCTGGCTCTGTGGGGAGCACTGACAGTGCTGGCTATGTGGTGGGAGCACTGAGAGTGCTGGCTGTGTGGGGGAGCACGGACAGTGCTGGCTGTGAGAGTGGAGCACTGACAGTGCTGGTTGTGTGGATGGAGCACTGACATTGCTGGCTGTGTGGGGGAGCACTGTCAGTGCTGGCTCTGTGGGTGGAGCACTGACATTGCTGGCTGTGTGGGGAGCACTGACAGTGCTGGCTGTGTGGGGTAGCACTGACAGTGCTGGCTGTGTGGGGTAGCACTGACAGTGCTGGCTGTGTGGGTGGAGCACTGACAGGGCTGGCTGTGTGGGGGAGCACTGACAGTGCTGGCTGTGTGGGGGGATCACTGACAGTGCTGGCTGTGAGGTGGGAGCACTGACAGTGCTGGCTTTGTGGGGAGCACTGACAGTGCTGGCTGTGTGGTGGGAGCACTGACAGTGCTGGCTGTGTGGTGGAGCATTGAAAGTGCTGGCTGTATCTGGGGAGCACTGACAGTGCTGGCTGTGTGGGGGGTGCACTGACAGTGCTGGCTGTGTTGGGGAGCACTGACAGTGCTGGCTGTGTGGGGCGTGCACTGACAGTGCTGGCTGTGTGGGGGGGTGCACTGACAGTGCTGGCTGTGTTGGGGAGCACTGACAGTGCTGGCTGTGTGGTTGGAGCACTGACAATGCTGGCTGTGGGGAGCACTGACATTGCTGGCTGTGTGTGGTGGGAGCACTGACAGTGCTGGCTCTGTGGGGAGCACTGACAGTGCTGGCTATGTGGTGGGAGCACTGACAGTGCTGGCTGTGTGGGGGAGCACGGACAGTGCTGGCTGTGAGAGTGGAGCACTGACAGTGCTGGTTGTGTGGATGGAGCACTGACAGTGCTGGCTGTGTGGGGAGCACTGACAGTGCTGGCTGTGTTGGGGGAGCACTGATAGTGCTGGCTGTGTGGTGGGAGCACTGACAGTGCTGGCTGTATGGGGGAGCACTGACAGTGCTGGCTGTGTGGTGGGAGCACTGACAGTGCTGGCTGTGTGGTGGGAGCACTGACAGTGCTGGCTGTGTGGATGGAGCACTGACAGTGCTGGCTGTGTGGATGGAGCACTGACAGTGCTGGCTGTGTGGATGGAGCACTGACAGTGCTGGCTGTGTGGGGGAGCACAGACAGTGCTGGCTGTGTGGTGGGAGCACTGACAGTGCTGGCTGCGTGGTGGTAGCACTGACAGTGCTGGCTGTGTGGGGGAGCACTGACAGTGCTGGCAGTGTGGTGGGAGCACAGACAGTGCTGGCTGTGTGGTGGGAGCACTGACAGTGCTGGCTGTGTGGGGGAGCACTGACAGTGCTGGCTGTGTGGTGGGAGCACTGACAGTGATGGCTGTGTGGGGTGGGGGCACTGACAGTGCTGGCTGTGTGGGGGACCACTGACAGTGCTGGATGTGTGGTGGGAGCAATGGCAGTGCTGGCTGTGTGATGGGAGCACTGACAGTGCTGGCTGTGTGGTGGGAGCACTGACAGTGCTGGCTGTGTGGTGGGAGCACTGACAGTGCTGGCTGTGTGGGGGGAGCACTGACAGTGATGTCTGTGTTGGGGAGCACTGACAGTGCTGTCTGTGTGGGGGAAGCACTGACAGTGCTGGCTGTGTGGTGAGAGCTCTGACATTGCTTGCTCTGTGGGGGAGTACTGACAGTGCTGGCTGTGTGGTGGGAGCTCTGACAGTGCTGGCTGTGTGAGGGAGCACTGACAGTGCTGGCTGTGTGGGTGGGAGCACTGAGAGTGCTGGCTGTGTGGTGGGAGCTCTGACAGTGCTGGCTATGTGGGCGGAGCACTGACAGTGCTAATTGTGCGGGTGGAGCACTGACAGTGCTGGCTGTGTGGGGAGCACTGACAGTGCTGGCTGTGTGGGTGGGAGCACTGAGAGTGCTGGCTGTGTGGTGGGAGCTCTGACAGTGCTGGCTGTGTGGGCGGAGCACTGACAGTGCTAATTGTGCGGGCGGAGCACTGACAGTGCTGGCTGTGTGGGGGAGCACTGACAGTGCTGGCTGTGCGGTGAGAGCACTCACAGTGATGGCTGTGTGGGGTAGCACTGACAGTGCTGTCTGTGAGGGGGAGCACTGACAGTGCTGGCTGTGTGGGGGGAGCACTGACAGTGCTGGCTGTGTGGGGAGCACTGACAGTGCTGGCTGTGTGGTGAGAGCACGGACAGTGCTGGCTGTGTGGGGTAGCACTGACAGTGCTGGCTGTGTGGGGTAGCACTGACAGGGCTGGCTGTGTGGGGGAGCACTGACAGTGCTGGCTGTGTGGGGGAGCACTGACAGTGCTGGCTGTGTGGTGGGAGAACAGACAGTGCTGGCTGTGTGGTGGGAGCACTGACAGTGCTGGCTGTGTGGTGGGAGCTCTGACAGTGCTTGCTCGGTGGGGGAGTAGTGACAGTGCTGGCTGTGTGGTGGGAGCTCTGACAGTGCTGGCTGTGTGGTGGGAGCACTGACAGAGCTGGCTGTGTGGTGGGAGCACTGACAGTGCTGGCTGTGTGAGAGGAGCACTGACAGTGCTGGCTGTGTGGGGGGAGTAGTGACAGTGCTGACTGTGTGGTGGGAGCACTGACAGTGCTGGCTGTGTGGTGGGAGCTCTGACAGTGCTGGCTGTGTGGGCGGAGCACTGACAGTGCTAATTGTGCGGGGGGAGCACTGAGAGTGCTGGCTGTGTGGGGGAGCACTGACAATGCTGGCTGTGCGGTGGGAGCACTGACAGTGTTGGCTGTGTGGGGCGAGCACTGAGAGTGCTGGCTGTGTGGGGAAGCACTGACAGTGCTGGCTGTGTGTTGGGAGCACTGACAGTGCTGGCTGTGTGGGGGAGCACTGACAGTGCTGGCTGTCTGGGGGAGTACTGACAGTGCTGGCTGTGTGGGGGGCGCACTGAGAGTGCTGGCTGTGTGGGGGAGCACTGACAGTGCTGGCTGTGTGGGGGGAGCACTGAGAGTGCTGGCTGTGTGGGGGAGCACTGACAGTGCTGGCTGTGTGGTGGGAGCACTGACAGTGCTGGCTGTGTGGGGGAGCACTGACAGTGCTGGCTGTGTGGGGGGATCACTGACAGTGCTGGCTGTGTGGGGAGCACTGACAGTGCTGGCTGTGTGGGAGGAGGGTGACAGTGCTGGCTGTGTGGTGGGAGCACAGACAGTGCTGGCTGTGTGGTGGAGCATTGAAAGTGCTGGCTGTATCTGGGGAGCACTGACAGTGCTGGCTGTGTGGGGGGTGCACTGACAGTGCTGGCTGTGTTGGGGAGCACTGACAGTGCTGGCTGTGTGTGGGGAGCACTGACAGTGCTGGCTGTGTGGGGAGCACTGACAGTGCTGGCTGTGTGGGGAGCATTCGCAGTGCTGGCTGTGGGTGGAGAACTGGCAGTGCTGGCTGTGTGGTGGGAGCACTGACAGTGCTGGCTGTGGGGGGGAGCACTGACAGTTCTGGCTGTGTGGTGGGAGACCTGACAGTGCTGGCTCTGTGGGGAGCACTGACAGTGCTGGCTGTGTGGTAGGAGCACTGACAGTGCTGGCTGTGAGGGTGGAGCACTGACAGTGCTGGTTGTTTGGGGGGAGCACTGGCAGTGCTGGCTGTGTGGGGGAGCACTGGCAGTGCTGGCTGTGTGGGTGGAGCACCGACAGTGCTGGCTGTGTGGGGGGAGCACTGACAGTGCTGGCTGTGTGGGGGGAGCACTGATAGTGCTGGCTGTGTGGTGGGAGCACTGACAGTGCTGGCTGTGTGGTGGGAGCACTGGCAATGCTGGCTGTGTGGGGTGGGAGCACTGACAGTGCTAGCTGTGTGGGAGAGCACTGACAGTGTTGGCTGTGCGTGGGGAGCACTGACAGTGCTGGCTGTGTGGGGGAGCACTGACAGAGCTGGCTGTGTGGGGGAGCACTGACAGTGCTGGCTGTGTGGTGGGAGCACTGACAGTGCTGGCTGTGGGGGGAGCACTGACAGTTCTGGCTGTGTGGTGTGAGCACTGACAGTGCTGGCACTGTGGGGAGCACTGACAGTGCTGGCTGTGTGTTGGGAGCACTGACAGTGCTGGCTGTGAGGGTGGAGCACTGACAGTGCTGGTTCTGTGGGGGGAGCTCTGACAGTGCTGGCTGTGTGGGGGAGCACTGGCAGTGCTGGCTGTGTGGGTGGAGCACCGACAGTGCTGGCTGTGTGGGGAGCACTGACAGTGCTAGCTGTGTGGGGGGAGCACTGATAGTGCTGGCTGTGTGGTGGGAGCACTGATAGTGCTGGCTGTGTAGTGGGGGCACTGGCAGTGCTGGCTGTGTGGTGGGAGCACTGACAGTGCTAGCTGTGTAGTGGGAGCACTGGCAGTGCTGGCTGTGTGGTGGGAGCACTGACAGTGCTAGCTGTGTGGAGAGAGCACTGACAGTGCTTGCTGTGTGGGGAGCACTGACAGTGCTGGCTGTGTGGTGGGAGCACTGACAGTGCTGGCTGTGTGGTGGGAGCACTGACAGTGCTGGCAGTGTGGGGGAGCACTGACAGTGCTGGCTGTCTGGTGAGAGCACTGATAGTGCTGGCTGTGTGGGGTATCACTGACAGTGCTGGCTGTGTGTGTGGGAGCACTGACAGTGCTGGCAGTGTGGGGGAGCACTGGAATTGCTGGCTGTGTCGGGGAGCACTGACAATGCTGGCTGTGTGGGGGGGGGGCACTGACAGTGCTGGCTGTGTGGGGGAGCACTGACAGTGCTGGCTGTGTGGTGGGAGCACTGACAGTGCTGGCTGTGTGGTGGGAGCACTGACAGTGCTGGCTGTGTGGGGAGCACTGACAGTGCTGGCTGTGTGGTGGGAGCACTGACAGTGATGGCTGTGCGTGGGGGAGCACTGACAGTGCTGGCTGTGTGGGGGAGCACTGACAGTGCTAATTGTGCGGGGGGAGCACTGACAGTGCTGGCTGTGTGGGGTGGGAGCACTGACAGTGCTAGCTGTGTGGGGG
Source organism: Scyliorhinus torazame (assembly GCF_047496885.1). Classification (NCBI taxonomy): domain Eukaryota; kingdom Metazoa; phylum Chordata; class Chondrichthyes; order Carcharhiniformes; family Scyliorhinidae; genus Scyliorhinus; species Scyliorhinus torazame. Next base: position 57,998,396 of record NC_092711.1, read on the forward strand.
AGCACTGACAGTGCTGGCTGTGTGGTGGGGTGCACTGACAGTGCTGGCTGTGTGAGGGGAGCACTGACAGTGCTGGCTGTGTGGTGGGAGCACTGGCAGTGCTGGCTGTGTGGTGGGAGCACTGACAGTTCTGGCTGTGTGGGGGAGGACTGACAGTGCTGGCTGTGAGGGGGAGCACTGACAGCGCTGGCTATGTGAGTGGAGCACTGGCAGTGCTGGCTGTGTGGGGGGAGCACTGACAGTGCTGGCTGTGTGGTGGGAGCACTGACAGTGCTGGCTGTGTGGGGGAGCACTGGCAGTGCTGGCTGTGGGATGGCTGAAAATTGCCAGAAATGGTTGCTGAGTACTGACATAAAAAGGCTGCCGTGAACTGGCATAAAATGGCCACCGTGAACTGACATATAATGGCCACCGTGAACTGACATAAAATGGCCACCGTGAACTGACATAAAATGGCCATTGTGAACTGACATAAAATGGCTGCCGTGAACTGACATAAAATGGCCACCGTGAATGAACATAAAATGGCTGCCGTGAGCTCACATAAAATAGCCACCGTCAACTGACATACAATGGCCACCGTGAACTGACATAAAATGGCCACCGTGTACTGACATTAAATGGCCCCTTCGACTGAATAAAATGGCCCCCGTGAACTGACATAAAATGGACACTGTGAACTGAGATAAAATGGCCACCATGAACTGACATAAAATGGCCTCCGTTAACTGACATAAAATGACCACCGTGAATTGACATAAAATGGCCCCCGTGAACCAACATGAACTGGCCACCGCAACTGACATTAAATGGCCATTGCAAACTGACATATAATGGCCATTGTGATCTGACATACAATGGCCACCGTGAAATGACATAAAATGGCCACCGTTAACTGAGATAAAATGGCCATTGCAACCTGACGTAAAATGGCCATTGTGAACTGACATACAATGGCCATGGTGAACTGACATACAATGGCCACAATGAACTGACATAAAACGGCCATTGTGAACAGACATAAAATGGCCATTGTGAACTGACACAAAATGGCCACCGTGAACTGACATTAAATGGACCCCGTGAACTGACATAAAATGGCCATTGTGAACTGACATACAGTGGCCACCATGAACTGACATAAAATGGCCACTGTGAACTGACATAAAATGGCCATTGAGAACTGTCATAAAATGGAAATTGTGAACTGACATACAATGGCCTCCGTGAACTGACATAAACTGTCCATTGTGAACTGACATACAATGGACGCCATGAACTGACATAAAATGGCCATTGTGAACTGACATAAAATGGCCATTCTGAACTGACATACAATGGCCACCGTGAACTGACATAAAATGGCCATTGCGAGCTGACATAAAATGGCCCCCGTCAACCGACATAAAATGACCACCGTGAACTGACATAAAATGGCCACCATGTACTGACATTAAATGGCCCCAATCGACTGAATAAAATGGCTCCCGTGAACTGAAATAAAATGGCCACTGTGAACTGATAAACAATGGCAACCGTGAATTGACATAAAATGGCCACTGTGAACTGACATAAAATGGCCATTGAGAACTGTCATACAACGGCCATTGTGAACTGACATACAATGGCCCCCGTGAACTGACATAAACTGTCCATTGTGAACTGACATACAATGGACGCCATGAACTGACATACAATGGCCACAGTGAACTGACATAAAATGGCCATTGCGAGCTGACATAAAATGGCCCCCGCCAACCGACATAAAATGACCACCGTGAACTGACATAAAATGGCCCCCATCGACTGAATGAAATGGCCCCCATGAACTGACATAAAATGGCCACTGTGAACTGAGATAAAATGGCCACCGTGAACTGACATAAAATGACAATTGTGTACTGACATACAGTAGCCACCATGAACTGACATAAAATGGCCCCCGTGAACTGACATAAAATGGCCGCCGTGAACTGACATAACATGGCCCCCGTGAACCAAAATGAACTGGCCACCGCTGTGTGGGGAGCACTGACAGTGCTGGCTGTGTGAGTGAGCACTGACAGTGTTGGCCGTATGGGGGGAGAACTGTCAGTGCTGGCTGTGTGGTGGGAGCACTGACAGTGCTGGCTGTGTGGGGAGCACTGACAGTGCTGGCTGTGTGGTGGGAGCACTGACATTGCTGGCTGTGTGGGGAGCACTGACAGTGCTGGCTGTGTGGGGGAGCACTGACAGTGCTGGCTCTATGGGGGTGGAGCACTGACAGTGCTGGCTGTGTGGGGGGCTACTGACAGTGCTGGCTGTGTGGTGGGAGCACTGACAGTGCAGGCTGTGTGTTGGGAGCACTGACAGTGCTGTCTGTGCGGGGGGAGCACTGACAGTGCTGGCTGTGCGGGGGGAGCACTGACAGTGCTGGCTGTGTGGGGAGCACTGACAGTGCTGTCTGTGTGTGGGGGAGCACTGACAGGGCTGGCTGTGTGGGGGGAGCTCTGACAGTGCTGGCTGTGTGGGGGGAGCACTGACAGTGCTGGCTGTGTGGGGAGCACTGACAGTGCTGGTTGTGTGGGGAGCACTGACAGTGCTGGCTGTCTGGTGGGAGCACTGACAGTGCTGGCTGTGTGGTGGGAGCACTGACAGTGCTGGCTGTGTGGTGGGAGCACTGACATTGCTGGCTGTGTGGGGGGAGCACTGACAGTGCTGGCTGCGTGGGGAGCACTGACAGTGTTGGCTGTGTGGTGGGAGCACTGATAGCGCTGGCTGTGTGCGGGAGCACTGACAGTGCTGGCTGTGGTGTGAGCACTGACAATGCTGGCTGTGTGGTGGGAGCACTGACAGTGCTGGCTGTGTGGGGAGCACTGGCAGTGCTGGCTGTGTGGTGGGAGCACTGACAGTGCTGGCAGTGTGGGGGAGCACTGATAGCGCTGGCTGTGTGCGGCAGCACTGACAGTGCTGGCTGTGTGGGGGAGCACTGACAGTGCTGGCTGTGTGGGGGAGCACTGACAGTGCTGGCTGTGTGGGAGAGCACTGACAGTGCTAGCTGTGTGGGGGGAGCACTGACAGTGCTGGCTGTGTGGGAGAGCACTGACGGTGCTGGCTGTGTGGGGAGCACTGACAGTGCTGGCTGTGTGGTGGGAGCACTGACAGTTCTGGCTGTGTGGGGCGAGCACTGGCAGTGATGGCTGTGTGGGGGAGCTCTGACAGTGCTGGCTGTGTGGGGAGCGCTGACAGTGCTGGCTGTGTGGTGGGAGCACTGACAGTGCTGGCTGTGTGGGGAGCACTGACAGTGCTGGCTGTGTGGGGGAGCACTGACTGTGCTGGCTGTGTGGTGGGAGCACTGACAGTGCTGGCTGGGTGAGGAACACTGACAGTGCTGGCTGTGTGGGGGGAGCACTGACAGTGCTGGCTGTGTGGTGGGGTGCACTGACAGTGCTGTCTGTGTGGGGGAGCACTGACAGTGCTGGCTGTGTGGGGGAGCACTGACAGCGCTGGCTGTGTGGTGGGAGCACTGACAGTACTGGCTGTGTGTGGGGAGCACTGTCAGTGCTGGCTGTGTGGGGGAGCACTGACAGTGTTGGCTGTGTGGGGGAGCACTGACAGCGCTGGCTGTGTGGGTGGAGCACTGGCAGTGCTGGCTGTGTGGGGGGAGCACTGACAGTGCTGGCTGTGTGGTGGGAGCACTGACAGTGCTGGCTGTGTGGTGGGAGCACTGACAGGGCTGGCTGTGTGGGGGAGCACTGGCACTGCTGGCTGTGGGAAGGCTGAAAATTGCCAGAAATGGTTGCCGAGTACTGACATAAAAAGGCTGCCGTGAACTGACATAAAATGACCACCGTTAACTGACGTATAATGGCCACCGTGAACTGACATAAAATGGCCACCGTGAACTGACATATAGTGGCCACCGTGAACTGACATAAAATGGCTGCCGTGAACTGACATAAAATGGCCACCGTGAACTGACATAAAATGGCCCCCTTCAACCGACATAAAATGACCACCGTGAACTGACATAAAATGGCTGCCATGAACTGACATAAAATGGCCACCGTGAATGAACATAAAATGGCTGCCGTGAGCTCACATAAATTAGCCACCGTGACCTGACATAAAATGGCCGCCGTCAACTGACATACAATGTCCACCGTTAACTGACATAAAATGGCCATTGCGAGCTGAAATAAAATGGCCACCTTCAAACGACATAAAATGACCACCGTGTACTGACATAAAATGGCCACCGTGTACTGACATTAAATGGCCCCTTCGACTGAATAAAATGGCCCCCGTGAACTGACATAAAATGGCCACTGTGAACTGAGATAAAATGGCCACCATGAACTGACATAAAATGGCCTCCGTTAACTGACATATAATGGCCACCGTGAACTGACATAAAATGGCCCCCGTGAACCAACATGAACTGGCCACCGCAACTGACATTAAATGGCCATTGCAAACTGACATATAATGGCCATTGTGACCTGACACACAATGGCCACCGTGAACTGACATAAAATGGCCACCATCAACTGAGATAAAATGGCCATTGCAACCTGACGTAAAATGGCCATTGTGAACTGACATACAATGGCCATGGTGTACTGACATACAATGGCCACCATGAATTGACATAAAACGGCCATTGTTAACAGACATAAAATGGCCATTGTGAACTGACATAAAATGGCCACCGTGAACTGACATTAAATGGACCCCGTGAACTGACATAAAATGGCCAATGTGAACTGACATACAATCGCCACCATGAATTGACATAAAATGGCCATTGTGAACTGATAAACAATGGCTACCGTGAATTGACATAAAATGGCCACTGTGAACTGACATAAAATGGCCATTGAGAACTGTCATAAAATGGCCATTGTGAACTGACATACAATGGCCCCCGTGAACTGACATAAACTGTCCATTGTGAACTGACATACAATGGACGCCATGAACTGACATACAATGGCCACCATGAACTGACATAAAATGGCCATTGCGAGCTTACATAAAATGGCCCCCGTCAACCGACATAAAATGACCACCGTGAACTGACATAAAATGGCCACCATGTACTGACATAAAATGGCCCCCCTCGACTGAATAAAATGGCCCCCGTGAACTGACATAAAATGGGCACTGTGAACTGATATACAATGGCTACCGTGAATTGACATAAAATGGCCACTGTGAACTGACATAAAATGGCCATTGAGAACTGTCATACAATGGCCATTGTGAACTGACATACAATGGACGCCATGAACTGACATACAATGGCCACCGTGAACTGACATAAAATGGCCATTGCGAGCTGACATAAAATGGCCCCCGTCAACCGACATAAAATGACCACCGTGAACTGACATAAAATGGCCACCATGTACTGACATAAAATGGCCCCCATCGACTGAATGAAATGGCCCCCATGAACTGACATAAAATGACAATTGTGTACTGACATACAGTTGCCACCATGAACTGACATAAAATGGCCCCCGTGAACTGACATAAAATGGCCACCGTGAACTGACATAACATGGCCCCCGTGAACCAACATGAACTGGCCACCGCAACTGAGATCAAATGGCCATTGCAAACTGACATAAAATGGCCATTGTGAACTCACATACAATGGCCACCGTGAAATGACACAAAATGGCCACCGTCAACTGAGAAAAAATGGCCATTGCAAACTGACATAAAATGGCCATTGTGAACTGACATAAAAGGGCCCCCGTGAACTGACATAAACTGTCCATTGTGTACTGACATAAAATGGCCATTGCGAGCTGACATAAAATGGCCCCCGTCAACCGACATAAAATGACCACCGTGAACTGACATAAAATGGCCACCATGTACTGACATAAAATGGCCCCCATCGACTGAATAAAATGGCCCCTGTGAACTGACATAAAATGGCCACTGTGAACTGAGATAAAATGGCCACCGTGAACTGACATAAAATGACAATTGTGTACTGACATACAATAGCCACCATGAACTGACATTAAATGGCCCCCGTGAACTGACATAAAATGGCCACCGTGAACTGACATAACATGGCCCCCGTGAACCAACATGAATTGGCCCCCGCAACTGAGATAAAATGGCCATTGCAAACTGACATAAAATGGCCATTGTGAACTGACATACAATGGCCATTGTGAACTGACATAAAATGGACCCCGTGAACTGACATAAAATGGCCCCTGTGAACTGATATAACATGGCCCCCGTGAACCAAACATGAACTGGCCACCGCAACTGAGATAAAATGGCCATTGCAAACTGACATAAAATGGCCATTGTGAACTGACATACAATGGCCACCGTGAACTGACACAAAATGGCCAGCGTCAACTGAGAAAAAATGGCCATTGGAAACTGACATAAAATGGCCATTGTGAACTGACATACAATGGCCATTGTGAACTGACATAAAATGGCCATTGTGAACTGACTTACAATGGCCACCGTAAACTGACATAAAATGGCCATTGTGAACTGACATAAAATGGCCATTGTGAACTGACTTACAATGGCCACCATGAACTGACATAAAATGGCCCCCGTGAACTGACATAAAATGGCCATTGCGACCTGACATAAAATGGCTACCGTGAACTGACATAAAATGGCCATTGCGACCTGACATAAAAAGGCCCCCGTGAACTGACATAAACTGTCCATTCTGAACTGACATACAATGGCCATTGCGACCTGACATCAAATGGCCCCGGTGAACTGACATAAACTGTCCATTGTGAACTGACATAAAATGGCCATTGCGACCTGACATAAAAAGGCCCCCGTGAACTGACATAAACTGTCCATTCTGAACTGACATACAATGGCCATTGCGACCTGACATCAAATGGCCCCCGTGAACTGACATAAACTGTCCATTGTGAACTGACATAAAATGGCCATTGCGTCCTGACATAAAATGGCCCCCGTGAACTGACATAAAATGGCCATTGTGAACTGACATAAAATGGCCATTGTGAACTGACTTACAATGGCCACCATGAACTGACATAAAATGGCCCCCGTGAACTGACATAAAATGGCCATTGCGACCTGACATAAAATGGCTACCGTGAACTGACATAAAATGGCCATTGCGACCTGACATAAAAAGGCCCCCGTGAACTGACATAAACTGTCCATTCTGAACTGACATACAATGGCCATTGCGACCTGACATCAAATGGCCCCCGTGAACTGACATAAACTGTCCATTGTGAACTGACATAAAATGGCCATTGCGACCTGACATAAAAAGGCCCCCGTGAACTGACATAAACTGTCCATTCTGAACTGACATACAATGGCCATTGCGACCTGACATCAAATGGCCCCCGTGAACTGACATAAACTGTCCATTGTGAACTGACATAAAATGGCCATTGCGTCCTGACATAAAATGGCCCCCGTGAACTGACATAAAATGGCCATTGTGAACTGACATAAAATGGCCACCGTGAACTGACATAAAATGGCCATTGTGAACTGACATAAAATGGCCACTGTGAACTGACATAAAATGGCCACCGTGAGCTGACATAAAATGGCCACCGTGAATTGAGATAAAATGGCCCCCGTGAACCGGCATAAATTGTCCATTGCAAATTGACATAAAATGGCCATTCTGAACTGACATACAATGGCCACCGTGAACTGACATAAAATGGCCATTGCAAATTGAGATAAAATGGCTATTGTGAACTGTCATAAAATGGCCATTGTGAACTGACATAAAATGGCCATTGTGAACTGACATAAAATGGCCATTGTGAACTGATATACAATGGCCAATGTGAACTGACATACAATGCCACCGTGAACAGATATAAAATGGCCATTGCGACCTGACCTAAAAAGGCCCCCGTGAACTGACATGAACTGTCCATTGTTAACTGACATAAAATGGCTATTGTGAACTGACATAAAATGGCTCCCGTGAACCGACATAAAATGGCCACCGTGTAGTGACATACAATGGCCATTGTGAACTGACATACTAATGGCTATCGCGAACTGATGTAAAATGGCCACCGTGAACTGACATAAAATGGCTCCGGTGAACTGACAGAAAATGGCCGACTGCTGATTGTGGATTTTGTTTTGGCAGAGTCCCAGAGAGAGACGGAGAGACGCAGAGACCGAGAGAAATGGAGAGGGGAGAAGACCCTCCCCCCCACCGAGAGAGATGGAGAAGGGGAACCCCCCCCCCCACCGAGAGAGATGGAGAAGAGGACCCCCCCCCACCGAGCGAGATGGAGAAGGGGACCCCCCCCCCCACCGAGAGAGATGGAGAAGGGGAACCCCCACACACCGAGCGAGATGGAGAAGGGGGACCCCGCCCCCACAGAGAGAGATGGAGTGGGTGGAACCCCCCTCCCCCCACCGAGAGAAATAGAGAAGGAGTACCCCCACAAAGCGTGATGGAGAAGGGGGAACCCCCCCCACCGAGAGAGAGATGGAGAGGGTGGAACTCCCCCTCCACCGAGAGAGATGGAGAGGGTGGACCCCCTCCCCCACCCCCCCCGCCGAGAGAGATGGAGAGGGGGGTCCCCCCACCAAGAGAGATGGAGAGGGGGGAACCCTGCCCCCACCGAGAGAGATGGAGAGGGGAGAACTACCCCTCCACCGAGAGAGATGGGGAGGGTGGAACCCCCCCCCCCGCTGAGAGAGATGGAGAGGGGGGTCCCCCCACCAAGAGAGATGGAGAGGGGGGAACCCTGCCCCCACCGAGAGAGAGATGGAGAGGGTGGAACTCCCCCTCCACAGAGAGAGATGGAGAGGGTGGAACCCCCCCCCCCCGCCGAGAGAGATGGAGACGGGGTCCCCCCCCACCGAGGGAGATGGAGAGAGGGGACCCCCCACCGAGAGAGATGGAGAGGGGGGACTCCCCCAGCGAGAGAGATGGAGAGGGGGGACCCCCCACCGAGAGAGATAGAGAGGCGGGAACCCCCCACCCACCGAGAGAGATGGAGAGGGGGGACTCCCCCAGCGAGAGAGATGGAGAGGGGGGACCCCCCTACCGAGAGAGATAGAGAGGCGGGAACCCCCCACCCACCGAGAGAGATGGAGAGAGGGGACCCACCACCGAGACAGATGGAGAGGGGGGACTCCCCCAGCGAGAGAGATGGAGAGGGGGGACCCCCCCACCGAGAGAGATAGAGAGGCGGGAACCCCCCACCCACCGAGAGAGATGGAGAGGGGGAACTCCCCCAGCGAGAGAGATGGAGAGGGGGGACCCCCCTACCGAGAGAGATAGAGAGGCGGGAACCCCCCACCCACCGAGAGAGATGGAAAGGGAGGAACTCCCCCTCCACCGAGAGAGATGGAGAGGGTGGACCCCCCCCCCCCCCCCCCGCCGAGAGAGATGGAGACGGGGTCCCCCCCACCGAGAGAGATGGAGAGAGGGGACCCCCCACCGAGAGAGATGGAGAGGGTGGACCCCCCCTGCCGAGAGAGATGGAGGGGGGTCCCCCCCCCCCACCGAGAGAGATGGAGAGGGGGGAACTCCCCCTCCACCGAGAGAGATGGAGAGGCGGGAACCCCCCACCCACCGAGAGAGATGGAGACGGGGTCCCCCCACCGAGAGAGATGGAGAGGGGAACCCTGCCCCCACCGAGAGAGATGGAGAGAGGGGACCCCCCACCGAGAGAGATGGAGAGGGGGGACTCCCCCAGCGAGAGAGATGGAGAGGGGGGACCCCCCCACCGAGACAGATAGAGAGGCGGGAACCCCCCACCCACCGAGAGAGATGGAGAGGCGGGAACCCCCCACCCACCGAGAGAGATGGAGACGGGGTCCCCCCCACCGAGAGAGATGGAGAGGGGAACCCTGCCCCCACCGAGAGAGATGGAGAGAGGGGACCCCCCACCGAGAGAGATGGAGAGGGGGGACTCCCTCAGCGAGAGAGATGGAGAGGGGGGACCCCCCCCCCACCGAGACAGATAGAGAGGCGGGAACCCCCCACCCACCGAGAGAGATGGAGAGGGAGGAACTCCCCCTCCACCGAGAGAGATGGAGAGGGTGGACCCCACCCCCCTGCCGAGAGAGATGGAGGGGGGTCCCCCCCTCCACCGAGAGAGATGGAGAGGGGGGAACCCTGACCCCACCGAGAGAGATGGAGAGAGTGGACCCCCCCACCGAGAGACATGGAGAGGGGGACTCCGCCGCCGAGAGAGATGGAGAGGGGGACCCCCACACCGAGGGAGATGGAGAGGCGGGAACCCCCCACCCACCGAGAGAGATGGAGAGAGGGGACCCCCCACCGAGAGAGATGGAGAGGGTGGACCCCCCCTGCCGAGAGAGATGGAGGGGGGTCCCCCCCCCACCGAGAGAGATGGAGAGGGGGGAACTCCCCCTCCACCGAGAGAGATGGAGAGGCGGGAACCCCCCACCCACCGAGAGAGATGGAGACGGGGTCCCCCCACCGAGAGAGATGGAGAGGGGAACCCTGCCCCCACCGAGAGAGATGGAGAGAGGGGACCCCCCACCGAGAGAGATGGAGAGGGGGGACTCCCCCAGCGAGAGAGATGGAGAGGGGGGACCCCCCCACCGAGACAGATAGAGAGGCGGGAACCCCCCACCCACCGAGAGAGATGGAGAGGCGGGAACCCCCCACCCACCGAGAGAGATGGAGACGGGGTCCCCCCCACCGAGAGAGATGGAGAGGGGAACCCTGCCCCCACCGAGAGAGATGGAGAGAGGGGACCCCCCACCGAGAGAGATGGAGAGGGGGGACTCCCTCAGCGAGAGAGATGGAGAGGGGGGACCCCCCCCCCACCGAGACAGATAGAGAGGCGGGAACCCCCCACCCACCGAGAGAGATGGAGAGGGAGGAACTCCCCCTCCACCGAGAGAGATGGAGAGGGTGGACCCCACCCCCCTGCCGAGAGAGATGGAGGGGGGTCCCCCCCTCCACCGAGAGAGATGGAGAGGGGGGAACCCTGACCCCACCGAGAGAGATGGAGCGAGGGGACCCCCCACCGAGAGAGATGGAGAGGGGGACTCCGCCACCGAGAGAGATGGAGAGGGGGACCCCCACACCGAGGGAGATGGAGAGATGGGAACCCCCCACCCACCGAGAGAGATGGAGAGGGGGACCCCCCCACCGAGAGAGATGGAGAGGGTGGACCCACCCCAACGAGAGAGATGTAGAGGGGGGACCCCCCACCGAGAGAGGTGGAGAGGGGGGACTCCCCCACCGAGAGAGATGGAGAGGGGGACCCCCCCACCGAGGGAGATGGAGAGGCGGGAACCCCCCACCCACCGAGAGAGATGGAGAGGGGGACCCTTCCCCCCACCGAGACGGAGAGGAAAACTGCAGGGGATGGGCACAATGGAAATGTGGAGCTTGTTCAAGGAACAGCTACTGCGTGTCCTTGATAAGTATGTACCTGTCAGGCAGGAAGGAAGTGGTCGAGCAAGGGAACCGTGGTTTACTAAGGCAGTTGAAACACTTGTCTAGAGGAAGAAGGAAGGAGGCTTATGTAAAGATGAGACATGAATGTTCAGTAAGGGTGCTCGAGAGTTACAAGTTAGCTAGGAAGGACCTAAAGAGAGAGCTAAGAAGAGCCAGGAGGGGACTTGAGAAGACTTTGGAAGGTAGGATCAAGGATAACCCTAAAGCTTTCTATAGATATGTCAGGAATAAAAGAATGACTAGGGTAAGAGTAGGGCCAGTCAAGGACAGGAGTGGGAAGTTGTGCTTGGAGTCCGAGGAGATAGGCGAGGTGCTATATGAATATTTTTCATCACTATTCGCACAGCAAAAAGACAATGTTGACGAGGAGAATTCTGAGATTCAGGCTACTATACTAGAAGGGCTTGAGAATCATAAGGAGGAGGTGTTAACTATTCTGGAAAGGGTGAAAATTGATAAGTCCCCTGGGCCGGATACGATTTATCCTAGGATTCTCTGGGAAGCTAGGGAGGAGATTACAGAGCCTTTGGCTTTGATCTTTAAGTCATCTTTGTCAACAGGAATAGTGCCAGAAGACTGGAGGATAGCAAATGTTGTCCCCTTGTTCAAGAAGGAGAGTAGAGACAACCCCGGTAAATATAGACCAGTGAGCCTAACTTCTGTTGTGGGCAAAATCTTGGAAAGGTTTATAAGAGATAGGGTGTATAATCATCTGGAAAGGAATAATTTGATTAGACATAGTCAACACGGTTTTGTGAAGGGTCGGTTGTGCCTCACAAACCATATAGAGTTCTTTGAGAAGGTGAGAAACAGGTGGATGAGGGTAAAGCAGTTGATGTGGAGGGAACCTGGATTGTAGTTTTAGGGTAAGGGAGAATGAGAGTATAGAGGTCAGGAGCACAGATTTGACGTCGCAGGAGTGGGCCAGTGTTCAGGTAGGTGGTTTGAAGTGTGTCTACTTCAATGCCAGGAGTATACGAAACAAGGTAGGGGAACTTCCAGCGTGGGTTGGTACCTGGGACTTCGATGTTGTGGCCATTTCGGAGACATGGATAGAGCAGGGACAGGAATGGATGTTGCAGGTTCCGGGGTTTAGGTGTTTTAGTAAGCTCAGAGAAGGAGGCAAAAGAGGGGGAGGTGTGGCGCTGCTAGTCAAGAGCAGTATTACGGTGGCGGAGAGGATGCTAGATGGGGACTCTTCTTCCGAGGTAGTATGGGCTGAAGTTAGAAACAGGAAAGGAGAGGTCACCCTGTTGGGAGTTTTTTATAGGCCTCCTAATAGTTCTAGGGATGTAGAGGAAAGGATGGCGAAGATGATTTTGGATATGAGCGAAAGTAACAGGGTAGTTATTATGGGAGACTTTAACTTTCCAAATATTGACTGGAAAAGATATAGTTCGAGTACAATTGATGGGTCGTTTTTTGTACAGTGTGTGCAGGAGGGTTTCCTGAAACAATATGTTGACAGGCCAACAAGAGGCGAGGCCACGTTGGATTTGGTTTTGGGTAATGAACCAGGCCAGGTGTTGGATTTGGAGGTAGGAGAGCACTTTGGGGACAGTGACCACAATTCGTGACGTTTACGTTAATGATGGAAAGGGATAAGTATACACCGCAGGGCAAGAGTTATAGCTGGGGGAAGGGCAATTATGATGCCATTAGACGTGACTTGGGGGGGGGGGGGATAAGGCGGAGAAGTAGGCTGCAAGTGTTGGGCACACTGGATAAGTGGGGCTTGTTCAAGGATCAGCTACTGCGTGTTCTTGATGAGTATGTACCGGTCAGACAGGGAGGAAGGCGTCGAGCGAGGGAACCGTGGTTTACCAAGGAAGTGGAATCTCTTGTTAAGAGGAAGAAGGAGGCCTATGTGAAGATGAGGTGTGAAGTTTCGGTTGGGGCGATGGATAGTTACAAGGTAGCGAGGAAGGATCTAAAGAGAGAGCTAAGACGAGCAAGGAGGGGACATGAGAAGTATTTGGCAGGAAGGATCAAGGAAAACCCAAAAGCTTTCTATAGGTATGTCAGGAATAAGCGAATGACTAGGGAAAGAGTAGGACCAGTCAAGGACAGGGATGGGAAATTGTGTGTGGAGTCTGAAGATAGGCGAGATACTAAATGAATATTTTTCGTCAGTATTCACTCAGGAAAATGTTGTGGAGGAGAATGCTGAGCCCCAGGCTAATAGAATAGATGGCATTGAGGTACGTAGGGAAGAGGTGTTGGCAATTCTGGACAGGCTGAAAATAGATAAGCCCCCGGGACCTGATGGGATTTATCCTAGGATTCTATGGGAGGCCAGGGAAGAGATTGCTGGACCTTTGGCTTTGATTTTTATGTCATCATTGGCTACAGGAATAGTGCCAGAGGACTGGAGGACAACAAATGTGGTCCCTTTGTTCAAAAAGGGGAGCGGAGACAACCCCGGCAACTATAGACCGGTGAGCCTCACGTCTGTAGTGGGTAAAGTCTTGGAGGGGATTATAAGAGACAAGATTTATAATCATCTAGATAGGAATAATATGATCAGGGATAGTCAGCATGGCTTTGTGAAGGGTAGGTCATGCCTCACAAACCTTATTGAGTTCTTTGAGAAGGTGACTGAACAGGTAGACGAGGGTAGAGCAGTTGATGTGGTGTATATGGATTTCAGCAAAGCGTTTGATAAGGTTCCCCACGGTAGGCTATTGCAAAAAATACGGAGGCTGGGGATTGAGGGTGATTTCGAGATGTGGATCAGAAACTGGCTAGCTGAAAGAAGACAGAGGGTGGTGGTTGATGGGAAATGTTCAGAATGGAGTACAGTCACAAGTGGAGTACCACAAGGATCTGTTCTGGGGCCGTTGCTGTTTGTCATTTTTATCAATGACCTAGAGGAAGGCGCAGAAGGGTGGGTGAGTAAATTTGCAGACGATACTAAAGTCGGTGGTGTTGTCGATAGTGTGGGAGGATGTAGCAGGTTACAGAAGGATATAGATAAGCTGCAGAGCTGGGCTGAGAGGGGGCAAATGGAGTTTAATGTAGAGAAGTGTGAGGTGATTCACTTTGGAAGGAATAACAGGAATGCGGAATATTTGGCTAATGGTAAATTTCTTGAAAGTGTGGATGAGCAGAGGGATCTAGGTGTCCACGTACATAGATCCCTGAAAGTTGCCACCCAGGTTGATAGGGTTGTGAAGAAGGCCTATGGAGTGTTGGCCTTTATTGGTAGAGGGATTGAGTTCCGGAGTCGGGAAGTCATGTTGCAGCTGTACAGAACTCTGGTACGGCCGCATTTGGAGTATTGCGTACAGTTCTGGTCACCGCATTATAGGAAGGACGTGGAGGCTTTGGAGCGGGTGCAGAGGAGATTTACCAGGATGTTGCCTGGTATGGAGGGAAAATCTTATGAGGAAAGGCTGATGGACTTGAGGTTGTTTTCGTTGGAGAGAAGAAGGTTAAGAGGAGATTTAATAGAGGCATACAAAATGATCAGGGGGTTGGATAGGGTGGACCGTGAGAGCCTTCTCCCGCGGATGGATATGGCTGGCACGAGGGGACATAACTTTAAACTGAGGGGTAATAGATATAGGACAGAGGTCAGAGGTAGGTTCTTTACGCAAAGAGTAGTGAGGCCGTGGAATGCCCTACCTGCTACAGTAGTGAACTCGCCAACATTGAGGGCATTTAAAAGTTTATTGGATAAACATATGGATGATAATGGCATAGTGTAGGTTAGATGGCTTTTGTTTCGGTGCAACATCGTGGGCCGAAGGGCTTGTACTGCGCTGTATTGTTCTATGTTCTATGTATTTGTTCTATGTGGTGTATATGGATTTCAGTAAAGTGTTTGACAAGGTTCCCCACGGTAGGCTACTGCAGAAAATGCGGAAGCATGGGATTCAGGGAGATTTAGCAGTTTGGATCAGAAATTGGCTAGCTGGAAGAAGACAGAGGGTGGTGGTTGATGGGAAGTGTTCAGACGAGTCCAGTTTCTAGTGGTGTACCACAAGGATCTGTTTTGGGTCCACTGCTGTTTGTCATTTTTATAAATGACCTGGAGGAGGGCGTAGAAGGATGGGTGAGTAAATTTGCAGATGGCACTAAAGTCGGTGGAGTTGTGGACAGTGCGGAAGGATGTTACAAGTTGCAGAGGGACATAGATAAGCTGCAGAGCTGGGCTGAGAGGTGGCAAATGGAGTTTAATGCAGAAAAGTGTGAGGTGATTCATTTTGGAAGGAATAACAGGAAGACAGAGTACTGGGCTAATGGTAAGATTCTTGGCAGTGTGGATGAGCAGAGAGATCTCGGTGTCCATATACATAGATCCCTGAAAGTTGCCACTCAGGTTGAGAGGGTTGTTAAGAAGGCGTACGGTGTGTTAGCTTTTATTGGTAGAGTGTCTGAGTTTCGGAGCCATGAAGTCATGGTGCAGCTGTACAAAACTCTGGTGCGGCCGCATTTGGAGAATTGCGTACAGTTCTGGTCGCCGCATTATAGGAAGGATGTGGAAGCATTGGAAAGGGTGCAGAGGAGATTTACCAGAATGTTGCCTGGTATGGAGGGAAGATCTTATGAGGAAAGGCTGAGGGACTTGAGGCTGTTTTCGTTAGAGAGAAGAAGGTTAAGAGGTGACTTAATTGAGGCATACAAGATGATCAGAGGATTGGATAGGGTGGACAGTGAGAGTCTTTTTCCTTGGATGGTGATGTCTAGCACGAGGGGACATAGCTTTAAATTGAGGGGAGATAGATATAAGACAGATGTCAGAGGCACGTTCTTTACTCAGAGAGTAGTAAGGGCGTGGAATGCCCTGCTGCAACAGTAGTGGACTCGCCAACACTAAGGGCATTCAAATGGTCATTGGATAGACATATGGGCGATAAGGGAATAGTGTAGATGGGTTTTAGAAGGGTTTCACAGGTCGGCACAACATCGAGGGCCGAAGGGCCTGTAATGCGCCGTAACGTTCTATGAGAGAGATGGAGAGGGGGTAACACCCCCCCCCACCGAGAGTGATGGAGAGGGGGGACCCGCCACCGAGAGAGATGGAGAGGGGGACCCCCCCCCCACCGAGAGGGATGGAGAGGGGGGAACCCCCACCCCACCGAGAGATATGGAGAGGGAGGACCCCTCCCCACCGAGAGAGATGGAGGGGGGAATTCTCCCCCCACCGAGAGTTATGGAGAGGGAGGAACCCCCCCCCCCCACTGAGAGGGATGGAGAGGGGGGACCCTCCCTCCACCGAGAGAGATCAAGAGGGGGGACCCCCTCCACCGAGAGGGATGGAGAGGGGGAAGCCCCCTCCCCACCGAGTGAGATGGCGAGGGGGGAACCCCCCACCAGGAGGGATGGAGAGGGGGGAACCCCCACCGAGAGAGATGGAGAGGGGGAACCACCACCCCCACCGAGAGGGATGGAGAGGGGGGAGCCCCCACCCCCACCGAGAGAGATGGAGAGGGGGAGCCACCTCCCCACCGAGAGGGATGGAGAGGGGGATCCCCCCTACCGAGAGGGATGGAGAGGGGGAAACCCCCCCCCACTGAGAGGGATGGAGAGGGGGGAACCCCCCCACCGAGAAAGATGGAGAAGGGGAACCACCTCCCACCAAGAGGGATGGAGAGGGTGAACACCACCCCACCGAGGAAGATGGAGAGGGGGGAACATTCCCCCCCCCCCACCGAGAGGTATGGAGAGGGAGGACCCCTCCCCACCGAGAGAGATGGAGGGGGGAATTCTCCCCCCACCGAGCGTTATGGAGAGGGAGGAACCCCCCCCCACTGAGAGGGATGGAGAGGGGGGACCCTCCCTCCACCGAGAGAGATCAAGAGGGGGGACCCCCTCCACCGAGAGGGATGGAGAGGGGGGACTCCCCCAGCGAGAGAGATGGAGAGGGGGGACCCCCCTACCGAGAGAGATAGAGAGGCGGGAACCCCCCACCCACCGAGAGAGATGGAAAGGGAGGAACTCCCCCTCCACCGAGAGAGATGGAGAGGGTGGACCCCCCCCCCCCCCCGCCGAGAGAGATGGAGACGGGGTCCCCCCCACCGAGAGAGATGGAGAGAGGGGACCCCCCACCGAGAGAGATGGAGAGGGTGGACCCCCCCTGCCGAGAGAGATGGAGGGGGGTCCCCCCCCCCCACCGAGAGAGATGGAGAGGGGGGAACTCCCCCTCCACCGAGAGAGATGGAGAGGCGGGAACCCCCCACCCACCGAGAGAGATGGAGACGGGGTCCCCCCACCGAGAGAGATGGAGAGGGGAACCCTGCCCCCACCGAGAGAGATGGAGAGAGGGGACCCCCCACCGAGAGAGATGGAGAGGGGGGACTCCCCCAGCGAGAGAGATGGAGAGGGGGGACCCCCCCACCGAGACAGATAGAGAGGCGGGAACCCCCCACCCACCGAGAGAGATGGAGAGGCGGGAACCCCCCACCCACCGAGAGAGATGGAGACGGGGTCCCCCCCACCGAGAGAGATGGAGAGGGGAACCCTGCCCCCACCGAGAGAGATGGAGAGAGGGGACCCCCCACCGAGAGAGATGGAGAGGGGGGACTCCCTCAGCGAGAGAGATGGAGAGGGGGGACCCCCCCCCACCGAGACAGATAGAGAGGCGGGAACCCCCCACCCACCGAGAGAGATGGAGAGGGAGGAACTCCCCCTCCACCGAGAGAGATGGAGAGGGTGGACCCCACCCCCCTGCCGAGAGAGATGGAGGGGGGTCCCCCCCTCCACCGAGAGAGATGGAGAGGGGGGAACCCTGACCCCACCGAGAGAGATGGAGCGAGGGGACCCCCCACCGAGAGAGATGGAGAGGGGGACTCCGCCACCGAGAGAGATGGAGAGGGGGACCCCCACACCGAGGGAGATGGAGAGATGGGAACCCCCCACCCACCGAGAGAGATGGAGAGGGGGACCCCCCCACCGAGAGAGATGGAGAGGGTGGACCCACCCCAACGAGAGAGATGTAGAGGGGGGACCCCCCACCGAGAGAGGTGGAGAGGGGGGACTCCCCCACCGAGAGAGATGGAGAGGGGGACCCCCCCACCGAGGGAGATGGAGAGGCGGGAACCCCCCACCCACCGAGAGAGATGGAGAGGGGGACCCTTCCCCCCACCGAGACGGAGAGGAAAACTGCAGGGGATGGGCACAATGGAAATGTGGAGCTTGTTCAAGGAACAGCTACTGCGTGTCCTTGATAAGTATGTACCTGTCAGGCAGGAAGGAAGTGGTCGAGCAAGGGAACCGTGGTTTACTAAGGCAGTTGAAACACTTGTCTAGAGGAAGAAGGAAGGAGGCTTATGTAAAGATGAGACATGAATGTTCAGTAAGGGTGCTCGAGAGTTACAAGTTAGCTAGGAAGGACCTAAAGAGAGAGCTAAGAAGAGCCAGGAGGGGACTTGAGAAGACTTTGGAAGGTAGGATCAAGGATAACCCTAAAGCTTTCTATAGATATGTCAGGAATAAAAGAATGACTAGGGTAAGAGTAGGGCCAGTCAAGGACAGGAGTGGGAAGTTGTGCTTGGAGTCCGAGGAGATAGGCGAGGTGCTATATGAATATTTTTCATCACTATTCGCACAGCAAAAAGACAATGTTGACGAGGAGAATTCTGAGATTCAGGCTACTATACTAGAAGGGCTTGAGAATCATAAGGAGGAGGTGTTAACTATTCTGGAAAGGGTGAAAATTGATAAGTCCCCTGGGCCGGATACGATTTATCCTAGGATTCTCTGGGAAGCTAGGGAGGAGATTACAGAGCCTTTGGCTTTGATCTTTAAGTCATCTTTGTCAACAGGAATAGTGCCAGAAGACTGGAGGATAGCAAATGTTGTCCCCTTGTTCAAGAAGGAGAGTAGAGACAACCCCGGTAAATATAGACCAGTGAGCCTAACTTCTGTTGTGGGCAAAATCTTGGAAAGGTTTATAAGAGATAGGGTGTATAATCATCTGGAAAGGAATAATTTGATTAGACATAGTCAACACGGTTTTGTGAAGGGTCGGTTGTGCCTCACAAACCATATAGAGTTCTTTGAGAAGGTGAGAAACAGGTGGATGAGGGTAAAGCAGTTGATGTGGAGGGAACCTGGATTGTAGTTTTAGGGTAAGGGAGAATGAGAGTATAGAGGTCAGGAGCACAGATTTGACGTCGCAGGAGTGGGCCAGTGTTCAGGTAGGTGGTTTGAAGTGTGTCTACTTCAATGCCAGGAGTATACGAAACAAGGTAGGGGAACTTCCAGCGTGGGTTGGTACCTGGGACTTCGATGTTGTGGCCATTTCGGAGACATGGATAGAGCAGGGACAGGAATGGATGTTGCAGGTTCCGGGGTTTAGGTGTTTTAGTAAGCTCAGAGAAGGAGGCAAAAGAGGGGGAGGTGTGGCGCTGCTAGTCAAGAGCAGTATTACGGTGGCGGAGAGGATGCTAGATGGGGACTCTTCTTCCGAGGTAGTATGGGCTGAAGTTAGAAACAGGAAAGGAGAGGTCACCCTGTTGGGAGTTTTTTATAGGCCTCCTAATAGTTCTAGGGATGTAGAGGAAAGGATGGCGAAGATGATTTTGGATATGAGCGAAAGTAACAGGGTAGTTATTATGGGAGACTTTAACTTTCCAAATATTGACTGGAAAAGATATAGTTCGAGTACAATTGATGGGTCGTTTTTTGTACAGTGTGTGCAGGAGGGTTTCCTGAAACAATATGTTGACAGGCCAACAAGAGGCGAGGCCACGTTGGATTTGGTTTTGGGTAATGAACCAGGCCAGGTGTTGGATTTGGAGGTAGGAGAGCACTTTGGGGACAGTGACCACAATTCGTGACGTTTACGTTAATGATGGAAAGGGATAAGTATACACCGCAGGGCAAGAGTTATAGCTGGGGGAAGGGCAATTATGATGCCATTAGACGTGACTTGGGGGGGGGGGATAAGGCGGAGAAGTAGGCTGCAAGTGTTGGGCACACTGGATAAGTGGGGCTTGTTCAAGGATCAGCTACTGCGTGTTCTTGATGAGTATGTACCGGTCAGACAGGGAGGAAGGCGTCGAGCGAGGGAACCGTGGTTTACCAAGGAAGTGGAATCTCTTGTTAAGAGGAAGAAGGAGGCCTATGTGAAGATGAGGTGTGAAGTTTCGGTTGGGGCGATGGATAGTTACAAGGTAGCGAGGAAGGATCTAAAGAGAGAGCTAAGACGAGCAAGGAGGGGACATGAGAAGTATTTGGCAGGAAGGATCAAGGAAAACCCAAAAGCTTTCTATAGGTATGTCAGGAATAAGCGAATGACTAGGGAAAGAGTAGGACCAGTCAAGGACAGGGATGGGAAATTGTGTGTGGAGTCTGAAGATAGGCGAGATACTAAATGAATATTTTTCGTCAGTATTCACTCAGGAAAATGTTGTGGAGGAGAATGCTGAGCCCCAGGCTAATAGAATAGATGGCATTGAGGTACGTAGGGAAGAGGTGTTGGCAATTCTGGACAGGCTGAAAATAGATAAGCCCCCGGGACCTGATGGGATTTATCCTAGGATTCTATGGGAGGCCAGGGAAGAGATTGCTGGACCTTTGGCTTTGATTTTTATGTCATCATTGGCTACAGGAATAGTGCCAGAGGACTGGAGGACAACAAATGTGGTCCCTTTGTTCAAAAAGGGGAGCGGAGACAACCCCGGCAACTATAGACCGGTGAGCCTCACGTCTGTAGTGGGTAAAGTCTTGGAGGGGATTATAAGAGACAAGATTTATAATCATCTAGATAGGAATAATATGATCAGGGATAGTCAGCATGGCTTTGTGAAGGGTAGGTCATGCCTCACAAACCTTATTGAGTTCTTTGAGAAGGTGACTGAACAGGTAGACGAGGGTAGAGCAGTTGATGTGGTGTATATGGATTTCAGCAAAGCGTTTGATAAGGTTCCCCACGGTAGGCTATTGCAAAAAATACGGAGGCTGGGGATTGAGGGTGATTTCGAGATGTGGATCAGAAACTGGCTAGCTGAAAGAAGACAGAGGGTGGTGGTTGATGGGAAATGTTCAGAATGGAGTACAGTCACAAGTGGAGTACCACAAGGATCTGTTCTGGGGCCGTTGCTGTTTGTCATTTTTATCAATGACCTAGAGGAAGGCGCAGAAGGGTGGGTGAGTAAATTTGCAGACGATACTAAAGTCGGTGGTGTTGTCGATAGTGTGGGAGGATGTAGCAGGTTACAGAAGGATATAGATAAGCTGCAGAGCTGGGCTGAGAGGGGGCAAATGGAGTTTAATGTGGAGAAGTGTGAGGTGATTCACTTTGGAAGGAATAACAGGAATGCGGAATATTTGGCTAATGGTAAAGTTCTTGAAAGTGTGGATGAGCAGAGGGATCTAGGTGTCCACGTACATAGATCCCTGAAAGTTGCCACCCAGGTTGATAGGGTTGTGAAGAAGGCCTATGGAGTGTTGGCCTTTATTGGTAGAGGGATTGAGTTCCGGAGTCGGGAAGTCATGTTGCAGCTGTACAGAACTCTGGTACGGCCGCATTTGGAGTATTGCGTACAGTTCTGGTCACCGCATTATAGGAAGGACGTGGAGGCTTTGGAGCGGGTGCAGAGGAGATTTACCAGGATGTTGCCTGGTATGGAGGGAAAATCTTATGAGGAAAGGCTGATGGACTTGAGGTTGTTTTCGTTGGAGAGAAGAAGGTTAAGAGGAGATTTAATAGAGGCATACAAAATGATCAGGGGGTTGGATAGGGTGGACCGTGAGAGCCTTCTCCCGCGGATGGATATGGCTGGCACGAGGGGACATAACTTTAAACTGAGGGGTAATAGATATAGGACAGAGGTCAGAGGTAGGTTCTTTACGCAAAGAGTAGTGAGGCCGTGGAATGCCCTACCTGCTACAGTAGTGAACTCGCCAACATTGAGGGCATTTAAAAGTTTATTGGATAAACATATGGATGATAATGGCATAGTGTAGGTTAGATGGCTTTTGTTTCGGTGCAACATCGTGGGCCGAAGGGCTTGTACTGCGCTGTATTGTTCTATGTTCTATGTATTTGTTCTATGTGGTGTATATGGATTTCAGTAAAGTGTTTGACAAGGTTCCCCACGGTAGGCTACTGCAGAAAATGCGGAAGCATGGGATTCAGGGAGATTTAGCAGTTTGGATCAGAAATTGGCTAGCTGGAAGAAGACAGAGGGTGGTGGTTGATGGGAAGTGTTCAGACTGGAGTCCAGTTTCTAGTGGTGTACCACAAGGATCTGTTTTGGGTCCACTGCTGTTTGTCATTTTTATAAATGACCTGGAGGAGGGCGTAGAAGGATGGGTGAGTAAATTTGCAGATGGCACTAAAGTCGGTGGAGTTGTGGACAGTGCGGAAGGATGTTACAAGTTGCAGAGGGACATAGATAAGCTGCAGAGCTGGGCTGAGAGGTGGCAAATGGAGTTTAATGCAGAAAAGTGTGAGGTGATTCATTTTGGAAGGAATAACAGGAAGACAGAGTACTGGGCTAATGGTAAGATTCTTGGCAGTGTGGATGAGCAGAGAGATCTCGGTGTCCATATACATAGATCCCTGAAAGTTGCCACTCAGGTTGAGAGGGTTGTTAAGAAGGCGTACGGTGTGTTAGCTTTTATTGGTAGAGTGTCTGAGTTTCGGAGCCATGAAGTCATGGTGCAGCTGTACAAAACTCTGGTGCGGCCGCATTTGGAGAATTGCGTACAGTTCTGGTCGCCGCATTATAGGAAGGATGTGGAAGCATTGGAAAGGGTGCAGAGGAGATTTACCAGAATGTTGCCTGGTATGGAGGGAAGATCTTATGAGGAAAGGCTGAGGGACTTGAGGCTGTTTTCGTTAGAGAGAAGAAGGTTAAGAGGTGACTTAATTGAGGCATACAAGATGATCAGAGGATTGGATAGGGTGGACAGTGAGAGTCTTTTTCCTTGGATGGTGATGTCTAGCACGAGGGGACATAGCTTTAAATTGAGGGGAGATAGATATAAGACAGATGTCAGAGGCACGTTCTTTACTCAGAGAGTAGTAAGGGCGTGGAATGCCCTGCTGCAACAGTAGTGGACTCGCCAACACTAAGGGCATTCAAATGGTCATTGGATAGACATATGGGCGATAAGGGAATAGTGTAGATGGGTTTTAGAGTGGTTTCACAGGTCGGCACAACATCGAGGGCCGAAGGGCCTGTAATGCGCCGTAACGTTCTATGAGAGAGATGGAGAGGGGGTAACACCCCCCCCCCCCACCGAGAGTGATGGAGAGGGGGGACCCGCCACCGAGAGAGATGGAGAGGGGGACCACCCCCCCACCGAGAGGGATGGAGAGGGGGGAACCCCCACCCCACCGAGAGATATGGAGAGGGAGGACCCCTCCCCACCGAGAGAGATGGAGGGGGGAATTCTCTCCCCACCGAGAGTTATGGAGAGGGAGGAACCCCCCCCCCCCCACTGAGAGGGATGGAGAGGGGGGACCCTCCCTCCACCGAGAGAGATCAAGAGGGGGGACCCCCTCCACCGAGAGGGATGGAGAGGGGGAAGCCCCCTCCCCACCGAGTGAGATGGCGAGGGGGGAACCCCCCACCAGGAGGGATGGAGAGGGGGGAACCCCCACCGAGAGAGATGGAGAGGGGGAACCACCACCCCCACCGAGAGGGATGGAGAGGGGGGAGCCCCCACCCCCACCGAGAGAGATGGAGAGGGGGAGCCACCTCCCCACCGAGAGGGATGGAGAGGGGGATCCCCCCTACCGAGAGGGATGGAGAGGGGGAAACCCCCCCCCACTGAGAGGGATGGAGAGGGGGGAACCCCCCCACCGAGAAAGATGGAGAGGGGGAACCACCTCCCACCAAGAGGGATGGAGAGGGTGAACACCACCCCACCGAGGAAGATGGAGAGGGGGGAACATTCCCCCCCCCCACCGAGAGATATGGAGAGGGAGGACCCCTCCCCACCGAGAGAGATGGAGGGGGGAATTCTCCCCCCACCGAGCGTTATGGAGAGGGAGGAACCCCCCCCCAATGAGAGGGATGGAGAGGGGGGACCCTCCCTCCACCGAGAGAGATCAAGAGGGGGGACCCCCTCCACCGAGAGGGATGGAGAGGGGGAAGCCCCCCCCCACCGAGTGAGATGGCGAGGGGGGAACCCCCCACCAGGAGGGATGGAGAGGGTGGAACCCCCACCGAGAGAGATGGAGAGGGGGAACCACCACCCCCACCGAGAGGGATGGAGAGGGGGGAGCCCCCACCCTCACCGAGAGAGATGGAGAGGGGGAGCCACCTCCCCACCGAGAGGGATGGAGAGGGGGATCCCCCCTACCGAGAGGGATGGAGAGGGGGAAACCCCCCCCCCACTGAGAGGGATGGAGAGGGGGGAACCCCCCCCACCGAGAAAGATGGAGAGGGGGAACCACCTCCCACCAAGAGGGATGGAGAGGGTGAACACCACCCCACCGAGGAAGATGGAGAGGGGGGAACATTCCCCCCACCCAACCGAGAGAGATGGAGAGGGGGGAACCCCCCCTCCCACCGAGAGGGATGGAGGGGGACCCCTTCCCCCACTGAGAGAGATGGGGAGGGGGAACCCCCCCACCCCAATCCACTGAAAGAACACGGCTGAAACCGATGGAGGGAGAAAAGAAAGGGGGGGTGAGGGGGTAAACAAGGAGCAGGGGGTCACACACCAGGTCGGCCCGGAAGGGCATCACGGAGGGTCTGCGGGGGAGGGAGGGGAAGGGTTAGGGAAAGGGGGGTTGGGGGGGGGGGCAGACACGCCGAACTGAACGGCAACAGTTTCTAACGATAGAAACGTAAGAGAAAGCCTTTTCACTCTCTGAGAAATGTAAACAAGCCGCAATGCAAGGAATTGTGGAAACGGCAATAAAAAGATTTTTACAATGAATTCAGAGCCCAGTTCAGTTTGTCCAATTCAGGGGCAATTTAGCGAGGCCCATCCACCTGCCCTGCACATCTTTGGGTTGTGGGGGTGAAACCCAGGCTAACACGGGGAGAATGTGCAAACTCCACACGGACAATGACCCAGAGCCGGGATTGAACAGTGGTTAGCACTGCTGCCTCACAGCTACAGGGTCCCAGGTTCGATTCCCGGCTTGGGTCACTGTCTGTGCGGAGTCTGGACGTCCTCCCCGTGTCTGCGTGGGCTTCTTCCGGGTGCTCCGGTTTCCTCCCACCGTCCAAAGGCGTGCAGGTTAGGTGGGTTGGCCGTGATAAATCCAAATTGCCCACAGTATCTAAAGATGTTCAGGTTAGGTGGGGTGACAGCGACGGGGTAGGGGAGTGGGCCCAGGTATGGCGCTCTCTTCAGGGTTCACACTGTCTCTGTCATTATTGTTTACACCGACAATGCTGCCAAACTTTCTATCAAACTTTCTATCTCATTATCTTCAATCAGTACTCAACAAAGTCAAACTGAGACACACAGACACACACACACACACACACACAGGCACACACACACACACACACACACACGCACACACACACACACAGACACACACAGACACACAGTCACACACACACACACACACAGACACACACACAGACACACAGTCACACACTGCAATGAAGTTACTAAGAAAAGTCCCTAGTCTCCAAACTCTGGCGCCTGTTCGGGTACACTGAGGGAGAATACATAATGTCCAATTCACCAAACAGCACGTCCTTCGGGACGTCAGGGGGGAAACTGGAGCACCCGGGAGAAACCCACGCGGACAAGGGGAGAACGTGCAGACTCCGCACAGACTGCGACCCAAGCCGGGATTCGAAACTGGGGCTCTGGAGCTGTGAGGCCGCAGTGCTAACCACTGTGCTACCGTGTAACTTCCAGTGCCGCGTAAAGAATGCCACACATAACCCCCCCCCCCTCCAACACACACACACGTGTACAGAAACACAGATACTCAAACTCAGACAGACTGTGTCAAGACATCTTTCAAATGGAGCGAAATCCATTCTCCACCTTTAACTTGGAGAGGTGTATCTGGCCTGTGTGTGACCCAAGTCACACACTGACTCTGAACATCCTCACAGCAGCTTGGGGACAGATAATTCTGAAGCACTTTTCATAACCTTTGGGTATCACAAACTGCTTCACAAGCAATGGAGCCCTTTTGAAAGGTGGTAATTTAGGAAATGGACCAGCTAATTTCAGCGAGAGAGACACACAGAAACAGGATGAGATTGTGCTGTACATGTTTCAGAGCTGTCACTGAGACACACACGAGATGTACAATATCAATTATTATTCTGAAGCATGTGATTAAATCACCCTTAAACTAAATTCCAGTGTTTCAGAGTAAAGCTCCATCTACACTGCCCATCAAACACTCACAACACAAATACTGTCTGGGCTTAAATACAGAGTCAAAATCCCTCTGTCCTGTCCAAGGAATTTTTCATTGCAGATAGTTATTTTTATTTTTTGGAAAAGCAGAACTTAAATTGCACCGAATCCCAGGGTGGACTCTTGTTTATTTCAGCCCTTCACATTTAAACGTGAAGTTTAAGCTCCGATTACAGGTGTCTGCTTGTCTCTGTCTGTGTATTCAATGTCCCTGTAGCTTATTCACTTGTCTGAAGTATTTGAATAATAGGCCTTGGTTAATCAATCCTTTCTCACAGCACATGGAAGTTGTGAATCTTCAATGCTCTCAGTCTAATGTAGTTAAAAAACAACTGCTTCCTTTGATCCTCAATCCATTTCCCAACCCGAAATAGATCTCACACATTTCCATAATGCAGGAATATCTCCATCAAAACTTCTAATCAGTTCCCCATACACTTGTTAAACTTGCCTGTGTGAAGTAAATTCCACTGACAGATTCCGAAAGCTGCACAGAGCAATGACTGGTTATTTTAAACTTTGAAACGGAACTATTTTAACTTGTCCATCAGTCCTATTAAACAGAAATGTTGTCCCTGTGGGCTGACAGTCTCTCAGCAAGATTGAAACATTGAGGGACCCCACGTCCTGCACTTGACAACATGTGTGGCACTTCCAAAATCTACGATACATTGCTGTCTGTATTGTGTGAATCCAGCTGTGAAATATCTGTCCAGTTTAAACTTCCACTGTTTCCTCCTTCTCATCTTTGATAAAGATCACGGTTTGATCACCCCTCTGTCTGAGGTGGGAGTGGGACCATCCAGGGCTGCAGGCCCGGCCTCCTGTCCCCCCACCCCTCTGCCTGAGGTGGGAGTGGGACCATCCAGGGCTGCAGGCCCGGCCTCCTGTCCCCCCACCCCTCTGCCTGAGGTGGGAGTGGGACCATCCAGGGCTGCAGGCCCGGCCTCCTGTCCTCCCACCCCTCTGACTGAGGTGGGAGTGGGACCGCCTGGGGCTGCAGGCCCAGCCTCCTGTCCTCCCCCCCCCTCTGTCTGAGGTGGGGCTGGGACCATCCAGGGCTGCAGGCCCAGCCAACTGTCATCCCACCCCTCTGCCTGAGGTGGCTGGGACCATCCAGGCTGCAGGCCCAGCCTCCTGTCCTCCCAGCCCTCTGCCTGAGGTGGGAGTGGGACCATCCAGGGCTGCAGGCCCGGCCTCCTGTCCTCCCACCCCTCTGCCTGAGGTGGGGCTGGGACCATCCAGGGCTGCAGGCCCAGCCTCCTGTCCTCCCACCCATCTGCCTGAGTTGGGACTGGGACCATCCAGGGCGGCAGGCCCAGCCTCCTGTCCTCCCACCCCTCTGCCTGAGGTGGGACTGGGACCATCCAGGGCGGCAGGCCCAGCCTCCTGTCCTCCCACACCTCTGCCTGAGGTGGGCGTGGGACCATCCAGGGCTGCAGGCCCAGCCTCCTGTCCTCCCGCCCCTCTGCCTGAGGTGGGAATGGGACCATCCAGGGCTGCAGGCCCAGCCTCCTGTCCTCCCATCCCTCTGACTGAGGTGGGAGCGGGACCATCCAGGGCTGCAGGCCCGGCCTCCTGTCCTCCCACCCCTCTGCCTGAGGTGGGAGCGGGACCATCCAGGGCTGCAGGCCCGGCCTCCTGTCCTCCCACCCCTCTGCCTGAGGTGGGATTGGGACCATCCAGGGCTGCAGGCCCGACCTCCTGCCCTCCCACCCCTCTGCCTGAGGTGGGAGTGGGACCATCCAGGACTGCAGGCCCAGCCTCCTGTCCTCCCACTCCTCTGCCTGAGGTGGGACTGGGACCATCCAGTGCTGCAGGCCCGGCCTCCTGTCCTCCCACCCCTCTGCCTGAGGTGGGAGTGGGACCATCCAGGGCTGCAGGCCCGACCTCCTGCCCTCCCACCCCTCTGCCTGAGGTGGGACTGGGACCATCCAGGGCTGCAGGCCCAGTCTCCTGTCCTCCCACCCCTCTGCCTGAGGTGGGACTGGGACCATCCAGAGCTGCAGGCCCGGCCTCCTGTCATCACACCCCTCTGCCTGAGGTGGGAGTGGGGCCATCCAGGGCTGCAGGCCCGGCCTCCTGTCCTCCCACCCCTCTGCCTGAGGTGGGAGTGGGACCATCCAGGGCTGCTGGCCCGGCCTCCTGTCCTCCCACCCCTCTGCCTGAGGTGGGAGCGGGACCATCCAGGGCTGCAGGCCCAGCCTCCTGTCCTCCCTCCCCTCTGCTTGAGGTGGGAGCGGGACCATTCGGGGCTGCTGGCCCGGCCTCCTGTCCTCCCACCCCTCTGCCTGAGGTGGGAGTGGGACCATCCAGGGCTGCAGGCCCAGCCTCCTGTGGTCCCACCCCTCTGGCCAGCACCTCGGGGGCATCCTCCACTGCCGGGGGCAGGGCGGACAAGACATTATGTGGGGGCGGCAGCATCCCGTTGCTCCGCTGCCCCCGCGGTGCCCTCGCCCTCCCGCCTGCTCACCTGGCAGCTGGGGGTGAAGTGCTATGCCCACCCTACCATGACCATTGAGGCGGGCACCCGTGCGATGTGCAGGGCTGTCGGCCCCTCGGCCATCGTAGCCGCCTCGCGGATGTACGGCAAGGCCGGGTTCTTCCTGCGGGCCGAGCAGGCGGCCCACCGGGCCCTGGAAAGGGGGCTCACGGTGGGCGGGGCACACGTGGCGGTGGAGACGCTGGAGGCCACCGCAGAACGTGTTGTTCTATCAAACGTCCCGCCCTCCCTCCCCACCGAGCTCCTCCTGCCCATCCCAACCTACTGGGGGAGGTAAGGTCCGGGGCGGCGCCGCTGAAGCTCGGCCTGCGGGACCCCTCCCTCCGCCATGTCTACTCCTTCCGCCGCCAGGCTCCTGTCCGCCTGAGCCGGGAGGGGGAGGGGGATGCTGCCGGGGCCTCTCCCGCCATGGAGGCCGTGCAGCAGGGCGATCCCGAGCCGCCCCCTCCCCGCAAGCGCCGCCTGCCCGGGCAAGGGGGGGTGGAGTTCGTTGCCCCCTCCCCGGGCGAGGAGGGGAGGGGGTCTCCCGTGTTGGTGCCCATCCCCCTGACGCCTGGCCCGGGGCACACAATGAAGAGAAGCAAGGCCGGGGGGGGGGCCTCCGAGGCCCCCGAGCCACTCGAGCTGCTGTCGCCCCCCGAGCAGGAGGCCCCGGGGTCGAGCGGAGTCGAAGCCCCTGGGGGCCCGTCCCGCCCGGTGCAAGTTTCCTCCTCGAACGCCTCCTCTTCACCATTGCCGGGGGCCGGCAGCAGCAGCGACCGCTCATCGTGCCGCTGTGGGCCGTGGACGGGGGAGGAGGGGAAGGCTCCCAGCCCTCTACACCCGAGCGGGCGACGCCGGAGAGCCCTGTTTTCAACCCGGACATGTTTCCGGGGGGGTCTCTCCGAGGTCCCGGAGTCGCCGGCGTGGGTGGAGGCGCCGTCCACGGGCCCTGAGCCGCGGGAGGAGCCTGCGAGGGACCTGCCTGAGGACGACCCTGGGGGTGGGGTCGACTCGGGCCAAGGGTTAGCCGGTGGGCCCGTGCCGCCCGCCATACTCCATGTGGCGGGGGACTCGAGCTCGGGAGGTGACCGTTCGGAGGAGGAAGGCTGCTCGGTGGCGGGTGAGGAGGAGGATTTAGATGCGCTCTGCAGCGAGGCAGAGGGCACCCTCACACCCGGCACCGAGTCTCCCCTCGTCCCCCCTGGGGAACGCCGGACATTTCTGGGAACGCACCATGGTCACCCGGACTGTGTGCGGCTGGCCCTGGACAGCTGGGGAAACCTGGGGATGCTCTTGGCTCCGCCCGGGCCTATGTCAGAGAGGCCCGGGAGTTCGATCAAGACCAGGAGGAGCAGCGCCAAGCTGCTCAGTTCCTTGTGGGACTCCTGAGAGGGAGTGGAGGGGGCGGTACCCCCACTCTGAGCACTGAAGGTGATGGATAACTATTGCTGCTGACATGGAGGTAACCATGGCCAGCCTCAACATCAACGGCAGCAGCCACGCGCACCACCGGTTCCAGTTCCTGTCTATCCTCCGGGACGGAAAGTACGGGATGTGCTTCCTGCAGGAAACCCAGGCCATCCGGGTGACGAAGCTCAGGGGACCCTGGAGGGGCAAGGAGGAGTCTTCATGAGTCACCTGGCCCCACGTTCGGGCGGGGTGGCTATCTTGTTGGCTCCACATTTTCAGCCGGAGATCTTGGGGGGTCAAGGAGCCGGTGCCAGTCCGTCTGCTGCACCTAAAGGCCCGTTTCGGGGCAGCGGTGATTCACTTTGTAAATGTATCCTCTCCGGTGGCCGGACCGCAGCAGGCGGCTTTCTTCCAAAAGGTGTCCACTCTTCTTAGCACCATCCTGGTGGGCGAGTGCATCGTCCTCGGAGGGGATTTCAATTGCACCCTCCAGGACAAGGACCGCATCGGAGTCCAGCGCGGCCTGGCTGCGGTGGTGGAGTTGAGGGACCTGGTTAGGTCCTTTGACTTGGTGGATGTCTGGCGGACTCTCCATCCTGAATTGCGGGTGCGCACCTCTGTGCGGCCCCAGTTCAGAGCGTCCAGCATCGACCGTCTTTACATTTCCAAGACGTACTTGCCCAGCGTTCCGACGGCCTCCATGGAGCAGGTGCCGAGCTCGGATCACCACCTGGTGTGGGCGGGTCTCGCCCCGTCCCGCGCTCAGACACGGTCCGCGTACTGGCACTTTAACAACCTGCTGCTGGAGGACGAGCGGTTCCTGGACTCGTTCTGCCGTTTCTGGGCCGGCTGGAGAAGGAAGCGGGGTGGCTTCCCCTCCTTGAGGCTACCGTAGGATGTGGGCAAGTCCCAGAACCGTGCCTTCTGTCAGGGGTACACGGAGGGGTCTACGGCGGGGTGGAACTCCACGATCGCCAAATTGGATGAGGAACTCATCGATCTGGAGTCACGTCTCGCTCAGCCCGATGAGGCCCGGCCCTGGGGCTGGTGTACAGAGAGAAGAGGGGCGCACTGCGGGACCTGCAACTGGCCGGGTCCCGCGGCGCGTACGTGAGGTCGCGGATCCGTCTCCTAACGGACATGGACCGCGGCTCCCGCTTCTTCTACTCGCTGGAAAGAGGACGCGGGGCCCGTCGGCAGGTTTCTACGCTGTTGGCCGACGACTGGCCCCTCGTCTCGGATCCGGAGGGGGTCAGGACCCTGATCAGGGATTTTTACTCCGACCTCTTCTCTCCGGGTCCGTCCAGCGAGGACGCTTGCAGAGTTCTGGGGGAGGACCTGCCGCAGGTGGGCCCGGAGCGCGCCGGGAAACTCGATAATGCCATCAACCTCCAAGAGCTGACCGGCGCCCTGGACAGCCTCTCAAGGGGCAAATCCCCAGGGCTGGACAGGCTGACCGTGGAGTTCTTCAGGGCGTGCTGGGACGTCCTGGGGAGTGACTATACGGGGGTCCTGGGGGAATGTATCGCGACCGGGGAGATGCCCCTTTCGGGGGGCAGGGCCGTCATTGCCCTGCTGCCCAAGAAGGGGGATCACCGCCGACTTAAGAACTGGCGACCGGTCTCCCACCTCAGCACGGACTATAAAATCTTCGCCAAGGTGCTGTGTTTACGCCTTGGCCCCGAGCTGGACCACATGATCCACCCTGACCAGTCCTACACAGTCCCGGACCGCACAATCTATGACAATATCCACCTGGCCCGGGACATTATTCACTTTACCCAGCGGACTGGTATGTCGAGCGCCTCCCTGTCTCTTGACCAGGAGAAGGCGTTCGACAGGGTGGGGCCCGGGGATTTGCTCGGGACTCTGCGAGCTGTCGGGTTCGGGTGGTATTTTGTCGCCCGGATCCGGTTACTGTCCGCCGCCTCGGAGAGTCTGATTAAGGTTAACGGGTCCCTGACGGCGCCCCTTCGCTTTGGGAGAGGAGTGCGTCAGGGCTGCCCCCTGTCCGGCCAACATTAGTCCCTCTGCGTGGGGCCTTTCCTGTGCCTCCTGCGGAGGGGGTTCACGGGGCTGGTTCTGCGCGAGCCGGACGGGGGGGGTGGTCCTCTCGGCGGACGCTGATGCCGTGTTCCTCATGGTCACTGACCCCGGGGACCCCCGGAGGATGCGAGAGAGCCAAGCTGTCTACTCCGTCGCGTCCTCCGCACGGATCAACTGGGCTCAATGTTCCGGACTCCTGGTCGGTCCGTGGCAGGTGGACCCCCTCCCGGAGGAGCTCGGGCCCTTCAGCTGGAGTCGGACCAACAGCCTCGACCTGGGAGTCCATCTTTGCCCGGCAGAGGAAGCCTGGCCGGCGAACGGGCAGGAGCTGGAGACCAAGGTCACCGCTGGCCTGGGACGCTGGACAGGACGGCACCGAGAGCTGTCCCACAGGGGCCGAGTTCTCGTCATATACCAGCTGATCGCCTCCATGCTGTGGTCCCGGCTGGTCACTGACTCCCCCCCTGGCTTTGTCCCACCATCCAGAGAGCCCGGCTTCGGGTCCTCCGGGACAATCGACTGCACGGGGTCGCTGCGGAGGTCTGGAGTCTCCCGATGGCGGAGGGCGGTCAGGCGCTGGTGTGCCTCCGCACCCAGACTGCCACTTTCCACCCTCAGACTCTGCAGCGTTACCTGTACGCTGAGCCTACTCCACGGTGGGGCCCTGGCGACGGATTTCTCCCCCCAGGGGCTCGGCCTGAACTACGACGTGCAGCTCCTGTCTGTGGACCAGCAGGGTCTTCGGAACTCTCTGTTGGCGCTGCCCGTCTTGTACCAGGACCTCCTCAAAGTCTGGAACACGGTCTCCAGGCGCCGCAGCTCTCCCCCGTCAGGGGTGGCGGCTGTCGTAAGGGAGCCGCTGCTCAGGAATCCGCACCTCCGCCAATCTCCATTCGGGTGGCTGGCGGAGCGGAGGGCTGTGGGTGCCGTGGGCAGCGCTGGGTGGCGGAGGGCTGTGGGTGCCGTGGGCAGGGCTGGGTGGCGGTGGGCCGGGCTGTGGGTGCCGTGGGAAGGGCTGGGTGGGGAGGGCTGTGGGTGCCGTGGGCAGGGCTGGGTGGGGAGGGCTGTGGGTGCCGTGGGCAGGGCTGGGTGGCGGAGGGCCGGGCTGTAGGTGCCGTGGGAAGGGCTGGGTGGCGGAGGGCCGGGCTGTGGGTGCCGTGGGAAGGGCTGGGTGGGCCGGGCTGTGGATGCTGTGGGCAGGGCTGGGTGGCGGAGGGCCGGGCTGTGGGTGCCGTGGGAAGGGCTGGGTGGGCCGGGCTGTGGGTGCCGTGGGAAGGGCTTGGTTGCGGAGGGCTGTGGGTGCCGTGGGAAGGGCTGGGTGGCGGAGGGCTGTGGGTGCCGTGGGAAGGGCTGGGTGGCGGAGGGCTGTGGGTGCCGTGGGCAGGGCTGGGTGGGGGAGGGCTGTGGGTGCCGTGGGAAGGGCTGCGTGGCGGAGGGCCGGGCTGTGGGTGCCGTGGGAAGGGCTGGGTCGCGAAGGGCTGTGGGTGCCGTGGGAAGGGCTGGGTGGGGAGGGCTGTGGGTGCCGTGGGCAGGGCTGGGTGGGGGAGGGCTGTGGGTGCCGTGGGAAGGGCTGGGTGGCGGAGGGCCGGGCTGTGGGTGCCGTGGGAAGGGCTGGGTGGCGGAGGGCCGGGCTGTGGGTGCCGTGGGAAGGGCTGGGTGGCGGAGGGCTGTGGGTGCCGTGGGAAGGGCTGGGTGGCGGAGGGCTGGGCTGTGGGTGCCGTGGGAAGGGCTGGGTGGCGGAGGGCTGTGGGTGCCGTGGGAAGGGCTGGGTGGCGGAGGGCTGGGGGTGCCGTGGGAAGGGCTGGGTGGTGGAGGGCCGGGCTGTGGGTGCCGTGGGAAGGGCTGGGTGGGGGAGGGCCAGGCTGTGGATGCCCAGGGCCCACTGTAAATAATGATATTCTACTCAGGGACCTCTGTAAATAATGATATACTGCTCAGAGACCACTGTATTCCATGATATTCTAAACAGGGACCACTGTAAATAATGATATTCTCCCCAGGGACCACTGTAACTAATGATATACTACCCAGGGACCACTGTAAATAATGATATTCTACTCAGGGACCACTGAAAATAATGATATACTGCTCAGAGACCACTGTATTTCATGATATTCTAAACAGGGACCACTGTAAATAATGATATACTGCCCAGGGACCACTGTGTGAAGAATGAAATATCTCGGAGAGACCACTGTAAATACTGATATACTACCCTGGGACGACTGTTAATAATGAAATACTTTCCAGACTCCACTGTAAATTAAGAGGTACTACACAGGGCACACTATAAATGATGACATAATGTCCAGGGACCACTGTAAATCATGATGTATCACTCTGGGACCACTGTAAATAATACTACACTACACTGTGACCATTGTAAATAATGATATGTTACCCAGAGACCACTATAAATAATGATATACCGCCCAGAGACCACTGCAAGTAATTATATATCACCAAGCGACAACTGTAAATAATGATAGACAATCCAGACCCCTGTAAATAATGATATACTAGCCAGGGACCACTGCAAATAATGACATACTACCCAGGGACCACTGTAAATAATGATATACTGCCCATGGTCCACTGTGAATAAAGATGTACTACACAGTGCACACTATAATTGATGACATACTGTCCAGGTACCATGGTAAATCATGACATAACACCCTGGGACCACTGTAAATAACGATATACTGCCCAGGGACCACTGTGGAAAAGGATATACTACCCAGGGACAACTGTAAATAATGATATACTATCCAGGGACCACTGTAAATAATGACATACTACCCAGGGACAACTGTAAATAATGATATACTATCCAGGGACCACAGTATGTAATGAGACATTACCCAGGGACCAATGTAAATAATGATATATTACCCAGGGACCACTGTAAAAAATGATATTCTACCCAGGGACCTATGTAAATAGTGATATATTACCCTGGGACCACTGTCAATAATGATATTCTACCCAGGGAGCACTGTAAATAATGATATACTGCCCAGGGACAACTGTAAATAATGATATCCTATCCAGGGACCACTGTAAATAATGATATACTATCCAGGGACCACTGCAAATGATGATGTACTGAACAGGGAACCCTGTCAATAATGAAATACTACCCGGGGCCCACTGTAAATAATGCTATACTACCCAGGGGCCATTGTAACAAATGATATGCCACCCTGGAACCACTGTTTATAACGATATTCTACCCAGGGAACGCTGGAAGTAATGAGATACAACCCAGGGACCACTGTAGATAATGTTACACTACCCAGGGACCACTGTAAATAATGATATTCTACCCAGGGACCACTGTAAATAATGATATTCTACTCAGGGACCACTGTAAATAATGATATACTGCTCAGAGACCACTGTATTTCATGATATTCTAAACAGGGACCACTGTAAATAATGATATACTTCCCAGGGACCACTGTAAATAATGATATTCTCCCCAGGGACCACTGTAAATAATGATGTACTATCCAGGGACCATTGTAAATAATGATATTCTACCCAGGGACCACTGTAAATAATGATATTCTACTCAGGGACCACTGTAAATAATGATATACTGCTCAGAGACCACTGTATTTCATGATATTCTAAACAGGGGCCACTGTAAATAATGATATTCTACTCAGGGACCACTGTAAATAATGATATACTGCTCAGAGACCACTGTATTTCATGATATTCTAAACAGGGACCACTGTAAATAATGATATACTGCCCAGGGACCACTGTGTGAAGAATGATATAGCTCGCAGAGACCACTGTAAATACTGATATACTACCCTGGGACGACTGTTAATAATGAAATACTTTCCAGACTCCACTGTAAATTAAGAGGTACTACACAGGGCACACTATAAATGATGACATAATGTCCAGGGACCACTGTAAATCATGATGTATCACTCTGGGACCACTGTAGATAATACTACACTACACTGGGTCCACTGTAAATAATGGTATGTTACCCAGGGACCACTATAAATAATGATATACCGCCCAGAGACCACTGCAAATAATTATATATCACCAAGCGACAACTGTAAATAATGATAGACAATCCAGACCCCTGTAAATAATGATATACTACCCAGGGACCACTGCAAATAATGACATACTGCCCATGGCCCACTGTGAATAAAGATGTACTACACAGTGCACACTATAATTGATGACATACTGTCCAGGTACCATGGTAAATCATGACATAACACCCTGGGACCACTGTAAATAACGATATACTGCCCAGGGACCACTGTGGAAAATGATATACTACCCAGGGACAACTGTAAATAATGAAATACTACCCGGGGCCCACTGTAAATAATGCTATACTACCCAGGGGCCATTGTAAAAAATGATATGCCACCCTGGAACCACTGTTTATAACGATATTCTACCCAGGGAACGCTGGACGTAATGAGATACAACCCAGGGACCACTGTAGACAATGTCACACTACCCAGGGACCACTGTAAATATTGATATTCTACCCAGGGACCACTGTAAATAATGATATTTTACCATGGGACCACTGTGAATAATGATATTTTGCCATGGGATCGCGGTAGATAAAGATATGCTGCACAGGGACCACTGTAAATAATGATATTCTACCCATGGACCACAGTAAATAATGATATACTATCCAGTGACAACTCTAAATAAAGATATACTACCGAAGGGCCACTGTAGTTAAAGATACACCATCCAGAGTCCATTGTAAAGAATGATAGACAATCCAAACCCCTGTAAATAATGATATACTAGCCAGGGACCACTGTAAATAATGACATACTGCCCATGGCCCACTGTGAATAAAGATGTACTACACAGTGCACACTATAATTGATGACATACTGTCCAGGTACCACTGTAAATCATGATATACCACCTTGGGACCACTGTAAATAACGATATACTGCCCAGGGACCACTGTGGAAAATGATATACTACCCAGGGACAACTGTAAATAATGATATACTGTCCATGGTCCACTGTGAATAAAGATGCACTACACAGTGCACACTATAATTGATGACATACTGTCCAGGTACCATGGTAAATCATGACATAACACCCTGGGACCACTGTAAATAACGATATACTGCCCAGGGACCACTGTGGAAAATGATATCCTATCCAGGGGCCACTGTAAATAATGATATACTATCCAGGGACCACTGACAATAATGATGTACTGAACAGGGAACCCTGTAAATAATGAAATACTACCCGGGGCCCACTGTAAATAATGCTATACTACCCAGGGGCCATTGTAAATAATGATATGCCACCCTGGAACCACTGTTTATAACGATATTCTACGCAGGGAACGCTGGAAGTAATGAGATACAACCCAGGGACCACTGTAGATAATGTTACACTACCCAGGGACCACTGTAAATAATGATATACTACCCAGGGACCACTGTAAATAATGATATTTTACCATGGGACCACTGTAAATTATGATATTTTGCCATGGGATCGCGGTAGATAAAGATATGCTGCACATGGACCACAGTAAATAATGATATACTATCCAGTGACAACTCTAAATAAAGATACACTACCGAGGGACCACTGTAATTAAAGATACACCATCCAGAGTCCACTGTAAATAATAAGATACAATCCAGGGATCACGGTAAATAATGATATACTACCCAGGGATCACGGTAAATAATGATATACTACCCAGGGACCACTGTAAATAAAGATATACTACCGACGGACCAATGTAATTAAAGATACACCATCCAGAGTCCACTGTAAATAATGATATACTACCCAGGGACCACAGTATGTAATGAGACATTACCCAGGGACCAATGTAAATAATGATATATTACCCAGGGACCACTGTAAAAAATGATATTCTACCCAGGGACCTATGTAAATAGTGATATATTACCCTGGGACCACTGTCAATAATGATATTCTACCCAGGGAGCACTGTAAATAATGATATACTACCCAGGGACCACTGTAAATAATGATATACTACCCAGGGACCACTGTAAATGATGATATTCTACCCAGGGACCAATGTAAATAATGTGATACTGCACAGGGACCACTGAAAATAATGATATTCTACCCAGGGAACACTGTAAATAATGATATACTGCCCAAAGACCACTGTAAATAATGATACACTGCCCAGGGACCACAGTAAATAATGATATACTACCAAGGGACCACTAGAAATAATGATGTTCTACTCGGGGACCACTGTAGATAATGATATACTACTAGGGACCACTTTAAATAATTATATTCTACCCAGGGACCACTGTAAAGAATGATATAATCCGCAGGGACCACTATAAATAATGATATTCTACACAGGGACCACTGTAAATAATGATACTCTACCCAGGGACCACAATCAATAATGATATACTGCCCAGGGACCACTGTAAATAATGATATTTACACAGGCACCAATGTAAATAATGATATACTACCCAGGGAGCACTGTAAATAATGATTTACTACCCAGGGACCATTTTAAATAATGATATTCTACCCAGGGACCACTGTAAATAACGATATACTGCCCAGGGTCCACTTTATGTAATGATATTCTACACAGCGACCACTGTAAATAATGATATACTGCCCAGGGACCACTGTAAGTAATGATATTCTACACAGGGACCACTGTAAATAATGATATACTGCCCAGGGTCCACTTTACATAATGATACACTACACAGGGACCACTGTAAATGGTGATATTCTCCCCAGGGACCACAGTAAATAATGAGATAATACCCAGGGACCATTGTAGATACTGATATACCACTCAGGGAACATTGAAAATAATGATATTCTACCCAGGCACCACTGTAAATGATGACATACTACCCGGGGACCATTGTAGATATGGATATACTACCCAGGGACCCCTGTAAATAATGTTATTCTGCGCAGGAACCACCGTAAATAATGATATTCTACCCAGGGACCACTGTGAATATTGATACATTGCCCAGCGACTACTGTAAATAATGCTATTCAATGCAGGGGCCACTATAAATGATGACATACTACTCAGCGCACAATTGTAAATAATGATATTCTACCCAGGGACCACTGTAAGTAATGATATTCTACACAGGGACCACTGTAAATAATGATATACTGCCCAGGGTCCACTTTATATAATGATACACTACACAGGGACCACTGTAAATGGTGATATTCTCCCCAGGGACCACAGTAAATAATGAGATAATACCCAGGGACCATTGTAGATACTGATATACCACTCAGGGAACATTGAAAATAATGATATTCGACACAGGAACCACTGAAAAAAAATGATATGCTGCCCAGGGACGACTGTAAGTAATGATATGCCACCCTGGGACCACTGTAAATAATGATATACTGCCCAGGGTCCACTTTATATAATGAAACAGTATACAGGGACCACCGTAAATAATGATACACTACCCAGAGACCATTGTAAATGGTGATATTCTCCCCAGGGACCACAGTAAATAAAGAGATAACACCCAGGGACATTGTAGATACTGATATACCACTCAGGGACCATTGAAAATAATGATATTCTACCCAGGCACCACTGTAAATGATGACATACTACCCGGGGACCATTGTAGATATGGATATACTACCCAGGGACCCCTGTAAATAATGTTATTCTTCGCAGGAACCACCGTAAATAATGATATTCTACCCAGGGACCACTGGAAATAATGATATACTGCTCAGAGACCACTGTAAATAATGATATCCTACCCAGGGACCACTGTGAATATTGATACATTGCCCAGCGACTACTGTAAATAATGCTATACAATGCAGGGACCACTATAAATGATGACGTACTACTCAGCGCACAATTGTAAATAATGATATTCTACTCTGCGACAACTGAAAAAAAATGATATGTTGCCCAGGGATCACTGCAAACAATGATATGCCACCCTGGAACCACTATAAATAATGATATACCGTCCAGAGACCACCGCAAATTATTATATATAACCAAGGGACAACTGTAAATAATGATATACAACCCAGGTTCAACTGTAAATAAGAATATAATACCCAGGGACCACTGTAAATAATGATATTCCACACAGGGACCACTGTAAATAATGACATTCGAACCAGGGACCACTGTAAATAATGTTATACTACCCAGGGGCCACTGTACATCATGATATACTACCCAGTGAATACTGTAAATAATTATATCCTGCCCAGGGACAACGGTAAATAATTAAAAACTACCCAGGGACGACTGTGATTAATGATATATTTCCCAGGGACCACTGCAAATAATGGCATACTACACCATGGACCACCGTAAATAATGATATATTACCCAGGGACCACTGTGAATCCTGATATATTGCCCAGAGACACTGTAAATAATGAAATACTATCCAGGAGCCACTGTAAATAAAGATGTATTACACAGGGCACACTATAATTGATGACATACTGTCCAGGGACAACTGTAAATCATGATATACCACACTGTGAACACTGTCAATAATGATATACCACACTGGGACCACTGTAAATAATGATATACTACCCAGGGAACACTTTAAATAACGATACGTTACCCAGGAACAACAGTAAATAAAGATATACTATCCAGGGAACACTGTAAATAATGATATCCTACCCAAGGACAACTGTAAATAATGATATACTGCTCAGGGACCACTGCAAATAATGATGTACTGCAGAGGGATCCCTGTAAATAATGAAACACTACCTGGGGGCAATGTAAATAATGGTATACAACACGGGGACCACTGTAAATAATGATATACTCCCCAGGGACCACTGTAAATTACGATATACCACGCAGGGACCACTGTAAAAAATGCTATACTACCCTGTGACCACTGTAAATAATGATATACTACCGAGGGACCATTGTAAATAATGATATACTGCTCAGGGACAACTGTAAATAATGATATCCTACCCAGGGACAACTGTAAATAATGATATACTGCCCAGGGACCATTGTAAATAATGATATACTGCCCAGGGACCACTGCAAATAATGATATACTGCTCAGGGACCACTGCAAATAATGATATACTGCAGAGGGATCCCTGTATATAATGAAACACTACCTGGGGCCCAATGTAAATAATGGTATACAACCCAGGGTCCACTGTAAATAATTATATACTCCCCAGGGACCACTGTAAATTACGATATACTACGCAGGATCCACTGTAAAAAATGCTATACTACCCTGTGACCACTGTAAATAATGATATACTACCCAGGGACCAATGTAAATAATGATATTCTACCCAGGGACCACTGTAAATTACGATATACTACCCAGGGACCACTGCAAATAATTACATCCTACCCAGCGACCACTGAAAATAATCATATTCTTCACAGGGACCACTGTAAATAATTAGATACTGCCCACGGACCACTGGAAATAATCATATTCTTCACAGGCACCACTGTAAATAATGATATATTACCCAGGGCCCACTGTAAATAATCATATTCTTCTCAGGGCCCACTGTAAGTAATGATATACTACTCAGCGACCACTGTAAATAATTATGTTATTCACAGGGACCACTGTAAACATTGATATTCTACCCAGGGACAACTGTAAATAATCATATTCTTCACAGGGACCACTGTAAATAATGATATTCTACCCAGGGTCCACTGTAAATGATGATACCTACCCAAGGCCACAGTAAATAATGGTATACAACCCACTGACCAGTGTAAATAATGATATACTACACAGGGATCACAGTACACAATGATAAACTACGCAGGGACCACTGTAAATAATGATTTACCACACAGGTACCGCTGAATATAATGATATTCTACCCAAGGACCACTGCAAATACTGATATACTATCCAGAGACCACTGCAAATAATGATATACTGCCCAGGGACCACTGCAAATAATGATATTCTGCTTCCAATTCACTGACTTCCCAGCTTCCAATTCACTGCCTTCCCAGCATCCTCTTCACTGCCTTCCCAGCATCCTCTTCACTGCCTTCCCAGCTTCCTCTTCACTGACTTCACAACCTTCTCTTCACTGACTTCCCAGCTTCCTCTTCACTGCCTTCCCAGCATCCCCTTCACTAACATCACAACCTCCTCTTCGCTGACTTCACAACCTCCTCTTAACTGACCTCCCAGCTTCCTCTTCACTGACATCCCAGCTTCCTCTTCATGACTCCCGAGCTTCCTCTTCACTGACTTCCCAGCTTCCTCTTCATGACTCCCGAGCTTCCTCTTCACTGACTTCCCAGCTTCCTCTTCACTGCCTTCCCAGCATCCTCTTCACTGAGCTCCCAGCATCCTCTTCACTGACTTCCCAGCATCCTCTTCACTGAGCTCCCAGCATCCTCTTCACTGACTTCCCAGCTTCCTTTTCAAACTCCTCTGAATTTTCTTGTTTAGTTTGACTTTCCGCTGAGTACCCAGTGACTTCATTTGAAAAATAACATTGTGGAGGGAAATGGTTTATTCTCTTGCAAAGCACTCAGATTAAGTTAGGCTGAGAATTATAAGGTGCAGCTGGTATAGCTAGGTTCACGTGTGGAAGTGAGATGTTGCTGAGAATGTGAAGAATTCCATGAGCGATTTCTTCAGCTGGGAATTACTTTTTTTGCTCCATTCTGGTTAAATAGACCTAAACGTTCCTCTCAATGTGATGCACGATCAATGACTACTGAAGCGAGGTTGTAGTCCAACTGAAAGCTTTAATAAGCTAGATGTTTCCCCCAGCAGCTCAGGTACAGAAAGAAGGCTGCTGGGGCAGCACGGGCTCTTATACCCCACCTTGCAGGGCGGAGCTACCATACAGCTTGACCAATGGCAAACATACAATATCTACCAATGGTGTTCCAGCATTAC
Source organism: Scyliorhinus torazame (assembly GCF_047496885.1). NCBI lineage: Eukaryota > Metazoa > Chordata > Chondrichthyes > Carcharhiniformes > Scyliorhinidae > Scyliorhinus > Scyliorhinus torazame. The sequence goes on from NC_092711.1 coordinate 58,042,071, forward strand.
TAGGTACCATAATACCTTTACACAGACGACCACACACTGCTTCTGAGAGTGTGAGATCACCAGGGAGAATTATCCCCAAAACCACAATGAGAGCATCTAAAACTACATGTTCCCGATTGACATCTTGTGTGTACACTAGTATCATTAAAGAGGAGAAACAACACAGTATAAAGGAGATCATGCCAGGCAACATTTGAAGAGGATTCACCACTCCAGTTATTGCCACCCATTAGATAGCACAGTAACACAAGTAATAGTGTCTTAGTGCAGAGCTATGTTTGAGTGTGGTTCCCTAAAGGGACAATAGAATAGATCTACCACCAATAGTTTGGGGACCTGCAGCAGGGGATACCTGTTCTTACCACTTGCACTCTGTGTAGATGACCACCAAGGTTCGGCACAACATCGTGGGCCGAAGGGCCTGTTCTGTGCTGTTCTAACCAGGGACCACTGTAAATAATGATATTCTACTCAGGGAACACTGTAAATAATGATATTCTAACCAGGGAACACTGTAAATAATGATATTCTACCCAGGGAACACTGTAAATAATGATATTCTACCCAGGGAACACTGTAAATAATGATATTCTAACCAGGGACCACTGTAAATAATGATATTCTACCCAGGGAACACTGTAAATAATGATATCCTACCCAGGGAACACTGTAAATAATGATATTCTAACCAGGGACTACTTTAAATAATGATATTCTACCCAGGGAACACTGTATATAATGGTATTCTACCCAGGGAACACTGTGCATAATGATATACTGCACAGGGAACACTGTAAATAATGATATTCTAACCAGAGACCACTGTATATAATGATATTCTACTCAGGGAACACTGTAAATAGTGATATTCTAACCAGGGACCACTGTATATAATGGTATTCTACCCAGGGAACACTGTAAATAATGATATTCTACCCAGGGAACACTGTAAATAATGATATTCTACCCAGGGAACACTGTAAATAATGATATTCTAACCAGGGACCACTGTATATAATGGTATTCTACCCAGGGAACACTGTAAATAATGATATTCTACCCAGGGAACACTGTAAATAATGATATTCTACCCAGGGAACACTGTAAATAATGATATTCTAACCAGGGACCACTGTAAATAATGATATTCTACCCAGGGAACACTGTAAATAATGATATTCTACACAGGGAACACTGTAAATAATGATATTCTTCCCAGGGACCACTGTAAATAATGATAATCTCACCAGGGACCACTGTAAATAATGATATTCTACGCAGGGACCACTGTAAATTACGATATACTACCCAGGGACCATTGCAAATAATTACATCCTACCCAGCGACCACTGAAAATAATCATATTCTTCACAGGGACCACTGTAAATAATGATATTCTTCACAGGGACCACTGTAAATAATGAGATATTGCCCACGGACCACTGGAAATAATCATATTCTTCACAGGCACCACTGTAAATAATGATATATTACCCAGGGCCCACTGTAACTAATCATATTCTTCTCAGGGCCCACTGTAAATAATGATATACTACTCAGCGACCACTGTAAATAATTATGTTCTTCACATGGACCACTGTAAATATTGATATTCTACCCAGGGATAACTGTAAATAATCATATTCTTCACAGGGACCACTGTAAATAATGATATTCTACCCAGGGTCCACTGTAAATGATGATACCTACCCAAGGCCACAGTAAATAATGGTATACAACCCAGTGACCGGTATGAATAATGATATACTACACAGGGACCACAGTACATAATGATAAACTACGCAGGGACCACTGTAAATAATGATTTACCACCCAGGTACCGCTGAATATAATGATATTCTACCCAATGGACACTGTAAATAATGATATTCTAACCAGGGACCACTGAAAATAATGATATACTATCCAGGGACCACTGTAAATAATGATATTCTACCCAATGACCACTGCAAATACTGATATACTATCCAGAGACCACTGCAAATAATGATATGCTGCCCAGGGACCACTGCAAATATTGATATTCTAACCAGGGACCACTGTAAATAATGATATTCTACTCAGGGAACACTGTAAATAATGATATTCTAACGAGGGAACACTGTAAATAATGATATTCTACCCAGGGAACACTGTAAATAATGATATTCTACCCAGGGAACACTGTAAATAATGATATTCTAACCAGGGACCGCTGTATATAATGATATTCTAACCAGGGAACACTGTAAATAATGATATTCTAACCAGGGAACACTGTAAATAATGATATTCTACCCAGGGAACACTGTAAATAATGATATTCTAACCAGGGACCGCTGTATATAATGATATTCTAACCAGGGAACACTGTAAATAATGTTATTCTACCCAGGGAACACTGTAAATAATGATATTCTACCCAGGGAACACTGTAAATAATGATATTCTAACCAGGGACCGCTGTATATAATGATATTCTAACCAGGGAACACTGTAAATAATGATATTCTAACCAGGGAACACTGTAAATAATGATATTCTACCCAGGGAACACTGTAAATAATGATATTCTAACCAGGGAACGCTGTAAATAATGATATTCTACCCAGGGAACACTGTAAATAATGATATTCTAACCAGGGACCGCTGTATATAATGATATTCTAACCAGGGAACACTGTAAATAATGATATTCTACCCAGGGAACACTGTAAATAATGATATTCTAACCAGGGAACACTGTAAATAATGATATTCTACCCAGGGAACACTGTAAATAATGATATTCTAACCAGGGACCACTGTATATAATGATATTCTACTCAGGGAACACTGTAAATAATGATATTCTAACCAGGGAACACTGTAAATAATGATATTCTACTCAGGGAACACTGTAAATAGTGATATTCTAAACAGGGGCCACTGTAAATAATGATATTCTACTCAAGGAACACTGTAAATAGTGATATTCTAAACAGGGGCCACTGTAAATAATGATATTCTACTCAGGGAACACTGTAAATAGTGATATTCTAACCAGGGACCACTGTATGTAATGATATTCTACTCAGGGAACACTGTAAATAGTGATATTCTAAACAGGGGCCACTGTATGTAATGATATTCTACTCAGGGAACACTGTAAATAGTGATATTCTAACCAGGGACCACTGTATATAATGGTATTCTACCCAGGGAACACTGTAAATAATGATATTCTACCCAGGGAACACTGTAAATAATGATATTCTAACCAGGGACCACTGTATATAATGGTATTCTACCCAGGGAACACTGTGCATAATGATATACTGCACAGGGACCACAGTAAATAACGATATGCTTCCCAGGGACCACTGTAAATAATGTTAATCTCACCAGGGACCACTGTAAATAATGATATTCTAACCAGGGACCACTGTAAATAATGATATTCTACCCAGGGAACACTGTGTATAATGATACACTTCCCAGGGACCACTGCATATAATGATATTCTACCCAGGGCCACTGTATAAAATGATACACTATCCAGAGACCACTGTAAATAATGATACACTACCCAGGGACCACTGTATCTAATGATATACTACCCAGGGACCACTGTAAATTATGGTAAACTACCCAGGGACCACTGTACATAATGATATACTACCCAGGGATAACTGTATATAAGGATATTCTACCCAGGGACCACTGTAAATAACGATACACTACACACGGACCACTGTATAATCATGATATATTACCCAGGGACCACTGTAAATAATGGTAAACTACCCAGGGCACACTGTAAATAAGATACACAACCCAGAGACCACTGTATATAATGATACACTACCCAGGGACCACTGTATATAATAATATTCTACTCGGGGATCACTGTACATAATGATATACGACCCAGGGACCACTGTATATAATGATATTCTACCCAGGGACCACTGTGCATAATGATATACTGCACAGGGACCACAGTAAATAACGATATGCTTCCCAGGGACCACTGTAAATAATGAGATACTACTCAGGGACCCGTGTCAAAAATGCAATACAACAAAGGACCACTGCAAATGATAATAATCTACCCAGGGGTCACTGTAAGTAATGATGCACTATCCAGGGAACACTGTAAATAATGATATAATGTCCAGGGACCACTGTAACTAATGAAATACTATCCAGTGGCCACTGTAAATGATGCAACCTACCTAAGGCCTCTGTACATATTGGCATACAACCCAGGAACCGCTGAAGATAATGATATTCTACTCAGGGACAACGGTAGATAATGATACACTAACCGGGACCACTGTAAATAATGATATTCTCCCCAGTGACCACTGTAAGTAATGACAGACTGCCCAGGGACTACTGTAAATAATTATATTCTGCACAGAGACCATAGTAAATAATGATACACTACCCAGCGACCACTGTATATAATGATATACGACCCAGGGATCACTGTAAATAATGGTAAACTACCCAGGGCACACTGTAAATAAGATACACAACCCAGAGACCACTGTAAATAATGATACACTACCAAGGGACCACTGTTTATAATGATATTCTACCCAGGGACCACTGTATATAATGATATACTGCCCAGGGACCCATGTAAATAATGGTAAACTACCCAGTGACCACGGTATATAAACAAAGAACAAAGAAGAACAAAGAAATGTACAGCACAGGAACAGGCCCTTCGGCCCTCCAAGCCCGTGCCGACCATACTGCCCGACTAATCTAATATCTTCTACAATTCCTGGGTCCGTATCCTTCTATTCCCATCCTATTCATATATTTGTCAAGATGCCCCTTAAATGTCCCTATCGTCCCTGCTTCCACTACCTCCTCCGGTAGCGAGTTCCAGGCACCCACTACCCTCTGCCTAAAAAACTTGCCTCGTACATCTACTCTAAACCTTGCCCCTCTCACCTTAAACCTATGCCCCCTAGTAATTGACCCCTCTACCCTGGGGAAAAGCCTCTGACTGTCCACTCTGTCTATGCCCCTCATAATTTTGTATACCTCTATCAGGTCGCCCCTCAACCTCCTTCGTTCCAGTGAGAACAAACCGAGTTTATTCAATCTCTCCTCATAGCTTATGCCCTCCATACCAGGCAACATTCTGGTAAATCTCTTCTGCACCCTCTCTAAAGCCTCCACATCATTCTGGTAGTGTGGCGACCAGAATTGAACACTATACTCCAAGTGTGGCCTAACTAAGGTTCTATACAGCTGCAACATGACTTGCCAATTCTTATACTCAATGCCCCGGCCAATGAAGGCAAGCATGCCGTATGCCTTCTTGACTACCTTCTCCACCTGTGTTGCCCCTTTCAATGACCTGTGGACCTGTACTCCTAGATCTCTTTGACTTTCAATACTCTTGAGGGTTCTACCATTCACTGTATATTCCCTAACTGCATTAGACCTTCCAAAATGCATTACCTCACACTTGTCCGGATTAAACTCCATCTGCCATCTCTCCGCCCAAGTCTCCAGACAATCTAAATCCTGCTTTATCCTCAGACAGTCCTCATCGCTATCCACAATTCCACCAACCTTTGTGTCGTCTGCAAACTTACTAATCAGACCAGTTACATTTTCCTCCAAATCATTTATATATACTACAAACAGCAAAGGTCCCAACACTGATCCCTGTGGAACACCACTGGTCACAGCCCTCCAATTAGAAAAGCATCCCTCCATTGCTACCCTCTGCCTTCTATGGCCTAGCCAGTTCTGTATCCACCTTGCCAGTTCACCCCTGATCCCGTGTGACTTCACCTTTTGTACTAGTCTACCATGAGGGACCTTGTCAAAGGCCTTACTGAAGTCCATATAGACAACATCTACTGCCCTACCTGCATCAATCATCTTAGTGACCTCCTCGAAAAACTCTATCAAGTTAGTGAGACACGACCTCCCCTTCACAAAACCGTGCTGCCTCTCACTAATACGTCCATTTGCTTCCAAATGGGAGTAGATCCTGTCTCGAAGAATTCTCTCCAGTAATTTCCCTACCACTGAAGTAAGGCTCACCGGCCTGTAGTTCCCGGGATTATCCTTGCTACCCTTCTTAAACAGAGGAACAACATTGGCTATTCTCCAGTCCTCCGGGACATCCCCTGAAGACAGCGAGGATCCAAAGATTTCTGTCAAGGCCACAGCAATTTCCTCTCCAGCCTCCTTCAGTATTCTGGGGTAGATCCCATCCGGCCCTGGGGACTTATCTACCTTAATATTTTTTAAGACACCCAACACCTCGTCTTTTTGGATCACAATGTGACCCAGGCTATCTACACCCCCTTCTCCAGACTCAACATCTACCAATTCCTTCTCTTTGGTGAATACTGATGCAAAGTATTCATTTAGTACCTCGCCCATTTCCTCTGGCTCCGCACATAGATTCCCTTGCCTATCCTTCAGTGGGCCAACCCTTTCCCTGGCTACCCTCTTGCTTTTTATGTACGTGTAAAAAGCCTTGGGATTTTCCTTAACCCTATTTGCCAATGACTTTTCATGACCCCTTCTAGCCCTCCTGACTCCTTGCTTAAGTTCCTTCCTACTTTCCTTATATGCCACACAGGCTTCGTCTGTTCCCAGCCTTTTAGCCCTGACAAATGCCTCCCTTTTCTTTTTGACGAGGCCTACAATATCACTCGCCATCCAAGGTTCCCGAAAATTGCCGTATTTATCTTTCTTCCTCACAGGAACATGCCTGTCCTGCATTCCTTTCAACTGACACTTGAAAGCCTCCCACATGTCAGATGTTGATTTGCCCTCAAACATCCGCCCCCAATCTATGTTCTTCAGTTCTCGCCTAATATTGTTATAATTAGCCTTCCCCCAATTTAGCACATTCATCCTCGGACCACTCTTATCCTTGTCCACCAGTACTTTAAAACTTACTGAATTGTGGTCACTGTTACCAAAATGCTCCCCTACTGAAACATCTACCACCTGGCCGGGCTCATTCCCCAATACCAGGTCCAGTACCGCCCCTTCCCTAGTTGGACTGTTTACATATTGTTTTAAGAAGCCCTCCTGGATGCTCCTTACAAACTCCGCCCCGTCTAAGCCCCTGGCACTAAGTGAGTCCCAGTCAATATTGGGGAAGTTGAAGTCTCCCATCACCACAACCCTGTTGTTTTTACTCTTTTCCAAAATCTGTCTACCTATCTGCTCCTCTATCTCCCGCTGGCTGTTGGGAGGCCTGTAGTATACCCCCAACATTGTGACTGCACCCTTCTTATTCCTGATCTCTACCCATATAGCCTCACTGCCCTCTGAGGTGTCCTCTCGCAGTATAGCTGTGATATTCTCCCGAACAAGTAGCGCAACTCCGCCTCCCCTTTTACATCCCCCTCTATCCCGCCTGAAACATCTAAATCCTGGAACGTTTAGCTGCCAATCCTGCCCTTCCCTCAACCAGGTCTCTGTAATGGCAACAACATCATAGTTCCAAGTAGTAATCCAAGCTCTAAGTTCATCTGCCTTACCCGTAATGCTCCTTGCATTAAAACATATGCACTTCAGGCCACCAGACCCGCTGTGTTCAGCAACTTCTCCCCGTCTGCTCTGCCTCAGAGCCACACTGTCCCTATTCCCTAGTTCTCCCTCAATGCTCTCACCTTCTGACCTATTGCTCCCGTGCCCACCCCCCTGCCATACTAGTTTAAACCCTCCCGTGTGACACTAGCAAACCTCGCGGCCAGGATATTTATGCCTCTCCGGTTTAGATGCAACCCGTCCATCTTATACAGGTCACACCTGCCCCGGAAGAGCTCCCAGTGGTCCAGATAACGGAAACCCTCCCTCCTACACCAGCTGTTTAGCCACGTGTTTGTCTGCTCTATCTTCCTATTTCTAGCCTCACTGGCACGTGGCACAGGGAGTAATCCCGAGATTACAACCCTCGAGGTCCTGTCTTTTAACTTTCTGCCTAGCTCCCTGAACTCCTGCTGCAGGACCTCATGCCCCTTCCTGCCTATGTCGTTAGTACCAATATGTACAACGACCTCTGCCTGTTTGCCCTCCCCCTTCAGGATTCCCTCTACCCGTTCGGAGACATCCTGGACCCTGGCACCAGGGAGGCAACATACCATCCTGGAGTCTCTTTCACGTCCACAGAAGCGCCTATCTGTGCCCCTGACTATAGAGTCCCCTATTACTATTACTCTTCTGCGCTTTGACCCTCCCTTCTGAACATCAGAGCCAGCCGTGGTGCCACTGCTCTGGATGCTGCTGTTTTCCCCTGATAGGCTATCCCCCCCCGACAGTATCCAAAGGGGTATATCTGTTCGAGAGGGGGACAACCACAGGGGATTCCTGCACTGACTGCCTGCCCTTTCTGGTGGTCACCCATTTCTCTGCCTGCACCTTGGGTGTGACCACATTTACATAACTGCGATCTATGACGCTTTCCGCCACCTGCATGCTCCTAAGTGCATCCAATTGCTGCTCCAACCGAACCATGCGGTCTGTGAGGAGCTGCAGTTGGGTACACTTTCTGCAGATGAAGCCATCCGGGAGGCTGGAAGCCTCCCGGACCTACCACATCTCACAGTCAGAGCACAGCACCCCTCTAACTGACATTGCGTCAATTAATTAAAATTTGTCTTTTTTTTTAAATACTTTTTTTTTTAAATTGCAAAGTTACTGTCAACTATCTGTTTCCTAGCACTAGATTTCTAATAGAAATGCGATAGCTAACTATAATACTCTCCGATCTCTGGCTTAGATATCCTCTAAATTATAATTAAGTTATTATGTTTAATTAGTTCCCATAAACTCAATTTTTTTTTTTTTTTTAAATTTAGGTTAGAATCCCAACCAGCCACTCAGGTCACAGCTTTTCTGTGATGTCACTTCAGTTTCCCCCCGACACACAATTTGAAAAAAGGTATAAAAGTAAAAATCACTTACTTACCTTCTGAGTGTCTGAGATGTTCTCAGGTTCTCTCGCTGACAGAGACTGCTCCTCCACCTCCGATCCTTGACCTGCACAATGCTAATAATATAATATGGCACTTACCTTACACCAATGGGTCTTATTATTAGGTTAGAGGAGGAGGGCGGGTGGGAGACACTACATGTGTAGTGTCTCGGGTTTCCTCTCCACCAGAATTTATTGGTTGGGGCGGGGGGGGACTTGCCAGAGGTCGAACTTCCGGTTCCCGCCTTATATAAAAACAAATAAAACAGAAAAGAAGAACAGACACGGGACCAGGCAAGGCTTTTTAAATACACTACTCACCTCCCAGAAGGCCCCTGCGCACCGCTGCCGCCGAAATCCAAAGGGCTGCTCCTGTAAAGGTAAGGTTTTTAAATTCACTACTCACCTCCCAGAAGGCCCCTGCGCACCGCTGCCGCCGAAATCCAAAGGGTTGCTCCTGTAAAGGTAAGGCTTTTTAAGCTCACTACTCATCTCCCAGAAGGCCCCTGCGCACCGCTGCCGCCGAAATCCAAAGGGCTGCTACTGTAAAGGTAAGGCTTTTTAAGCTCACTACTCACCTCCCAGAAGGCCCCTGCGCACCGCTGCCGCCGAAATCCAAAGGGCTGCTCCTGTAAAGGTAAGAGCTTTTAAACTCACTACTCACCTCCCAGAAGGCCCCTGCGCACCGCTGCCGCCAAAATCCAAAGGGCTGCTCCTGTAAAGGTAAGGTTTTTAAATACACTACTCACCTCCCAGAAGGCCCCTGCGCACCGCTGTAATGATACACTACCCAGGGACCACTGCATATAATGATATTCTACCCAGGAACCACTGTATAAAATGATACACTATCCAGAGACCACTGTAACTAATGATACACTACCCAGGGACCACTATATCTAATGATATACTACCCAGGGACCACTGTAAATAACGGTAAACTACTCGGGGACCACTGTACATAATGATATACTACCCAGGGACCACTGTATATAAGGATATTCTACCCAGGGACCACTGTATATAATGATATTCTGCCCAGGGACCACTGTAAATTACGATATACTACCCAGGGACCACTGCAAATAATTACATCCTACCCAGCGACCACTGAAAATAATCATATTCTTCACAGGGACCACTGTAAATAATGATATTCTTCACAGGGAACACTGTAAATAATGAGATACCGCCCACGGACCACTGGAAATAATCATATTCTTCACAGGCACCACTGTAAATAATGATATATTACCCAGGGCCCACTGTAAATAATCATATTCTTCTCAGGGCCCACTGTAAATAATGATATACTACTCAGCGACCACTGTAAATAATTATGTTCTTCACAGGGACCACTGTAAATATTGATATTCTACCCAGGGACAACTGTAAATAATCATATTCTTCACAGGGACCACTGTAAATAATGATATTCTACCAGGGTCCACTGTAAATGATGATACCTAACCAAGGCCACAGTAAATAATGGTATACAACCCAGTGACCGGTATAAATAATGATATACTACACAGGGACCACAGTACATAATGATAAACTACGCAGCGACCACTGTAAATAATGATTTACCACCCAGGTACTGCTGAATATAATGATATTCTACCCAGGGGACACTGTAAATTATGATATTCTAACCAGGGACCACTGAAAATAATGATATACTATCCAGGGACCACTGTAAATAATGATATTCTACCCAAGGACCACTGCAAATAATGATATACTATCCAGAGACCACTGCAAACAATGATATACTGCCCAGGGACCACTGTAAATAATGATATTCTACTTAGGGAACACTGTAAATAATGATATTCTAACCAGGGAACACTGCGAATAATGATATTCTACCCAGGGAACACTGTAAATAATGATACACTACCCAGGGACCACTGTAAATAATGATATTCTACCCAGGGACCACTGTAAATAATGACATTCTACCCAGGGAACACTGTAAATAATGATATTCTACCCAGGGAACACTGTAAATAATGATATTCTAACCAGGGACCACTGTAATTATTGATATCCTACCCAGGGAACACTGTAAATAATGATATTCTACCCAGGGAACACTGTATATAAGGATATTCTACCCAGGGACCACTGTATATAATGATATTCTGCCCAGGGACCACAGTATATAATGATACACTACCCAGAGACCACTGTAAATAACGATACACTACACACGGACCACTGTATATAATGATATACTACCCAGGGACCATTGTAAATAATGGTAAACTACCCAGGGCACACTGTAAATAAGATACACAACCTAGAGACCACTGTAAGTAATGATACACTACCAAGGGACCACTGTATATAATGATATTCTACCCAGGGACCACTGTAAATAATGATATATTGCCATGGGACCACTGTAAATCATGGTAAACTATCCAGGGACCACTGTATATAATGATACACTACCCAGGGACCACTGTATATATTGATATTCTACCCAGGGATCACTGTACATAATGATATACTACCCAGGGACCACTGTATATAATGATATTCTACCCAGGGACCACTGGAAATAATGATATACTGCTCAGAGACCACTGTAAATAATGATATCCTTCCCAGGGACTGTGAATATTGATATTGTCCAGCGACTACTGTAAATAATGCTATACAATGCAGGGACCACTATAAATGATGACATACTACTCAGCGCACAATTGTAAATAATGATATTCTACTCTGCGACAACTGAAAAAAAATGATATGCTGCCCAGGGACCACTGCAAACAATGATATGCCACACTGGGACCACTATAAATAATGATATACCGTCCAGAGACCACCGCAAATAATTATATATAACCAAGGGACAACTGTAAATAATGATATACAACCCAGGGACAACTGTAAATAAGAATATTATACCCAGGGACCACTGTAAACAATGATATTCCACACAGGGACCACTGTAAATAATGACATTCGAACCAGGGACCACTGTAAATAATGTTATACTACCCAGGGACCACTGTACATAATGCTATACTACCCAGTGAACACTGTAAATAATTATATCCTGCCCAGGGACAACTGTAAATAATTAAAAACAATCCAGGGACGACTGTGATTAATGATATATTTCCCAGGCACCACTGCAAATAATGGTATACTACACCATGGACCACTGTAAATAATGATATATTACCCAGGGACCACTGTGAATCCTGATATATTGCCCAGAGACACAGTAAATAATGAAATACTATCCAGGAGCCACTGTAAATAAAGATGTATTACACAGGGCACACTATAATTGATGACATACTGTCCAGGGACAACTGTAAATCATGATATACCACACTGTGAACACTGTCAATAATGATATACCACACGGGGACCACTGTAAATAATGATATACTACCCAGGGAACACTTTAAATAATGATACGTTACCCAGGAACAACATTAAATGAAGATATACTATCCAGGGAACACTGTAAATAATGACATCCTACCCAGGGACAACTGTAAGTAATGATATAATGCTCAGGGACCACTGCAAATAATGATGTACTGCAGAGGGAGCCCTGTAAATAATGAAACACTACCTGGGGCCCAATGTAAATAACGGTATACAACCCAGGGACCACTGTAAATAATGATATACTCCCCAGGGACCACTGTAAATTACGATATACTACGCAGGGACCACTGTAAAAAATGCTATATTACCCTGTGACCACTGTAAATAATGATATACTACCCAGGGACCAATGTAAATAATGATATACTGCTCAGGGACAACTGTAAATAAAGATATCCTACCCAGGGACAACTGTAAATAATGATATACTGCCCAGGGACCATTGTAAATAATGAAATACTGCTCAGGGACCACTGCGAATAATGATGTACTGCAGAGGGATCCCTGTAAATAATGAAACACTACCTGGGGCCCAATGTAAATAATGGTATACAACCCAGGGACCACTGAAAATAATGATATACTCCCCAGGGACCACTGTAAATTACGATATACTACGCAGGGACCACTGTAAAAAATGCTATACTACCCTGTGACCACTGTAAATAATGATATACTACCCAGGGACCAATGTAAATAATGATATTCTACCCAGGGACCACTATAAATTACGATATACTACCCAGGGATCACTGCAAATAATTACATCCTACCCAGCGACCACTGAAAATAATCATATTCTTCACAGGGACCACTGTAAATAATGATATATTACCCAGGGCCCACTGTAAATAATCATATTCTTCTCAGGGCCCACTGTAAATAATGATATACTACTCAGCGACCACTGTAAATAATTATGTTCTTCACAGGGACCACTGTAAATATTGATATTCTACCCAGGGACAACTGTAAATAATCATATTCTTCACAGGGACCACTGTAAATAATAATATTCTACCCAGGGTCCACTGTAAATGATGATACCTACCGAAGGCCACAGTAAATAATGGTATACAACCCAGTGACTGGTATAAATAATGATATACTACACAGGGACCACAGTACATAATGATAAACTACGCAGGGACCACTGTAAATAATGATTTACCACCCAGGTACTGCTGAATATAATGATATTCTACACAGGGGACACTGTAAATAAAGATATTCTAACCAGGGACCACTGAAAATAATGATATACTATCCAGGGACCACTGTAAATAATGATATTCTACCCAAGGACCACTGCAAATAATGATATACTATCCAGGGACCACTGCAAATAATGATATACTGCCCAGGGACCACTACAAATAATGATATTCTAACCAGAGACCACTGTAAATAATGATACACTACCAAGGGACCACTGTATATAATGATATTCTACCCAGGGACCACTGTAAATAATGATATATTGCCATGGGACCACTGTAAATCATGGTAAACTACCCAGGGACCACTGTATATAATGATACACCACCCAGGGACCACTGTATATATTGATATTCTACCCAGGGATCACTGTACATAATGATATACTACCCAGGGACCACTGCATATAATGATATTCTACCCAGGGACCACTGGAAATAATGATATACTGCTCAGAGACCACTGTAAATAATGATATCCTTCCCAGGGACTGTGAATATTGATATTGCCCAGCGACTACTGTAAATAATGCTATACAATGCAGGGACCACTATAAATGATGACATACTACTCAGCGCACAATTGTAAATAATGATATTCTACTCTGCGACAACTGAAAAAAAATGATATGCTGCCCAGGGACCACTGCAAACAATGATATGCCACACTGGGACCACTATAAATAATGATATACCGTCCAGAGACCACCGCAAATAATTATATATAACCAAGGGACAACTGTAAATAATGATATACAACCCAGGGACAACTGTAAATAAGAATATTATACCCAGGGACCACTGTAAATTATGATATTCCACACAGGGACCACTGTAAATAATGACATTCGAACCAGGGACCACTGTAAATAATGTTATACTACCCAGGGACCACTGTACATAATGCTATACTACCCAGTGAACACTGTAAATAATTATATCCTGCCCAGGGACAACTGTAAATAATTAAAAACAATCCAGGGACGACTGTGATTAATGATATATTTCCCAGGGACCACTGCAAATAATGGTATACTACACCATGGACCACTGTAAATAATGATATATTACCCTGGGACCACTGTGAATCCTGATATATTGCCCAGAGACACAGTAAATAATGAAATACTATCCAGGAGCCACTGTAAATAAAGATGTATTACACAGGGTACACTATAATTGATGACATACTGTCCAGGGACAACTGTAAATCATGATATACCACACTGTGAACACTGTCAATAATGATATACCACACGGGGACCACTGTAAATAATGATATACTACCCAGGGAACACTTTAAATAATGATACGTTACCCAGGAACAACATTAAATGAAGATATACTATCCAGGGAACACTGTAAATAATGACATCCTACCCAGGGACAACTGTAAGTAATGATATACTGCTCAGGGACCACTGCAAATAATGATGTACTGCAGAGGGAGCCCTGTAAATAATGAAACACTACCTGGGGCCCAATGTAAATAATGGTATACAACCCAGGGACCACTGTAAATAATGATATACTCCCCAGGGACCACTGTAAATTACGATATACTACGCAGGGACCACTGTAAAAAATGCTATATTACCCTGTGACCACTGTAAATAATGATATACTACCCAGGGACCAATGTAAATAATGATATACTGCTCAGGGACAACTGTAAATAATGATATCCTACCCAGGGACAACTGTAAATAATGATATACTGCCCAGGGACCATTGTAAATAATGAAATACTGCTCAGGGACCACTGCGAATAATGATGTACTGCAGAGGGATCCCTGTAAATAATGAAACACTACCTGGGGCCCAATGTAAATAATGGTATACAACCCAGGGACCACTGAAAATAATGATATACTCCCCAGGGACCACTGTAAATTACGATATACTACGCAGGGACCACTGTAAAAAATGCTATACTACCCTGTGACCACTGTAAATAATGATATACTACCCAGGGACCAATGTAAATAATGATATTCTACCCAGGGACCACTATAAATTACGATATACTACCCAGGGATCACTGCAAATAATTACATCCTACCCAGCGACCACTGAAAATAATCAAATTCTTCACAGGGACCACTGTAAATAATGATATATTACCCAGGGCCCACTGTAAATAATCATATTCTTCTCAGGGCCCACTGTAAATAATGATATACTACTCAGCGACCACTGTAAATAATTATGTTCTTCACAGGGACCACTGTAAATATTGATATTCTACCCAGGGACAACTGTAAATGATTATATTCTTCACAGGGACCACTGTAAATAATAATATTCTACCCAGGGTCCACTGTAAATGATGATACCTACCCAACGCCACAGTAAATAATGGTATACAACCCAGTGACTGGTATAAATAATGATATACTACACAGGGACCACAGTACATAATGATAAACTACGCAGGGACCACTGTAAATAATGATTTACCACCCAGGTACTGCTGAATATAATGATATTCTACCCAGGGGACACTGTAAATAAAGATATTCTAACCAGGGACCATTGAAAATAATGATATACTATCCAGGGACCACTGTAAATAATGATATTCTACCCAAGGACCACTGCAAATAATGATATACTATCCAGGGACCACTGCAAATAATGATATACTGCCCAGGGACCACTACAAATAATGATATTCTAACCAGAGACCACTGTAAATAATGATACACTACCAAGGGACCACTGTATATAATGATATTCTACCCAGGGACCACTGTAAATAATGATATATTGCCATGGGACCACTGTAAATCATGGTAAACTACCCAGGGACCACTGTATATAATGATACACTACCCAGGGACCACTGTATATATTGATATTCTACCCAGGGATCACTGTACATAATGATATACTACCCAGGGACCACTGTATATAATGATATTCTACCCAGGGACCACTGGAAATAATGATATACTGCTCAGAGACCACTGTAAATAATGATATCCTTCCCAGGGACCACTGTGAATATTGATATTGCCCAGCGACTACTGTAAATAATGCTATACAATGCAGGGACCACTATAAATGATGACATACTACTCAGCGCACAATTGTAAATAATGATATTCTACTCTGCGACAACTGAAAAAAAATGATATGCTGCCCAGGGACCACTGCAAACAATGATATGCCACACTGGGACCACTATAAATAATGATATACCGTCCAGAGACCACCGCAAATAATTATATATAACCAAGGGACAACTGTAAATAATGATATACAACCCAGGGACAACTGTAAATAAGAATATAATACCCAGGGACCACTGTAAATTATGATATTCCACACAGGGACCACTGTAAATAATGACATTCGAACCAGGGACCACTGTAAATAATGTTATACTACCCAGGGACCACTGTACATAATGCTATACTACCCAGTGAACACTGTAAATAATTATATCCTGCCCAGGGACAACTGTAAATAATTAAAAACAATCCAGGGACGACTGTGATTAATGATATATTTCCCAGGGACCACTGCAAATAATGGTATACTACACCATGGACCACTGTAAATAATGATATATTACCCAGGGACCACTGTGAATCCTGATATATTGCCCAGAGACACAGTAAATAATGAAATACTATCCAGGAGCCACTGTAAATAAAGATGTATTACACAGGGCACACTATAATTGATGACATACTGTCCAGGGACAACTGTAAATCATGATATACCACACTGTGAACACTGTCAATAATGATATACCACACGGGGACCACTGTAAATAATGATATACTACCCAGGGAACACTTTAAATAATGATACGTTACCCAGGAACAACATTAAATGAAGATATACTATCCAGGGAACACTGTAAATAATGACATCCTACCCAGGGACAACTGTAAGTAATGATATACTGCTCAGGGACCACTGCAAATAATGATGTACTGCAGAGGGAGCCCTGTAAATAATGAAACTCGACCTGGGGCCCAATGTAAATAATGGTATACAACCCAGGGACCACTGTAAATAATGATATACTCCCCAGGGACAACTGTAAATAATGATATACTGCCCAGGGACCATTGTAAATAATGAAATACTGCTCAGGGACCACTGCAAATAATGATGTACTGCAGAGGGATCCCTGTAAATAATGAAACACTACCTGGGGCCCAATGTAAATAACGGTATACAACCCAGGGACCACTGAAAATAATGATATACTCCCCAGGGACCACTGTAAATTACGATATACTACGCAGGGACCACTGTAAAAAATGCTATACTACCCTGTGACCACTGTAAATAATGATATACGACCCAGGGACCAATGTAAATAATGATATTCTACCCAGGGACCACTATAAATTACGATATACTACCCAGGGATCACTGCAAATAATTACATCCTACCCAGCGACCACTGAAAATAATCATATTCTTCACAGGGACCACTGTAAATAATGATATATTACCCAGGGCCCACTGTAAATAATCATATTCTTCTCAGGGCCCACTGTAAATAATGATATACTACTCAGCGACCACTGTAAATAATTATGTTCTTCACAGGGACCACTGTAAATATTGATATTCTACCCAGGGACAACTGTAAATAATCATATTCTTCACAGGGACCACTGTAAATAATAATATTCTACCCAGGGTCCACTGTAAATGATGATACCTACCCAAGGCCACAGTAAATAATGGTATACAACCCAGTGACTGGTATAAATAATGATATACTACACAGGGACCACAGTACATAATGATAAACTACGCAGGGACCACTGTAAATAATGATTTACCACCCAGGTACTGCTGAATATAATGATATTCTACCCAGGGGACACTGTAAATAAAGATATTCTAACCAGGGACCACTGAAAATAATGATATACTATCCAGGGACCACTGTAAATAATGATATTCTACCCAAGGACCACTGCAAATAATGATATACTATCCAGAGACCACTGCAAATAATGATATACTGCCCAGGGACCACTACAAATAATGATATTCTAACCAGAGACCACTGTAAATAATGATACACTACCAAGGGACCACTGTATATAATGATATTCTACCCAGGGACCACTGTAAATAATGATATATTGCCATGGGACCACTGTAAATCATGGTAAACTACCCAGGGACCACTGTATATAATGATACACTACCCAGGGACCACTGTATGTATTGATATTCTACCCAGGGATCACTGTACATAATGATATACTACCCAGGGACCACTGTATATAATGATATTCTACCCAGGGCCCACTGGAAATAATGATATACTGCTCAGAGACCACTGTAAATAATGATATCCTTCCCAGGGACCACTGTGAATATTGATATTGCCCAGCGACTACTGTAAATAATGCTATACAATGCAGGGACCACTATAAATGATGACATACTACTCAGCGCACAATTGTAAATAATGATATTCTACTCTGCGACAACTGAAAAAAAATGATATGCTGCCCAGGGACCACTGCAAACAATGATATGCCACACTGGGACCACTATAAATAATGATATACCTTCCAGAGACCACCGCAAATAATTATATATAACCAAGGGACAACTGTAAATAATGATATACAACCCAGGGACAACTGTAAATAAGAATATAATACCCAGGGACCACTGTAAATTATGATATTCCACACAGGGACCACTGTAAATAATGACATTCGAACCAGGGACCACTGTAAATAATGTTATACTACCCAGGGACCACTGTACATAATGCTATGCTACCCAGTGAACACTGTAAATAATTATATCCTGCCCAGGGACAACTGTAAATAATTAAAAACAATCCAGGGACGACTGTGATTAATGATATATTTCCCAGGGACCACTGCAAATAATGGTATACTACACCATGGACCACTGTAAATAATGATATATTACCCAGGGACCACTGTGAATCCTGATATATTGCCCAGAGACACAGTAAATAATGAAATACTATCCAGGAGCCACTGTAAATAAAGATGTATTACACAGGGCACACTATAATTGATGACATACTGTCCAGGGACAACTGTAAATCATGATATACCACACTGTGAACACTGTCAATAATGATATACCACACGGGGACCACTGTAAATAATGATATACTACCCAGGGAACACTTTAAATAATGATACGTTACCCAGGAACAACATTAAATAATGATATTCTACCCAAGGACCACTGCAAATAATGATATACTATCCAGAGACCACTGCAAATAATGATATTCTACCCAGGGAACACTGTAAATAATGATACACTACCCAGGGACCACTGTAAATAATGATATTCTACCCAGGGACCAATGTAAATAATGATATTCTACCCAGGGACCACTATAAATTACGATATACTACCCAGGGATCACTGCAAATAATTACATCCTACCCAGCGACCACTGAAAATAATCATATTCTTCACAGGGACCACTGTAAATAATGATATATTACCCAGGGCCCACTGTAAATAATCATATTCTTCTCAGGGCCCACTGTAAATAATGATATACTACTCAGCGACCACTGTAAATAATTATGTTCTTCACAGGGACCACTGTAAATATTGATATTCTACCCAGGGACAACTGTAAATAATCATATTCTTCACAGGGACCACTGTAAATAATAATATTCTACCCAGGGTCCACTGTAAATGATGATACCTACCCAAGGCCACAGTAAATAATGGTATACAACCCAGTGACTGGTATAAACAATGATATACTACACAGAGACCACAGTACATAATGATAAACTACGCAGGGACCACTGTAAATAATGATTTACCACACAGGTACTGCTGAATATAATGATATTCTACCCAGGGGACACTGTAAATAAAGATATTCTAACCAGGGACCACTGAAAATAATGATATACTATCCAGGGACCACTGTAAATAATGATATTCTACCCAAGGACCACTGCAAATAATGATATACTATCCAGAGACCACTGCAAATAATGATATACTGCCCAGGGACCACTACAAATAATGATATTCTAACCAGGGACCACTGTAAATAATGATATTCTACTTAGGGAACACTGTAAATAATGCTATTCTAACCAGGGAACACTGCAAATAATGATATTCTACCCAGGGAACACTGTAAATAATGATACACTACCCAGGGACCACTGTAAATAATGATATTCTACCCAGGGACCACTGTAAATAATGATATTCAACCCAGGGAACACTGTAAATAATGATATTCTACCCAGGGAACACTGTAAATAATGATGTTCTAACCAGGGACCACTGTAATTAATGATATCCTACCCAGGGAACACTGTAAATAATGATATTCTACCCAGGGAACACTGTAAATAATGATATTCTAACCAGGGACCACTGTAATTAATGATATCCTACCCAGGGAACACTGTAAATAATGATATTCTACCCAGGGACCACTGTAAATAATGATATTCTAACCAGGGACCACTGTAAATAATATGCTAACCAGGGAACACTGTAAATAATGATATTCTACCCAGGGAACACTGTAAATAATGATACACTACCCAGGGACCACTGTATATAAGGATATTCTACCCAGGGATCACTGTACATAATGATATACGACCCAGGGACCACTGTATATAATGCTATTCTACCCAGGGACCACTGTATATAATGATACACTACCCAGGGACCACTGTATATAATGATATTCTACACAGGGACCACTGTATCTAATGATATACTACCCAGGGACCACTGTCGCTAATGGTAAACAAAGAGGGACCACTGTACATAATGATATACTACCCAGGGACCACTGTATATCATGATATATTACCCAGGGACCACTGTAAATAATGGTAAACTACCCAGGGCACACTGTAAATAAGATACACAACCCAGAGACCACTGTAAATAATGATACACTACCAAGGGACCACTGTATATAATGATATTCTACCCAGGGACCACTGTAAATAATGATATACTGCCCAGGGACCACTGTAAATAATGGTAAACTACCCAGGGACCACTGTATATAATGATACACTACCCAGGGAACACTGTAAATAACGATATTCTAACCAGGGAACACTGTAAATAATGATATTCTACCCAGGGAACACTGCAAATAATGATATTCTACCCAGGGACAACTGTAAATAATGTTATTCTAACCAGGGACCACTGTAAATAATGATACACTACCCAGGGAACACCGGAAATAACGATATTCTAACCAGGGAACACTGTAAATAATGATATTCTACCCAGGGAACACTGTAAATAATGTTATTCTACCCAGGGACCGCTGTGCATAATGATATACTGCACAGGGACCACAGTAACTAATGAAATACTATCCAGTGGCCAATGTAAATGATGCTACCCACCTAAGGCCTCTGTACATAATGGCATACAACCCAGGAACCGCTGAAGATAATGATATTCTACTCAGGGACAACGGTAGATAATGATACACTAACCGGGACCACTGTAAATAATGATATTCTCCCCAGTGACCACTGTAAGTAATGACAGACTGCCCAGGGACAACTGTAAATAATTATATTCTGCACAGAGACCACTGTAAATAATGATATACAACCCAAGGACCACTGTAAATTATGATATTCTACACAGGGACCACTGTAAATGATGATATACGACCCAGGGACCTCTGTCAATAATGGTAAACTACCCAGGGACCACTGTAAATAATGAATCACTACCAAGGGACCACAGTATATAATGATATACTACACAGGGACCACTGTAAATCATGGTAAACTACCCAGGGACCACTGTACATAATGATATACTACCCAGTGACCACTGTATATAATGATGTACTAACCAGGGACCACTGTATATAATGATATTCTACCCAGGGACCAGTGTAAATAATGATATTCTACTTTGGGACCACTGTAAATAATGATATACTACCCAGGGACCACTGTATATAATGATATTCTACCCAGGGACCACTGCATATAATGATACACTACCCAGAGACCACTGTAAATAATGATACACTACCCAGGGACCACTGTATATAATGATATACGACCCAGGGACCACTGTCAATAATGGTAAACTACCCAGGGCACACTGTAAATAAGATACACAACCCATAGACCACTGTAAATAATGATACACTACCAAGGGATCACTGTATATAATGATATTCTACCCAGGGACCACTGTATATAATGATATACTGCCCAGGGCCCCATGTAAATAATAGTAAGCTACCCAGAGACCACGGTATATAATGATACACTACCCAGGGACCAGGGTATATAAGGATATTCTACCCAGGGACCACTGTATATAATGATATTCTACCCAGGGACCACTGTATATAATGATACACTACCCAGAGACCACTGTAAATAACGATACACTACACACGGACCACTGTATATA
This sequence comes from Scyliorhinus torazame, assembly GCF_047496885.1. Classification (NCBI taxonomy): domain Eukaryota; kingdom Metazoa; phylum Chordata; class Chondrichthyes; order Carcharhiniformes; family Scyliorhinidae; genus Scyliorhinus; species Scyliorhinus torazame. Next base: position 58,065,108 of record NC_092711.1, read on the forward strand.
ATGATATACTACCCAGGGACCACTGTAAATAATGGTAAACTACCCAGGGCACACTGTAAATAAGATACACAACCCAGAGACCACTGTAAATAATGATACACTACCAAGGGACCACTGTATATAATGATATTCTACCCAGGGACCACTGTAAATAATGATATACTGCCCAGGGACCACTGTAAATAAAGGTAAACTACCCAGGGACCACTGTATATAATGATACACTACCCAGGGACCACTGTATATAATGATATTTTACCCAGGGATCACTGTACATAATGGTATACTACCCAGGGACCACTGTATATAATGATATTCTACCCAGGGACCACTGTATATAATGATACACTACCCAGGGACCCCTGTAAATAATGTTATTCTACGCAGGAACCACCGCAAATAATGATATTCTACATAGGGACCACTGGAAATAATGATATACTGCTCAGAGACCACTGTAAATAATGATATCCTACCTAGGGACCACTGTGAATATTGATACATTGCCCAGCGACTACTGTAAATAATGCTATACAATGCAGGGACCACTATAAATGATGACATACTACTCAGCGCACAATTGTAAATAATGATATTCTACTCTGCGACAACTGAAAAAAAATGATATGCTGCACAGGGTCCACTGCAAACAATGATATGCCACCCTGGGACCACTATAAATAATGATATACCGTCCAGAGACCACCGCAAATAATTATATATAACCAAGGGACAACTGTAAATAATGATATACAACCCAGGGACAACTGTAATTAAGAATATAATACACAGGGACCACTGTAAATTATGATATTCCACACAGGGACCACTGTAAATAATGACATTCGAACCAGGGACCACTGTAAATAATGTTATACTACCCAGGGACCACTGTACATAATGATATACTACCCAGTGAATACTGTAAATAATTATATCCTGCCCAGGGACAACTGTAAATAATTGAAAACTACCCAGGGACGACTGTGATTAATGATATATTTCCCAGGGACCACTGCAAATAATGGTATACTACACCATGGACCACTGTAAATAATGATATATTACCCAGGGCCCACTGTAAATAATCATATTCTTCTCAGGGCCCACTGTAAATAATGATATACTACTCAGCGACCACTGTAAATAATTATGTTCTTCACAGGGACCACTGTAAATATTGATATTCTACCCAGGGACAACTGTAAATAATCATATTCTTCACAGGGACCACTGTAAATAATAATATTCTACCCAGGGTCCACTGTAAATGATGATACCTACCCAAGGCCACAGTAAATAATGGTATACAACCCAGTGACTGGTATAAATAATGATATACTACACAGAGACCACAGTACATAATGATAAACTACGCAGGGACCACTGTAAATAATGATTTACCACCCAGGTACTGCTGAATATAATGATATTCTACCCAGGGGACACTGTAAATAAAGATATTCTAACCAGGGACCACTGAAAATAATGATATACTATCCAGGGACCACTGTAAATAATGATATTCTACCCAAGGACCACTGCAAATAATGATATACTATCCAGAGACCACTGCAAATAATGATATACTGCCCAGGGACCACTACAAATAATGATATTCTAACCAGGGACCACTGTAAATAATGATATTCTACTTAGGGAACACTGTAAATAATGCTATTCTAACCAGGGAACACTGCAAATAATGATATTCTACCCAGGGAACACTGTAAATAATGATACACTACCCAGGGACCACTGTAAATAATGATATTCTACCCAGGGACCACTGTAAATAATGATATTCAACCCAGGGAACACTGTAAATAATGATATTCTACCCAGGGAACACTGTAAATAATGATACACTACCCAGGGACCACTGTATATAAGGATATTCTACCCAGGGATCACTGTACATTATGATATACGACCCAGGGACCACTGTATATAATGCTATTCTACCCAGGGACCACTGTATATAATGATACACTACCCAGGGACCACTGTATATAATGATATTCTACACAGGGACCACTGTATCTAATGATATACTACCCAGGGACCACTGTCGCTAATGGTAAACAAAGAGGGACCACTGTACATAATGATATACTACCCAGGGACCACTGTATATCATGATATATTACCCAGGGACCACTGTAAATAATGGTAAACTACCCAGGGCACACTGTAAATAAGATACACAACCCAGAGACCACTGTAAATAATGATACACTACCAAGGGACCACTGTATATAATGATATTCTACCCAGGGACCACTGTAAATAATGATATACTGCCCAGGGACCACTGTAAATAATGGTAAACTACCCAGGGACCACTGTATATAATGATACACTACCCAGGGAACACTGTAAATAACGATATTCTAACCAGGGAACACTGTAAATAATGATATTCTACCCAGGGAACACTGCAAATAATGATATTCTACCCAGGGACAACTGTAAATAATGTTATTCTAACCAGGGACCACTGTAAATAATGATACACTACCCAGGGAACACCGGAAATAACGATATTCTAACCAGGGAACACTGTAAATAATGATATTCTACCCAGGGAACACTGTAAATAATGTTATTCTACCCAGGGACCGCTGTGCATAATGATATACTGCACAGGGACCACAGTAACTAATGAAATACTATCCAGTGGCCAATGTAAATGATGCTACCCACCTAAGGCCTCTGTACATAATGGCATACAACCCAGGAACCGCTGAAGATAATGATATTCTACTCAGGGACAACGGTAGATAATGATACACTAACCGGGACCACTGTAAATAATGATATTCTCCCCAGTGACCACTGTAAGTAATGACAGACTGCCCAGGGACAACTGTAAATAATTATATTCTGCACAGAGACCACTGTAAATAATGATATACAACCCAAGGACCACTGTAAATTATGATATTCTACACAGGGACCACTGTAAATGATGATATACGACCCAGGGACCTCTGTCAATAATGGTAAACTACCCAGGGACCACTGTAAATAATGAATCACTACCAAGGGACCACAGTATATAATGATATACTACACAGGGACCACTGTAAATCATGGTAAACTACCCAGGGACCACTGTACATAATGATATACTACCCAGTGACCACTGTATATAATGATGTACTAACCAGGGACCACTGTATATAATGATATTCTACCCAGGGACCAGTGTAAATAATGATATTCTACTTTGGGACCACTGTAAATAATGATATACTACCCAGGGACCACTGTATATAATGATATTCTACCCAGGGACCACTGCATATAATGATACACTACCCAGAGACCACTGTAAATAATGATACACTACCCAGGGACCACTGTATATAATGATATACGACCCAGGGACCACTGTCAATAATGGTAAACTACCCAGGGCACACTGTAAATAAGATACACAACCCATAGACCACTGTAAATAATGATACACTACCAAGGGATCACTGTATATAATGATATTCTACCCAGGGACCACTGTATATAATGATATACTGCCCAGGGCCCCATGTAAATAATAGTAAGCTACCCAGAGACCACGGTATATAATGATACACTACCCAGGGACCAGGGTATATAAGGATATTCTACCCAGGGACCACTGTATATAATGATATTCTACCCAGGGACCACTGTATATAATGATACACTACCCAGAGACCACTGTAAATAACGATACACTACACACGGACCACTGTATATAATGATATACTACCCAGGGACCACTGTAAATAATGGTAAACTACCCAGGGCACACTGTAAATAAGATACACAACCCAGAGACCACTGTAAATAATGATACACTACCAAGGGACCACTGTATATAATGATATTCTACCCAGGGACCACTGTAAATAATGATATACTGCCCAGGGACCACTGTAAATAAAGGTAAACTACCCAGGGACCACTGTATATAATGATACACTACCCAGGGACCACTGTATATAATGATATTTTACCCAGGGATCACTGTACATAATGATATACTACCCAGGGACCACTGTATATAATGATATTCTACCCAGGGACCACTGTATATAATGATACACTACCCAGGGACCCCTGTAAATAATGTTATTCTACGCAGGAACCACCGCAAATAATGATATTCTACATAGGGACCACTGGAAATAATGATATACTGCTCAGAGACCACTGTAAATAATGATATCCTACCTAGGGACCACTGTGAATATTGATACATTGCCCAGCGACTACTGTAAATAATGCTATACAATGCAGGGACCACTATAAATGATGACATACTACTCAGCGCACAATTGTAAATAATGATATTCTACTCTGCGACAACTGAAAAAAAATGATATGCTGCACAGGGTCCACTGCAAACAATGATATGCCACCCTGGGACCACTATAAATAATGATATACCGTCCAGAGACCACCGCAAATAATTATATATAACCAAGGGACAACTGTAAATAATGATATACAACCCAGGGACAACTGTAATTAAGAATATAATACACAGGGACCACTGTAAATTATGATATTCCACACAGGGACCACTGTAAATAATGACATTCGAACCAGGGACCACTGTAAATAATGTTATACTACCCAGGGACCACTGTACATAATGATATACTACCCAGTGAATACTGTAAATAATTATATCCTGCCCAGGGACAACTGTAAATAATTGAAAACTACCCAGGGACGACTGTGATTAATGATATATTTCCCAGGGACCACTGCAAATAATGGTATACTACACCATGGACCACTGTAAATAATGATATATTGCCCAGAGACACTGTAAATAATGAAATACTATCCAGGAGCCACTGTAAATAAAGATGTATTACACAGGGCACACTATAACTGATGACATACTGTCCAGGGACAACTGTAAATCATGATATACCACACTGTGAACACTGTCAATAATGATATACCACACTGGGACCACTGTAAATAATGATATACTACCCAGGGAACACTTTAAATAATGATACGTTACCCAGGAACAACAGTAAATGAAGATATACTATCCAGGGACCACTGTAAATAATGATATACTCCCGAAGGACCACTGTAAATAATGATATACAACCCAGGGACCACTGTAAATAATGATATACTCCCCAGGGACCACTGTAAATTACGATATACTACGCAGGGACCACTGTAATAAATGCTATACTACCCTGTGACCACTGTAAATAATGATATACTACCCAGGGACCATTGTAAATAATGATATACTGCTCAGGGACAACTGTAAATAATGATATCCTACCCAGGGACAACTGTAAATAATGATATACTGCCCAGGGACCATTGTAAATAATGATATACTGCTCAGGGCCCAATCCAAATAATGATGTACAGCAGAGGGATCCCTGTAAATAATGAAACACTACCTGGGGCCCAATGTAAATAATGGTATACAACCCAGGGACCACTGTAAATAATGATATACTCCCCAGGGACCACTGTAAATTACGATATACTACGCAGGGACCACTGTAAAAAATGCTATACTACCCTGTGGCCACTGTAAATAATGATATACTACCCAGGGACCAATGTAAAGAATGATATTCTACGCAGGGACCACTGTAAATTACGATATACTACCCAGGGACCACTGCAAATAATTACATCCTACCCAGCGACCACTGAAAATAATCATATTCTTCACAGGGACCACTGTAAATAATGATATTCTTCACAGGGACCACTGTAAATAATGAGATACTGCCGACGGACCACTGGAAATAATCATATTCTTCACAGGCACCACTGTAAATAATGATATATTACCCAGGGCCCACTTTAAATAATCATATTCTTCTCAGGGCCCACTGTTAATAATGATATACTACTCAGCTACCACTGTAAATAATTATGTTCTTCACAGGGACCACTGTAAATATTGATATTCTACCCAGGGACAACTGTAAATAATCATATTCTTCACAGGGACCACTGTAAATAATGATATTCTACCCAGGGTCCACTGTAAATGATGATACCTACCCAAGGCCACAGTAAATAATGGTATACAACCCAGTGACCGGTATAAATAATGATATACTACACAGGGACCACAGTACATAATGATAAACTACGCAGGGACCACTGTAAATAATGATTTACCACCCAGGTACCGCTGAATATAATGATATTCTACACAGGGGACACTATAAATAATGATATTCTAACCAGGGACCACTGAAAATAATGATATACTATCCAGGGACCACTGTAAATAATGATATTCTACCCAAGGACCACTGCAAATAATGATACACTATCCAGAGACCACTGCAAATAATGATATACTGCCCAGGGACCACTGCAAATAATGATATTCTAACCAGGGACCACTGTAAATAATGATATTCTACTCAGGGAACACTGTAAATAATGATATTCTAACCAGGGAACACTGCAAATAATGATATTCTACCCAGGGACCACTGTAATTAATGATATTCTACCCAGGGACCACTGCATATAATAATACACTACCCAGAGACCACTGTAAATAATGATACACTACCCAGGGACCACTGTATATAATGATATACGATCCAGGGACCACTGTAAATAATGGTAAACTACCCAGGGCGCACTGTAAATAAGATACACAACCCAGAGACCACTGTAAATAATGATACACTACCAAGGGACCACTGTATATAATGATATTCTATCCAGGGACCACTGTATCTAATGATATACTACCCAGGGACCACTGTAAATAATGGTAAACTACCCAGGGACCACTGTACATAATGATATACTACTCAGGGACCACTGTATATAAGGATATTCTACCCAGGGACCACTGTATATAATGATATTCTACCCAGGGCACACTGTCTATAATGATACACTACCCAGAGACCACTGTAAATAATGATACACTACACACGGACCACTGTATATAATGATATACTACCCAGGGACAACTGTAAATAATGGTAAACTACACAGGGACCACTATATATAATGATACACTACCCAGGGACCACTGTATATAATGATATTCTACCCAGGGATCACTGTACATAATGATATACTTCCCAGGGACCACTGTATATAATGATATTCTACCCAGGGACCACTGTATATAATGATACACTACCCAGGGACCACTGTATATAATGATATTCTACCCAGGGACCACTGTATATAATGATACACTACCCAGGGACCCCTGTAAATAATGTTATTCTACGCAGGAACCACCGCAAATAATGATATTCTACATAGGGACCACTGGAAATAATGATATACTGCTCAGAGACCACTGTAAATAATGATATCCTACCTAGGGACCACTGTGAATATTGATACATTGCCCAGCGACTACTGTAAATAATGCTATACAATGCAGGGACCACTATAAATGATGACATACTACTCAGCGCACAATTGTAAATAATGATATTCTACTCTGCGACAACTGAAAAAAAATGATATGCTGCACAGGGTCCACTGCAAACAATGATATGCCACCCTGGGACCACTATAAATAATGATATACCGTCCAGAGACCACCGCAAATAATTATATATAACCAAGGGACAACTGTAGATAATGATATACAACCCAGGGACAACTGTAATTAAGAATATAATACACAGGGACCACTGTAAATTATGATATTCCACACAGGGACCACTGTAAATAATGACATTCGAACCAGGGACCACTGTAAATAATGTTATACTACCCAGGGACCACTGTACATAATGATATACTACCCAGTGAATACTGTAAATAATTATATCCTGCCCAGGGACAACTGTAAATAATTGAAAACTACCTAGGGACGACTGTGATTAATGAAATATTTCCCAGGGACCACTGCAAATAATGGTATACTACACCATGGACCACTGTAAATAATGATATATTGCCCAGATACACTGTAAATAATGAAATACTATCCTGGAGCCACTGTAAATAAAGATGTATTACACAGGGCACACTATAACTGATGACATACTGTCCAGGGACAACTGTAAATCATGATATACCACACTGTGAACACTGTCAATAATGATATACCACACTGGGACCACTGTAAATAATGATATACTACCCAGGGAACACTTTAAATAATGATACGTTACCCAGGAACAACAGTAAATGAAGATATACTATCCAGGGACCACTGTAAATAATGATATACTCCCCAGGGACCACTGTAAATTACGATATACTACGCAGGGACCACTGTAAAAAATGCTATACTACCCTGTGACCACTGTAAATAATGATATACTACCCAGGGACCATTGTAAATAATGATATACTGCTCAGGGACATCTGTAAATAATGATATCCTACCCAGGGACAACTGTAAATAATGATATACTGCCCAGGGACCATTGTAAATAATGATATACTGCTCAGGGCCCAATCCAAATAATGATGTACAGCAGAGGGATCCCTGTAAATAATGAAACACTACCTGGGGCCCAATGTAAATAATGGTATACAACCCAGGGACCACTGTAAATAATGATATACTCCCCAGGGACCACTGTAAATTACGATATACTACGCAGGGACCACTGTAAAAAATGCTATACTACCCTGTGGCCACTGTAAATAATGATATACTACCCAGGGACCAATGTAAAGAATGATATTCTACGCAGGGACCACTGTAAATTACGATATACTACCCAGGGACCACTGCAAATAATTACATCCTACCCAGCGACCACTGAAAATAATCATATTCTTCACAGGGGCCACTGTAAATAATGATATTCTTCACAGGGACCACTGTAAATAATGAGATACTGCCGACGGACCACTGGAAATAATCATATTCTTCACAGGCACCACTGTAAATAATGATATATTACCCAGGGCCCACTGTAAATAATCATATTCTTCTCAGGGCCCACTGTTAATAATGATATACTACTCAGCTACCACTGTAAATAATTATGTTCTTCACAGGGACCACTGTAAATATTGATATTCTATCCAGGGACAACTGTAAATAATCATATTCTTCACAGGGACCACTGTAAATAATGATATTCTACCCAGGGTCCACTGTAAATGATGATACCTACCCAAGGCCACAGTAAATAATGGTATACAACCCAGTGACCGGTATAAAGAATGATATACTACACAGGGACCACAGTACATAATGATAAACTACGCAGGGACCACTGTAAATAATGATTTACCACCCAGGTACCGCTGAATATAATGATATTCTACACAGGGGACACTATAAATAATGATATTCTAACCAGGGACCACTGAAAATAATGATATACTATCCAGGGACCACTGTAAATAATGATATTCTACCCAAGGACCACTGCAAATAATGATACACTATCCAGAGACCACTGCAAATAATGATATACTGCCCAGGGACCACTGCAAATAATGATATTCTAACCAGGGACCACTGTAAATAATGATATTCTACTCAGGGAACACTGTAAATAATGATATTCTAACCAGGGAACACTGCAAATAATGATATTCTACCCAGGGACCACTGTAATTAATGATATTCTACCCAGGGACCACTGCATATAATAATACACTACCCAGAGACCACTGTAAATAATGATACACTACCCAGGGACCACTGTATATAATGATATACGATCCAGGGACCACTGTAAATAATGGTAAACTACCCAGGGCGCACTGTAAATAAGATACACAACCCAGAGACCACTGTAAATAATGATACACTACCAAGGGACCACTGTATATAATGATATTCTATCCAGGGACCACTGTATATAATGATATACTACCCAGGGACAACAGTAAATAATGGTAAACTACCCAGGGACCACTGTATATAATGGTACACTACCCAGGGACCACTGTATATAATGATATTCTACCCAGGGATCACTGTACATAATGATATACTACCCAGGGACCACTGTATATAATGATATTCTACCCAGGGACCACTGTATATAATGATACACTACCCAGGGACCACTGTAAATAATGGTAAACGACCCAGGGACCACTGTACATAATGATATACTACCCAGGGACCACTGTAAATAATGATATTCTACCCAGGGATCACTGTACATAATGATATACTACCCAGGGACCACTGTATATAAAGATATTCTACCCAGGGACCACTGTAAATAATGGTAAACTACCCAGGGACCACTGTAAATAATGGTAAACTACCCAGGGACCACTGCACATAATGATATACTACTCAGGGACCACTGTATATAAGGATATTCTACCCAGGGACCACTGTATATAATGATATTCTACCCAGGGCACACTGTCTATAATGATACACTACCCAGAGACCACTGTAAATAATGATACACTACACACGGACCACTGTATATAATGATATACTACCCAGGGACAACTGTAAATAATGGTAAACTACCCAGGGACCACTGTATATAATGATACACTACCCAGGGACCACTGTATATAATGATATTCTACCCAGGGATCACTGTACATAATGATATACTACCCAGGGACCACTGTATATAATGATATTCTACCCAGGGACCACTGTATATAATGATACACTACCCAGGGACCACTGTATATAATGATATTCTACCCAGGGACTACTGTATCTAATGATATACTACCCAGGGACCACTGTAAATAATGGTAAACGACCCAGGGACCACTGTACATAATGATATACTACCCAGGGACCACTGTAAATAATGATATTCTACCCAGGGATCACTGTACATAATGATATACTACCCAGGGACCACTGTATATAAAGATATTCTGCCCAGGGACCACTGTAAATAATGGTAAACTACCCAGGGACCACTGTATATCATGATACACTATCCAGGGACCACTGTAAATAATGATACACTACCCAGGGACCACTGTATCTAATGATATACTACCCAGGGACCACTGTAAATAATGGTAAACTACCCAGGGACCACTGTACATAATGATATACTACTCAGGGACCACTGTATATAAGGATATTCTACCCAGGGACCACTGTATATAATGATATTCTACCCAGGGACCACTGTATATAATGATACACTACCCAGAGACCACTGTAAATAACGATACACTACACACGGACCACTGTATATAATGATATACTACCCAGGGACAACTGTAAATAATGGTAAACTACCCAGGGCACACTGTAAATAAGATACACAACCCAGAGACCACTGTAAATAATGATACAATAACAAGGGACCACTGTATATAATGATATTCTACCCAGGGACCACTGTAAATAATGATATACTGCCCAGGGACCACTGTAAATAATGGTAAACTACCCAGGGACCACTGTATATAATGATACACTACCCAGGGACCACTGTATATAATGATATTCTACCCAGGGATCACTGTACATAATGATATACTACCCAGGGACCACTGTATATAATGATATTCTACCCAGGGACCACTGTATATAATGATACACTACCCAGGGACCACAGTATATAATGATATTCTACCCAGGGACTACTGTATCTAATGATATACTACACAGGGACCACTGTAAATAATGGTAAACGACCCAGGGACCACTGTACATAATGATATACTACCCAGGGACCACTGTAAATAATGATATTCTACCCTGGGATCACTGTACATAATGATATACTACCCAGGGACCACTGTATATAATGATATTCTACCCAGGGACCACTGTGAATAATGGTAAACTACCCAGGGACCACTGTATATCATGATACACTATCCAGGGACCACTGTAAATAATGGTACACTACCCAGGGACCACTGTAAATTATTCCCTGTAAAAAATGTAACAAATGGAGCGAGTTTCTAGAACACGCAAGACGATTCTACAATAAGGAGCAGGTGGGAGGACTGGCCCTGCCGAATCTTCTTTTGTATCACTGGGCAGCCAGCGGAGTGAGGGTGAAGGGATGTCTAATGGAGCTGGAGGTGGACTGGGTCTGAATGGAGGAGGCCTCCTGCGCGAGTAACTCTCCCTGCGCGCTGACTACCAGGTAACTCCCGGCCAGCCCACAGACACTCCAGGCCACTCCCGGCCAGCCCACACACACACTCCAGGCCACTCCCGGACAGCCCTCACACACACTCCAGGCCACTGCCGGCCAGCCCACACACACACTGCAGGGCAACTCCCGGCCAGCCCACACACACACTCCAGGCCAGGCCACTCCTGGACAGCCCACACACACACTCCAGGCCACTCCCGGAAAAGCCCACACACACTCCAGGCCACTCCCGGCCAGACCACACACACACTCCAGGCCATTCCCGGCCAGCCCACACACACACTCCAGGCCACTCCCGGCCAGCCCACACACACACTCCAGGCCACTCCCGGCCAGCCCACACAAACACTCCCGGCCACTCCCGGCCAGCCCACACACACACTCCAGGCCTCTCACGACCAGCCCACACACATACTCCAGGCCACTCCCGGCCATCCAACACACACACTCCAGGCCACTCCCGGCCAGCCCACACACACACTCCAGGCCACTCCCGGCCAGCCCACACACACACTCCAGGCCACTCCCGGCCAGCCCACACACACACTCCAGGCCACTCCGGGCCAGCCCACACACATACTCCAGGCCACTCCCGGCCAGCCCACACACACACCAGGCCACTCCCGGCCAGCCCAAGCACCCACTCGAGGCCACTCCCGGCCAGCACACACACTCACTCCAGGCCACTCCCGGCCAGCCCACACACACACTCCCGGCCACTCCCGGCCAGCCCACACACACACTCCAGGCCACTCCGGGCCAGCCCACACACATACTCCAGGCCACTCCCGGCCAGCCCACACACACACCAGGCCACTCCCGGCCAGCCCAAGCACCCACTCGAGGCCACTCCCGGCCAGCACACACACTCACTCCAGGCCACTCCCGGCCAGCCCACACACACACTCCCGGCCACTCCCGGCCAGCCCACACACACACTCCCGGCCACTCCCGGCCAGCCCAAGCACCCACTCGAGGCCACTCCCGGCCAGTCCACACACACACTCCAGGCCACTCCCGGCCAGCCCACACACAGACTCCAGGCCACTCCCGGCCAGCCCACACACACACCCCAGGCCACTCCCGGCCAGCCCACACACACTCCAGACCATTCCCGATCAGCCCACACACACACACTTCAGGCCACTCCCGGCCAGCCCACACACACACTCCAGGCCACTCCCGGCCAGCCCACACACACACTCCAGGCCACTCCCGGCCAGCCCACACACACACTCCAGGCCACTCCCGGCCAGCCCACACACACTCCAGACCACTCCCGGCCAGCCCACACACACACTTCAGGCCACTCCCGGACAGCCCACACACACACTCCAGGCCACTCCCGGCCAGCCCACACACACTCCAGACAACTCCCGGCCAGCACACACACACACTTCAGGCCACTCCCGGCCATCCCACCCACACACTCCAGGCCACTCCCGGCCAGCCCACACACACTCCAGGCCAGGCCACTCCCGGCCAGCCCACACACACACTCCAGGTCACTCCCGGCCAGCCCACACACACTCCAGGCCAGGACACTCCAGGCCAGCCCACACACACACTCCAGGCCACTCCCGGCCATCCCACACACACACTCCAGGCCACTCCAGGCCAGCCCACACTCACACTCCTGGCCACTCCCGGCCAGCCCTCACACACACTCCAGGCCACTCCCAGCCAGCCCACACACACACTCCAGGCCACTCCCGGCCAGCCCACACACACACTCCAAGCCACTCCCAGCCAGCCCACACACACACTCCAGGCCACTCCCGGGCAGCCCACACACACACTCCTGGCCACCCCCGGCCAGCCCACACACACACTCCAGGCCACTCCCGGCCAGCCCACACACACACTCCTGGCCACCCACGGCCAGCCCACACACACACTCCAGGCCACTCCCGGCCAGCCCACACACACACTCCAGGCCACTCCCGGCCAGCCCACACACACACTCCAGGCCACTCCCGGCCAGCCCACACACACACTCCAGGCCACTCCCGGCCATCCCACACACACACTCCAGGCCACTCCCGGCCAGCCCACACACACACTCCAGGCCACACCCGGCCATCCCACACACACACTCCAGGCCACTCCCGGCCATCCCACACACACACTCCAGGCCACTCCCGGCCAGCACACACACACACTCCCGGCCACTCCCGGCCAGCCCACACACACACTCCAGGCCACTCCCGGGCAGCCCACACACACACTCCAGGCCACTCCCGGGCAGCCCACACACACACTCAAGGCCACTCCCGGCCATCCCACACACACACTCCAGGCCACTCCCGGCCAGCCCACACACACACTCCAGGCCACTCCCGGCCAGCCCACACACACACTCCAAGCCACTCCCGACCAGCCCACACACACACTCCAGGCCACTCCCGGCCAGCCAACACACACACTCCAGGCCACTCCCGGCCAGCCAACACACACACTCCAGGCCACTCCCGGCCAGCCCACACACACACTCCCGGCCACTCCCGGCCAGCCCACACACACACTCCAGGCCACTCCCGGATATCCCACACACACTCCCGGCCACTCCCGGCCAGCCCACACACACACTCCAGGCCACTCCAGGCCACTCCCGGCCAGCCCACACACACACTCCAGGCCACTCCCGGCCAGCCCACACACACACTCCAGACTACTCACGGACAACACACACACTGCCGGCCACTCCCGATCAGCTCACACACACACTCCAGACCACTCCCGATCAGCCCACATACACACACTTCAGGCCACTCCCGGCCAGCCCACACACACACTCCAGGCCACTCCAGGCCACTCCCGGCCAGCCCACACACACACTCCAGGCCACTCCCGGCCAGCCCACACACACACTCCAGGCCACTCCCGATCAGCTCACACACACACTCCAGACCACTCCCGATCAGCCCACACACACACACTTCAGGCCACTCCCGGCCAGCCCACAAACACACTCCCGGCCAGCCCACACACACACTCCAGGCCACTCCCGGACAGCTCACACACACACTCCCGGCCACTCCCGGCCATCCCACCCACACACGCCAGGCCACTCCCGGCCAGCCCACACACACACTCCAGGCCACTCCCGGCCATCCCACCCACACACGCCAGGCCACTCCCGGCCAGCCCACACACACATTTCAGGCCACTCCCGGCCAGCCCACACACACACTCCCGGCCAGCCCACACACACACTCCAAGCCACTCCCGGCCAGCTCACACACACACTCCAGGCCACTCCCGGCCAGCCCACACACACACTCCAGGCCTCTCCCGGCCAGCCCACACACACACTCCAGGCCACTCCCGGCCAGCCCACACACACACTCCAGGCCACTCCCGGCCAGCCCACACACACATTCCAGGCCACTCCCGGCCAGCCCACACACACACTCCAGGCCTCTCCCGGCCAGCCGACAGACACAGTCCAGGCCACACCCGGCCAGCCCACACACACACTCCAGGCCACTCCCGGCCAGCCCACACACACTCCAGGCCAGGCCACTCCCGGCCAGCCCACACACACACTCCAGGCCACTTCCGGCCAGCCCACACACACACTCCAGGCCACTCCCGGCCAGCCCACACACACACTCCAGGCCACTTCCGGCCAGCCCACACACACACTCCAGGACACTCCCGCCCAGCCCACACACACACTCCAGACCAGGCCACTCCCGGCCAGCCCACACACACACTCCAGGCCACTCCCGGCCAGCCCACACACACACTCCAGGCCACTCCCGGCCAGCCCACACACACACTCCAGGACAGACCCGGCCAGTCAACACACACACTCCAGGCCAGGCCACTCCCGGCCAGCCCACACACACTCTCCAGGCCAGGCCACTCCCGGGCAGCCCACACACACACTCCAGGTCACTCCCGGCCAGCCCACACACACACTCCAGATCACTCCCGGCCAGCCCACACACACACTCCAGGCCACTCCCAGCCAGTCCACACACACACTCCAGGACACTCCCGGCCAGCCCACACACACACTCCAGGCCACTCCCGGCCAGCCCACACACACACTCCAGGCCACTCCCAGCCAGTCCACACACACACTCCAGACCACTCCCGGCCAGCCCACACACACACTCCAGGCCACTCCCGGCCAGCCCACACACACTCCAGGCCATGCCACTCCCGGCCAGTCCACACACACACGCCAGGCCACTCCCGGCCAGTCCACACACACGCTCCAGGCCACTCACGGCCAGCCCACACACACACTCCAGGTCACTCCCGGCCAGCCCACACACACACTCCAGGCCAGGCCACTCCCGGCCATCCCACACACACAAACTCCAGGCCACTCCCGGCCAACCCACACACACACTCCAAGCCACTCCCGACCAGCCCACACACACACTCCAGGCCACTCCCAGCCAGCCCACACACACACTCCAGGCGACTCCCAGCCAGCCCTCACACACACTCCAGGCCACTCCCGACCAGCCCACACACACACTCCAGGCCACTCCCGGCCAGCCCACACACACACTCCAGGCCACTCCCGGCCATCCCACACACACACTCCAGGCCACTCCCGGCCTGCCCACACACACACTCCCGGCCACACCCGGCCAGCCCACACACACACTCCAGACCACTCCCGGCCAGCCCACACACACACTCCAGGCCACTCCCGGCCAGCCCACACACACACGCCAGGCCCCTCCCGGCCAGCCCGCACACACACTCCAGGCCAGGCCACTCCCGGCCAACCCACACATACACTCCAGGCCACTCCCGGCCAGCCCACGCACACACTCCAGGCCAGGCCACTCCCGGCCAACCCACACACACACTCCAGGCCACTCCCGGCCAGCACACACACACACTCCAGGTCACTCCTGGCCAGCCCACGCACACACTCCAGGCCAGGCCACTCCCGGCCAGCCCACACAAACACTCCAGGTCACTCCTGGCCAGCCCACACACACACTCCAGGCCACTCCCGGCCAGCCCACACACACACTGCAGGCCACTCCCGGCCAGCCCACACAAACACTCCGGGCCACTCACGGCCAGCCCACACACACACTCCAGGCCAGGCCACTCCCGGCCAGCCCGCACACACACTCCAGGCCAGGCCACTCCCGGCCAGCCCACACACACACTAAAGGCCACTCCCGGCCCACACACACACTAAAGGCCACTCCCAGCCCACACACACACTCCAGGCCACTCCCGGCCCACACACACACTCCAGGCCACTCCCGGCCAGCCCACACACACACTCCAGGCCACTCCCGGCAAGCCCACGCACACACTCCAGGCCACTCCCGGCCAGCCCACACACACACTAAAGGCCACTCCCGGCCCACACACACACTAAAGGCCACTCCCAGCCCACACACACTCTCCAGGCAACTCCCGGCCAGCCCACACACACTCCAAGCCACTCCTGGCCAGCCCACACACACACTCCAGGCCAGGCCACTCCCGGCCAGCCCACACACACACTCCAGGCCACACCCGGCTAGCCCACACACACACTCCAGGCCACTCCCGGCCAGCCCACACACACACTCCAGGCCAGGCCACTCCCGGCCAGCCCACACACACACTAAAGGCCACTCCCGGCCCACACACACACTAAAGGCCACTCCTAGCCCACACACACACTCCAGTCCACTCCCGGCCCACACACACACTCCAGGCCACTCCCGGCCAGCCCACACACACACTCCAGGCCAGGCCACTCCCGGCCAGCCCACACACACACTCCAGGCCACTCCCGGCCAGCCCACAGACACACTCCAGGCCACTCCCGGCCAGCCCACACACACACTCCAAGCCACTCCCGACCAGCCCACACACACACTCCAGGCCACTCCCGGCCAGCCAACACACACACTCCAGGCCACTCCCGGCCAGCCAACACACACACTCCAGGCCACTCCCGGCCAGCCCACACACACACTCCCGGCCACTCCCGGCCAGCCCACACACACACTCCAGGCCACTCCCGGATATCCCACACACACTCCCGGCCACTCCCGGCCAGCCCACACACACACTCCAGGCCACTCCAGGCCACTCCCGGCCAGCCCACACACACACTCCAGGCCACTCCCGGCCAGCCCACACACACACTCCAGACTACTCACGGACAACACACACACTGCCGTCCACTCCCGATCAGCTCACACACACACTCCAGACCACTCCCGATCAGCCCACACACACACACTTCAGGCCACTCCCGGCCAGCCCACACACACACTCCAGGCCACTCCAGGCCACTCCCGGCCAGCCCACACACACACTCCAGGCCACTCCCGGCCAGCCCACACACACACTCCAGACTACTCACGGACAACACACACACTGCCGGCCACTCCCGATCAGCTCACACACACACTCCAGACCACTCCCGATCAGCCCACACACACACACTTCAGGCCACTCCCGGCCAGCCCACAAACACACTCCCGGCCAGCCCACACACACACTCCAGGCCACTCCCGGACAGCTCACACACACACTCCCGGCCACTCCCGGCCATCCCACCCACACACGCCAGGCCACTCCCGGCCAGCCCACACACACACTCCAGGCCACTCCCGGCCATCCCACCCACACACGCCAGGCCACTCCCGGCCAGCCCACACACACATTTCAGGCCACTCCCGGCCAGCCCACACACACACTCCCGGCCAGCCCACACACACACTCCAAGCCACTCCCGGCCAGCTCACACACACACTCCAGGCCACTCCCGGCCAGCCCACACACACACTCCAGGCCTCTCCCGGCCAGCCCACACACACACTCCAGGCCACTCCCGGCCAGCCCACACACACACTCCAGGCCACTCCCGGCCAGCCCACACACACATTCCAGGCCACTCCCGGCCAGCCCACACACACACTCCAGGCCTCTCCCGGCCAGCCGACAGACACAGTCCAGGCCACTCCCGGCCAGCCCACACACACACTCCAGGCCACTCCCGGCCAGCCCACACACACTCCAGGCCAGGCCACTCCCGGCCAGCCCACACACACACTCCAGGCCACTTCCGGCCAGCCCACACACACACTCCAGGCCACTCCCGGCCAGCCCACACACACACTCCAGGCCACTTCCGGCCAGCCCACACACACACTCCAGGACACTCCCGCCCAGCCCACACACACACTCCAGACCAGGCCACTCCCGGCCAGCCCACACACACACTCCAGGCCACTCCCGGCCAGCCCACACACACACTCCAGGCCACTCCCGGCCAGCCCACACACACACTCCAGGACAGACCCGGCCAGTCAACACACACACTCCAGGCCAGGCCACTCCCGGCCAGCCCACACACACTCTCCAGGCCAGGCCACTCCCGGGCAGCCCACACACACACTCCAGGTCACTCCCGGCCAGCCCACACACACACTCCAGATCACTCCCGGCCAGCCCACACACACACTCCAGGCCACTCCCAGCCAGTCCACACACACACTCCAGGACACTCCCGGCCAGCCCACACACACACTCCAGGCCACTCCCGGCCAGCCCACACACACACTCCAGGCCACTCCCAGCCAGTCCACACACACACTCCAGACCACTCCCGGCCAGCCCACACACACACTCCAGGCCACTCCCGGCCAGCCCACACACACTCCAGGCCATGCCACTCCCGGCCAGTCCACACACACACGCCAGGCCACTCCCGGCCAGTCCACACACACGCTCCAGGCCACTCACGGCCAGCCCACACACACACTCCAGGTCACTCCCGGCCAGCCCACACACACACTCCAGGCCAGGCCACTCCCGGCCAGCCCACACACACAAACTCCAGGCCACTCCCGGCCAACCCACACACACACTCCAAGCCACTCCCGACCAGCCCACACACACACTCCAGGCCACTCCCAGCCAGCCCACACACACACTCCAGGCGACTCCCAGCCAGCCCTCACACACACTCCAGGCCACTCCCGACCAGCCCACACACACACTCCAGGCCACTCCCGGCCAGCCCACACACACACTCCAGGCCACTCCCGGCCATCCCACACACACACTCCAGGCCACTCCCGGCCTGCCCACACACACACTCCCGGCCACACCCGGCCAGCCCACACACACACTCCAGACCACTCCCGGCCAGCCCACACACACACTCCAGGCCACTCCCGGCCAGCCCACACACACACGCCAGGCCCCTCCCGGCCAGCCCGCACACACACTCCAGGCCAGGCCACTCCCGGCCAACCCACACACACACTCCAGGCCACTCCCGGCCAGCCCACGCACACACTCCAGGCCAGGCCACTCCCGGCCAACCCACACACACACTCCAGGCCACTCCCGGCCAGCACACACACACACTCCAGGTCACTCCTGGCCAGCCCACGCACACACTCCAGGCCAGGCCACTCCCGGCCAGCCCACACAAACACTCCAGGTCACTCCTGGCCAGCCCACACACACACTCCAGGCCACTCCCGGCCAGCCCACACACACACTGCAGGCCACTCCCGGCCAGCCCACACAAACACTCCGGGCCACTCACGGCCAGCCCACACACACACTCCAGGCCAGGCCACTCCCGGCCAGCCCGCACACACACTCCAGGCCAGGCCACTCCCGGCCAGCCCACACACACACTAAAGGCCACTCCCGGCCCACACACACACTAAAGGCCACTCCCAGCCCACACACACACTCCAGGCCACTCCCGGCCCACACACACACTCCAGGCCACTCCCGGCCAGCCCACACACACACTCCAGGCCACTCCCGGCAAGCCCACGCACACACTCCAGGCCACTCGCGGCCAGCCCACACACACACTAAAGGCCACTCCCGGCCCACACACACACTAAAGGCCACTCCCAGCCCACACACACTCTCCA
This sequence comes from Scyliorhinus torazame, assembly GCF_047496885.1. Taxonomy (NCBI): domain Eukaryota; kingdom Metazoa; phylum Chordata; class Chondrichthyes; order Carcharhiniformes; family Scyliorhinidae; genus Scyliorhinus; species Scyliorhinus torazame. Next base: position 58,086,067 of record NC_092711.1, read on the forward strand.
GGCAACTCCCGGCCAGCCCACACACACTCCAAGCCACTCCTGGCCAGCCCACACACACACTCCAGGCCAGGCCACTCCCGGCCAGCCCACACACACACTCCAGGCCACACCCGGCTAGCCCACACACACACTCCAGGCCACTCCCGGCCAGCCCACACACACACTCCAGGCCAGGCCACTCCCGGCCAGCCCACACACACACTAAAGGCCACTCCCGGCCCACACACACACTAAAGGCCACTCCTAGCCCACACACACACTCAAGTCCACTCCCGGCCCACACACACACTCCAGGCCACTCCCGGCCAGCCCACACACACACTCCAGGCCAGGCCACTCCCGGCCAGCCCACACACACACTAAAGGCCACTCCCGGCTAGCCCACACACACACTCCAGGCCACTCCCGGCCATCCCACACACACACTCCAGGCCACTCCCGGCCAGCCCACAAATACACTCCAGGCCACTCCCGGCCAGACCACACACACACTCCAGGCCACTCCCGGCCATCCCACACACACACTCCAGGCCACTCCCGGCCATCCCACAAATACACTCCAGGCCACTCCCGGCCAGACCACACACACACTCCAGGCCACTCCCGGCCATCCCACACACACACTCCAGGCCACTCCCGGCCATCCCACACACACACTCCAGGCCACTCCCGGCCAGCCCACACACACACTCCAGGCCACTCCCGGCCAGCCCACACACACACTCCAAGCCACTCCCGACCAGCCCACACACACACTCCAGGCCACTCCCGGCCAGCCAACACACACACTCCAGGCCACTCCCGGCCAGCCAACACACACACTCCAGGCCACTCCCGGCCAGCCCACACACACACTCCCGGCCACTCCCGGCCAGCCCACACACACACTCCAGGCCACTCCCGGATATCCCACACACACTCCCGGCCACTCCCGGCCAGCCCACACACACACTCCAGGCCACTCCCGGCCAGCCCACACACACACTCCAGGCCACTCCCGGCCAGCCCACACACACACTCCAGACTACTCACGGACAACACACACACTGCCGGCCACTCCCGATCAACCCACACACACACTCCAGACCACTCCCGATCAGCCCACACACACACACTTCAGGCCACTCCCGGCCAGCCCACACACACACTCCCGGCCAGCCCACACACACACTCCAGGCCACTCCCGGCCAGCTCACACACACACTCCAGGCCACTCCCGGCCATCCCACCCACACACGCCAGGCCACTCCCGGCCAGCCCCCACACACACTCCAGGCCACTCCCGGCCAGCCCACACACACACTCCAGGCCTCTCCCGACCAGCCCACACACACACTCCAGGCCACTCCCGGCCAGCCCACACACACACTCCAGGCCTCTCCCGGCCAGCCCACACACACACTCCAGGCCACTCCCGGCCAGCCCACACACACTCCAGGCCAGGCCACTCCCGGCCAGCCCACACACACACTCCAGGTCACTTCCGGCCAGCCCACACACACACTCCAGGCCACTCCCGGCCAGCCCACACACACACTCCAGGCCACTTCCGGCCAGCCCACACACACACTCCAGGACACTCCCGCCCAGCCCACACACACACTCCAGACCAGGCCACTCCCGGCCAGCCCACACACACACTCCAGGCCACTCCCGGCCAGCCCACACACACACTCCAGGCCACTCCCGGCCAGCCAACACACACACTCCAGGCCACTCCCGGCCAGCCAACACACACACTCCAGGCCACTCCCGGCCAGCCCACACACACACTCCCGGCCACTCCCGGCCAGCCCACACACACACTCCAGGCCACTCCCGGATATCCCACACACACTCCCGGCCACTCCCGGCCAGCCCACACACACACTCCAGGCCACTCCCGGCCAGCCCACACACACACTCCAGGCCACTCCCGGCCAGCCCACACACACACTCCAGACTACTCACGGACAACACACACACTGCCGGCCACTACCGATCAGCCCACACACACACACTTCAGACCACTCCCGGCCAGCCCACACACACACACTCCCGGCCAGCCCACACACACACTCCAGGCCACTCCCGGCCAGCTCACACACACACTCCAGGCCACTCGCGGCCATCCCACCCACACACGCCAGGCCACTCCCGGCCAGCCCCCACACACACTCCAGGCCACTCCCGGCCAGCCCACACACACACTCCAGGCCTCTCCCGGCCAGCCCACACACACACTCCAGGCCACTCCCGGCCAGCCCACACACACACTCCAGGCCTCTCCCGGCCAGCCCACACACACACTCCAGGCCACTCCCGGCCAGCCCACACACACTCCAGGCCAGGCCACTCCCGGCCAGCCCACACACACACTCCAGGCCACTTCCGGCCAGCCCACACACACACTCCAGGCCACTCCCGGCCAGCCCACACACACACTCCAGGCCACTTCCGGCCAGCCCACACACACACTCCAGGACACTCCCGCCCAGCCCACACACACACTCCAGACCAGGCCACTCCCGGCCAGCCCACACACACACTCCAGGCCACTCCCGGCCAGCCCACACACACACTCCAGGACACTCCCGCCCAGCCCACACACACACTCCAGACCAGGCCACTCCCGGCCAGCCCACACACACACTCCAGGCCACTCCCGACCAGCCCACACACACACTCCAGGCCAGGCCACTCCCGGCCAGCCCACACACACTCTCCAGGCCAGGCCACTCCCGGGCAGCCCACACACACACTCCAGGTCACTCCCGGCCAGCCCACACACACACTCCAGGTCACGCCCGGCCAGCCCACACACACACTCCAGGCCACTCCCAGCCAGTCCACACACACACTCCAGGCCACTCCCGGCCAGCCCACACACACTCCAGGCCATGCCACTCCCGGCCAGTCAACACACACACGCCAGGCCACTCCCGGCCAGTCCACACACACGCTCCAGGCCACTCACGGCCAGCCCACACACACACTCCAGGACACTCCCGGCCAGCCCACACACACACTCCAGGCCAGGCCACTCCCGGCCAGCCCACACACACAAACTCCAGGCCACTCCCGGCCAACCTACACACACACTCCAAGCCACTCCCGACCAGCCCACACACACACTCCAGGCCACTCCCAGCCAGCCCACACACACACTCCAGGCCACTCCCAGCCAGCCCTCACACACACTCCAGGCCACTCCCGACCAGCCCACACACACACTCCAGGCCACTCCCGGCCAGCCCACACACACACTCCAGACCACTCCCGGCCAGCCCACACACACACTCCAGGCCACTCCCGGCCAGCCCACACACACACGCCAGGCCACTCCCGGCCAGCCCGCACACACACTCCAGGCCAGGCCACTCCCGGTCAACCCACACACACACTCCAGGCCACTCCCGGCCAGCCCACGCACACACTCCAGGCCAGGCCACTCCCGGCCAACCCACACACACACTCCAGGCCACTCCCGGCCAGCACACACACACACTCCAGGTCACTCCTGGCCAGCCCACGCACACACTCCAGGCCAGGCCACTCCCGGCCAGCCCACACACACACTCCAGGTCACTCCTGGCCAGCCCACACACACACTCCAGGCCATTCCCGGCCAGCCCTCACACACACTGCAGGCCACTCCCGGCCAGCCCACACACACACTCCAGGCCACTCCCGTCCTGCCCACACACACACTCCAGGCCACTCCCGGCCATCCCACACACACACTCCAGGCCACTCCCGGCCAGCCCACACAAACACTCCGGGCCACTCACGGCCAGCCCACACACACACTCCAGGCCAGGCCACTCCCGGCCAGCCCACACGCACTCTCCAGGCCAGGCCACTCCCGGCCAGCCCGCACACACACTCCAGGCCAGGCCACTCCCGGCCAGCCCACACACACACTAAAGGCCACTCCCGGCCCACACACACACTAAAGGCCACTCCCAGCCCACACACACACTCCAGGCCACTCCCGGCCCACACACACACTCCAGGCCATTCCCGGCCAGCCCACACACACACTCCAGGCCAGGCCACTCCCGGCCAGCCCACACACACACTAAAGGCCACTCCCGGCCCACACACACACTAAAGGCCACTCCCAGCCCACACACACACTCCAGGCAACTCCCGGCCAGCCCACACACACTCCAAGCCACTCCTGGCCAGCCCACACACACACTCCAGGCCAGGCCACTCCCGGCCAGCCCACACACACACTCCAGGCCACTCCCGGCTAGCCCACACACACACTCCAGGCCACTCCCGGCCAGCCCACACACACACTCCAGGCCAGGCCACTCCCGGCCAGCCCACACACACACTAAAGGCCACTCCCGGCCCACACACACACTAAAGGCCACTCCCAGCCCACACACACACTCCAGGCCACTCCCAGCCCACACACACACTCCAGGCCACTCCCGGCCATCCCACACACACACTCCAGGCCACTCCCGGCCAGCCCACACAAACACTCCGGGCCACTCACGGCCAGCCCACACACACACTCCAGGCCAGGCCACTCCCGGCCAGCCCACACACACTCTCCAGGCCAGGCCACTCCCGGCCAGCCCGCACACACACTCCAGGCCAGGCCACTCCCGGCCAGCCCACACACACACTAAAGGCCACTCCCGGCCCACACACACACTAAAGGCCACTCCCAGCCCACACACACACTCCAGGTCACTCCCGGCCCACACACACACTCCAGGCCACTCCCGGCCAGCCCACACACACACTCCAGGCCAGGCCACTCCCGGCCAGCCCACACACACACTAAAGGCCACTCCCGGCCCACACACACACTAAAGGCCACTCCCAGCCCACACACACACTCCAGGCAACTCCCGGCCAGCCCACACACACTCCAAGCCACTCCTGGCCAGCCCACACACACACTCCAGGCCAGGCCACTCCCGGCCAGCCCACACACACACTCCAGGCCACTCCCGGCTAGCCCACACACACACTCCAGGCCACTCCCGGCCAGCCCACACACACACTCCAGGCCAGGCCACTCCCGGCCAGCCCACACACACACTCCAGGCCACTCCCGGCTAGCCCACACACACACTCCAGGCCACTCCCGGCCATCCCACACACACACTCCAGGCCACTCCCGGCCAGCCCACAAATACACTCCAGGCCACTCCCGGCCAGACCACACACACACTCCAGGCCACTCCCGGCCATCCCACACACAGACTCCAGGCCACTCCCGGCCATCCCACACACACACTCCAGGCCACTCCCGGCCATCCCACACACACACTCCAGGCCACTCCCGGCCAGACCACACACACACTCCAGGCCACTCCCGGCCAGCCCACACACACACTCCAGGCCACTCCCGGCCAGCCCACACACACACTCCAGGCCACACCCGGCCATCCCATACACACACTCCAGGCCAGGCCACTCCCGGTCAGCCCACACACACACTCCCGGCCACTCCCGGCCAGCCCACACACACACCCCAGGCCACTCCCGGCCAGCCCACACACACACTCCAGGCCACTCCCGGCCAGCCCACACACACACTCCAGGCCACTCTCGGCCAGCCCACACACACACTCCAGGCCACTCCCGGCCAGCCCACACACACACTCCAGGCCACTCCCGGCCAGCCCACACACACACTCCCGGCCACTCCCGGCCAGCCTAACCACACACCCCAGGCCACTCCCGGCCAGCCCACACACACACTCCAGGCCACTCCCGGCCAGCCCACACACACACTCCAGGCCACTCCCGGGTAGCCCACACACACACTGCAGGCCACTTCCGGCCAGCCCACACACACACAATCCCGGCCAGCCCACACACACACTCCCGGCCACTCCCGGGTAGCCCACACACACACTCCAGGCCACTTCCGGCCAACCCACACACACACTCCAGGCCACTCTCGGCCAGCCCACACACACACTCCAGGCCACTCCCGGCCAGCCCACACACACACTCCAGGCCACTCCCGGTCAGCCCACACACACACTCCCGGCCACTCCCGGCCAGCCCACACACACACCCCAGGCCACTCCCGGCCAGCCCACACACACACTCCCGGCCACTCCCGGCCAGCCCACACACACACTCCAGGCTACTCCCGGCCAGCCCACACACACACTCCAGGCCTGGCCACTCCCGGCCAGCCCACACACACACTCCAGGCCAGGCCACTCTCGGCCAGCCCACACACACACTCCAGGCCACTCCCGGCCAGCCCACACACACACTCCAGGCCACTCCCGGCCAGCCCACACACACACTCCAGGCCACTCCCGGCCAGCCCACACACACACTCCAGGCTACTCCCGGCCAGCCCACACTCAAACTCCAGGCCACTCCCGGCCATCCCACACTCACACTCCAGGCCAGGTCACTCCCGGCCAGCCCACACACACACTCCAGGCCACTCCCGGCCAGCCCACACACACACCCCAGGCCAGGTCACTCCCGGCCAGCCCACACACACACTCCAGGACTCTCCCGGCCAGCCCACACACACACTCCAGGCCACTCCCGGCCAGTCCACACTCACACTCCAGGCCACTCCCGGCCATCCCACACTCACACTCCAGGCCAGGCCACTCCCGGCCAGCCCACACACACACTCCCGGCCACTCCAGGCCAGCCCACACACACACTCCAGGCCAGGCCACTCCAGGCCAGCCAACACACACATTCCAGGCCGCTCCCGGCCAGCACACACACACACTCCAGGCCACTCCCGGCCAGCCCACACACACACTCCCGGCCACTCCCGGCCAGCCCACACACACACTTTATGTCACTCCCGGCCAGCCCACACACACACTCCAGGCCACTCCCGGCCAACCCACACACACACTCCCGGCCACTCCCGGCCAGCCCACACACACACTCCAGTCCAGGCCACTCCCGGCCAGCCCACACATACACTCCAGGCCACTCCCGGCCAGCCCACACACACACTCCAGGCCACTCCCGGCCAGCCCACACACACACTCCCGGCCACTCCCGGCCAGCCCACACACACACTCCAGGCCACTCCCGGCCAGCACACACACACACTCCAGGCCACTCCCGGCCAGCCCACACACACACTCCCGGCCACTCCCGGCCAGCCCACACACACACTCCAGGTCACTCCCGGCCAGCCCACACACACACTCCAGGACTCTCCCGGCCAGCCCACACACACACTCCAGGCCACTCCCGGCCAGCCCACACACACACTCCAGGACTCTCCCGGCCAGCCCACACACACTCTTCAAGCCACTCCCGGTCATCCCACACACACACTCCAGGCCACTCCCGGCCATCCCACACACACACTTCAAGCCACTCCCGGCCAGCCCACACACACACTCCAGGCCTCTCCCGGCCAGCCCACACACACACTCCAGGCCACTCCCGGCCAGCCCACAAGCCAGGCCTCTCGCGGCCAGCCCACACCCACACTCCAGGCCACTCCCGGCCAGCCCACACACACACTCCAGGCCACTCCCGGCCATCCCACACACACACTTCAAGCCACTCCCGGCCAGCCCACACACACACTCCAGGCCACTCCCGGCCAGCCCACACACACACTCCCGGCCACTCCCGGCCAGCCCACACACACACTGCAGGCCACTCCCGGCCCACACACACACACTTCAGGCCAGCCCTCACACACACTCCAGGTCACTCCCGGCCAGCCCACACACACACTCCAGGCCACTCCCGGCCAGCCCACACCCACACTCCAGGCCACTCCCAGCCACCTCACACACACACTCCCGGCCAGCCCACACACACACTCCAGGCCACTCCCGGCCAGCCCACACTCCAGGCCACTCCCGGCCAGCCCACACACACACTCCAGGTCACTCCCGGCCAGCCCACACTCCAGGTCACTCCCGGCCAGCCCACACAAACACTCCAGGCCTCTCCCGGCCAGCCCACATCCACACTCCAGGCCACTCCCAGCCACCCCACACACACACTCCCGGCCACTCCCGGCCAGCCCACACTCCAGGCCACTCCCGACCAGTCCACACACACACTCCAGGCCTCTCCCGGCCAGCCCACAAACACACTCCAGGCCAGGCCACTCCCGGCCAGCCCACACACACACTCCAGGCCACTCCCGGCCAGCCCACACACACACTCCAAGCCACTCCCGGCCAGCCCACACACACACTCCAGGCCACTCCCGGCCAGCCCACACACACACTCCAGACCACTCCCGGCCAACCCACACACACTCCAGGTCACTCCCGGCCAGCCCACACACACTCCAGGCCACTCCCGGCCAGCTCACACACACACTCCAGGCCACTCCCGGCCAGCCCACACACACACTCCAGGCCACTCCCGGCCAGCCCACACACACACACTCCAGGCCAGCCCACACACACACACTCCAGGCCACTCCCGGCCAGCCCACACACACACTCCAGGCCACTCCCGGCCAGCCCACACACACACTCCAGGCCACTCCCGGCCAGCCCACACACACACACTCCAGGCCACTCCCGGCCAGCCCACACACACACTCCAGGCCACTCCCGGCCAGCCCACACACACACTCCATGCCACTCCCGGCCAGCCCACACACACACACTCCAGGCCACTCCCGGCCAGCCAACACACACACTCCAGGCCACTCCCGGCCAGCCCACACACACACTCCCGGCCACTCCCGGCCAGCCCACACACACAGTCCAGGCCACTCCCGGCCAGCCCACACACACACTCCAGGCCACTCCTGGCCAGCCCACACACACACTCCAGGCCACTCCCGGCCAGCCCACACACACACTCCAGGCCACTCCCGGCCAGACCACACACACACTCCAGGCCACTCCCGGCCAGCCCACACACCCACTCCAGGCCACTCCCGGCCAGCCCACACACACACTCCAGGTAACTCCCGGACAGCCCACACACACACTCCAGGCCATTCCCGGCCAGCCCATACACACACTCCAGGCCATTCCCGGCCAGCCCACACACACACTCCAGGCCACTCCCGGCCAGCCCACACACACACTCCAGGCCACTGCCGGCCAGCCCACACACACACTCCAGTGGAACCCTTTCTTCTCACTCCCTCTAAACTTCCTAATTTGGAGTCCTTTGTGAAATTTCTCTTTACCTTAAACTGATCTACAGATTACAATTCCAGTTCACTAATCCCCATATTTAACTGAAATCCTCCATCCCTGACAACACTCCATTAAATATCCTTTGTTTTGTCTCCAAGATCCTCACATCCTTTTGTATATTTGGCGGCAGAACAAGAAGCAATTCCTCAGCTACGGTCCTATCTATAATCCTGGTTATAACTCTATAGGCTATTGGCAAAGTATTAGAAAGTGGGATTCAAATACTCAGGTGGTTATTTTTGACCTGCCCAGTCCAGATGGGCCGAATGGCCTTTCTGTGCTCTGGACCTCGATGACTCTATGATCCTAACATCCTTCTTTTAGGAGTCTCCGCCTCTATTGATCAAGTTAAATATCTTTTTAAACTTGTCCCGTTTAGTTTATATTTCCTGTCCTCTGCCCTCCTCCCTAATGCATCACCCACACGACAGTGATTTAAATTTACTTTCCCCGTGACCCTCCCTTTCACAGATCTGGGAACATGCTGCTGAAGATTGCTGCTCCCCTGCTCACTGTGTCATTGCTGAGTGTCTGTCATTTGTGAATGTTGAAATTCTTTCCATTGAAGCCTATCGCAGTGAATTGTATCTTGAAGAGCAATTGTCCTCATGTGGACCCCGAGTGAACATCAGTGTCTCCTCCCCTCCTGTCTGAATAATTATCATTCACCGCTTCTCTCTGCTTTCTGTTTCTTAGCCAATATCACATTCTCACTGTCACAGACCCTTTAATCCACGGCTTTGGGACTCGAGAACAACTCGATAAATGACATTTGATCACAATATGTCCCAGTACATAAATTCATATCAGTTCCCTCATTAATCCTCCAGTTATTTTGAAATATAACTGCAATAACAACATGCGATGTGATTTCAAACGAATATCGCCGTGTTTCTGGTCACATAACACCATTTCCTCGCGAAGGAGCAATATTCCTGTTGCCCACTCTGACCCCTAGAAATGTCCTGGTGACTAACATTATACTGACTGCTCTGTCACTCCAGGGTTTATCCCTCTCTCTCCTTTTATAAACAGGATGGGACAGTAAAAATGCCCCAGTCCCCTGGAACCACTCAGATATCAATGAGGATTGAGTATCAGGGTCAGTGTGTCCACTATTGCCACACTCCATCCCTCAGTCACTGTCACACAGCCGATCCAGACCCGGCTAATCTTCTATTTCATTGTGATAGAAAAAGTATTGGATTGAAAGGGGTTAACTGAGCCTGTTTGTTTAGTGACTGTGATTAATGGCAGTCTCTATGGATCTAACCGTGTCACTGGAGGGTTTGTCTCTGCTATTAATAAGCGATTCCTTTCATTGTGTTATCCCAAACTGCCAGCGGGAGCGTCAATTCCAACACTGCCAGAGTTCAGTGGCCCCAGAGAGACCGAGAGGAGGGAGAAAATCTGGGAACTACCCACAGGAACGTTACAGCAATGGATCAGAGTCTGGGAACTACCCACAGGAACGTTACAGCAATGGATCAGAATCTGGGAACTATCCACAGGAACGTTACAGCAATGGATCAGAATCTGGGACCTACCCACAGGAACGTTACAGCAATGGATCAGAATCTGGGAACTATCTACAGGAACGTTACAGCAATGGATCAGAATCTGGGAACTACCCACAGGAACTTTACAGCAATGGATCAGAATCTGGGAACTACCCACAGGAACGTTACAGCAATGGATCAGAATCTGGGAACTATCCACAGGAACGTTACAGCAATGGATCAGAATCTGGGAACTATCCACAGGAACGTTACAGCAATGGATCAGAATCTGGGAACTACCCACAGGAACTTTACAGCAATGGATCAGAATCTGGGAACTACCCACAGGAACGTTACAGCAATGGATCAGAATCTGGGAACTATCCACAGGAACGTTACAGCAATGGATCAGAATCTGGGAACTGCCCACAGGAACGTTGAAGCAATGGACAGGGGTTTATCCGAGGGTATTTCCTTTGTGTCTGACCAGTCTTTACCATACCGGATCTACGGCGCACTGATGATAATTCAAGCGGGGTACTATCCCCTCCTGGCTGTTGTCGGTGTCCCTGGTAAGTCTCCCTGTCCAGTTATTTATTGTATAAACCACTTTAAGTGTATTATTGCTCTGGTCATTTGCATCTTGGAAAGATTGAATCCACGATTTTCAGTTCAGAAGTTTGTAAGTTTTCAGGTCCAGGAGCAGAATGAGGCTATTTGGCCCCTCGCGTCTGCTCCGTCATTCGGTCTTGGCTGATCTCATCCTCGGCTTAACGCCGCCGCCCTGCCCATTGTCCAAAATTCTCAACCCCATTCCCAATTCAAAATCTATCTAACTGCTCCTTAAATGTACTCACTGTCCCAGCATGCCCCACACTCTGGATAGCGAATTCCACGATTCACATCCCATTGGGAGAAGTAGTTTCTCCTCAGCTCTGATTCACATTTGCTGCCTGTTATCCTGAGATTCTGACCTCTCGTTCCAGAACGCCCCACAAGAGGAAGCATCCGCTCCACTTCCACTTTACCCACACCTTTTATCATCTTATAAACCACAATTGGATCTCTACTCCTTCTTAACAATTCTCTTGATAAGACAAAGCCCTCATCTCTGCGGTCACTCTAGTCAACCTCCTCTGAACTGCCTCTAAAGCCCCTACATCTTTCCTCAAATCAGGGGCCAGAACTGTGCAATACTCCATGTGCGGTCTGAGCAACATCTGGAATAGTGGGAATAACACTTATTTACCTTGAAGCTCTGTGCCTTTAGCTATAAATATCAACACCAATTCCAGTCACTGAGGTCATTCCCTATCCAGCGGCTCCACTCGCTCTCTGGTTAATATCGGAGGCTGTTAACAAACCCTGCTCTCCCTTTGACAGTAAAGTTATTATAGCCACACACTCTCTCCATTCCCAATCCTGCTCACTTGCCATCGCCACCTCGGCATCATCTCAGCTGCAGAATAAATCATCATCTGTGTCTTTGTTAAAACCACACTCGACTAATCCAATGATATTCTGTCACACAATTTCTGATACAAATCTTCATGAAGCGCAGCTCATCTCCAACTCTGCTGCCATATCCTAACCCTCACCCAATCCCAGTCACCTATCATCCCTGTGCTCACTGCTGTAGATTGGTTCCCAGTCTGGGTCCTAACCCTCACCCAATCCCAGTCCCCTATCATCCCTGTGCTCACTGCTGTAGATTGGTTCCCAGTCTGGGCCCGAACACTCACCCAATCCAAGTCACCTATCATCCATGTGCTCACTGCTGTAGATTGGTTCACAGTCTGGCAGCATCTCACTATCTGAATTCTCATTCTGTGATTGAAATTCTCCACAGTCTCACTCAATCAAATTAGACCAAGCCCATGTCCATTTTCAATGAATGTGGAAATGAGTTATTTTTCATTACTTTTGCAATTCTGTTATTGGGAGGTGAGTGAAGAGGCTGAGAATGGGTTTCTGCAGGTTGTATTATTGGAAGGTTAGTGGAGATGCTGAGGATGGGGTTCTGCAGGTTGTGTTATTGGAAGATGAGTGGAGATGCTGAGGATGGGTTTCTGCAGGTTGTGATATTGGGAGGTGAGTGAAGATGCTGAGGATGGGTTTCTGCAGTTTGTGTTATTGGGAAGTGAGTGGAGATGCTGAGGATGGGTTTCTGCAGGTTGTGTTATTGGAAGCTGAGTGGAGATGCTGAGGATGGGTTTCTGCAGGTTGTGTTATTGGGAGGTGAGTGGAGATGCTGAGGATGGGTTTCTGCAGGTTGTGTTATTGGGAGGTGAGTGGAGATGCTGAGAATGGGTTTCTGCAGGTTGTGTTATTGGACGGTCAGTGAAGATGCTGAGGATGGGTTTCTGCAGGTTGTGTTCTTGCGAGGTTAGGGAAGATGCTGCGGATGGGTTTCTACAGGTTGTGTTATTGGAAGGTTAGTGAAGATGCTGAGGATGGGTTTCTACAGGTTGCGTTATTGGGAGGCGAGTGAAAATGCTGAGGATGGGGTTCTGCATGTTGTGTTATTAGAAGTTTAGTAAAGAGGCTGAGGATGGGTTTCTGCAGGTTGTGTTATTGGAAGGTTAGGGGAGATGCTGAGGCTGGGTTTCTAGAGGTTGTGTTATTGGAAAGTTAGGGAAGATGCTGAGGATGGGTTTCTGCAGGTTGTGTTATTGGGAGGTGAGTGGAGATGCTGAGGATTTGGTTCTGCAGGTTGTGTTACTGGGAGGTGAGTGGAGATACTGAGGATGGGTTTCTGCAGGTTGTGTTATTGGAAGTTTAGTGAAGATGCTGACGATGGGATTCTGCAGGTTGTGTTATTGGGAGGTGAGTGGAGATGCTGAGGATGGGTTTCTGCAGGTTGTGTTATTGGGAGGTGAGTGGAGATGCTGAGGATAGGTTTCTGCAGGTTGTGTTATTGGGAGGTGAGTGGAGATGTTGAGGATGAATTTCTCCAGATTTTGTTATTGGAAGGTGAGTGGAGATGCTGAGGATGGGTTTCTGCAGGTTGTGTTATTCGGAGGTGAGTGGAGATGCTGAGAATGGGTTTCTGCAGGTTGTGTTATTGGAAGGTTAGTGAAGATGCTGAGGATGTGTTCTGCAGGTTGTGTTACTGGGAGGTGAGTTGCGATGCTGAGGATGGGTTTCTGCAGGTTGTGTTATTGGTAGGTGAGTGAAGATGCTGAGGATGGATTTCTGCAGATTGTGTTATTGGGAGATGAGTGGAGATGCTGAGGATGGCTTTCTGCAGGTTGTGTTATTGGAAGGTTAGTGGAGATGTTGAGGATGAATTTCTGCAGATTTTGTTATTGGAAGGTGAGTGGAGATGCTGAGGATGGGTTTCTGCAGGTTGTGTTATTCGGAGGTGAGTGAAGATGCTGAGGATGGATTTCTGCAGGTTCTGTCATTGGAAGGTCAGTAGAGATGCTGAGAATGGGGTTCTGCAGGTTGTGTTATTGGGAGGTGAGTGGCGATGCTGAGGATAGGTTTCTGAAGGTTGTGTTATTGGGAGGTGAGTGAAGATGCTGAGAATGCGTTTCTGCAGGTTGTGTTATTGGGAGGTGAGTGAAGAGGCTGAGGATTGGTTTCTGCAGGTTGTTTTATTGGAAGGTGAGTGAAGATGCTGAGGATGGGTTCCTGCAGGTTGTGTTATTGGGTGGTGAGTGGAGATGGTGAGGATGGGTTTCTGCAGGTTGTGTTATTGGGAGGTGAGTGGAGATGCTGAGGATGGGTTTCTGCAGGTTGTGTTATTGGGAGGTGAGTGGAGATGCTGAGGAAGGGTTTCGCCAGATTGTGTTATTGGGAGGTGAGTGGAGTTGCTGAGGATGGGTTTATGCAGATTGTGTTATTGGGAGGTGAGTGGAGCTGCTGAGGATGGGTTTCTGCTGGTTGTGTTATTGCAAGGTTAGGGAAGATGCTGAGGATGGTTTTCTGCAGATTGTGTTATTGGGAGGGGAGTGGAGATGCTGAGGATGGGTTTCTGCAGGTTGTGTTGTTGGTAGGTTGGGGAAGATTCTGAGGATGGTTTTCTGCAGATTGTGTTATTGGAAGGTTAGTGAAGATGCTGAGGATGGGTTTCTACAGGTTGTGTTATGGGAGGGTGAGTGGAGATGCTGAGGATGAGTTTCTGCAGGTTTTGTTATTGGAAGGTTAGGGAAGATGCTGAGGATGGTTTTCTGCAGACTGTGTTATTGGAAGGTTAGTGAAGATTCTGAGGATGGGCTCTGCAGGTTGTGTTACTGGGAGGTGAGTTGAGTTGCTGAGGATGTGTTTCTGCAGGTTGTGTTATTGGAAGGTTAGTGAAGATGCTGAGAATGGGTTTGTGCAGGTTGTGTTATTGGGAGGTGAGTGAAGATGCTGAGAATGGGTTTCTGCAGGTTGTGTTATTGGGGGGTGAGTGGAGATGTTGAGGATGAATTTCTGCAGGTTTTGTTATTGGGAGGTGAGTGACGATGCTGAGGATGGGTTCCTGCAGGTTGTGTTATTGGGAGGTGAGTGGAGATGCTGAGAATGAGTTTCTGCAGGTTGTGTTATTGGAAGGTTAGTGAAGAGGCTGAGGATGGGTTTCTGCAGGTTGTGTTATTGGGAGGTGAGTGGAGATGCTCAGGATGGGTTTCTGCAGTTTGTGTTATTGGAAGGTTAGTGGAGATGTTGAGGATGAATTGCTGCAGGTTGTGTTATTGGGAGGTGAGTGGAGATGCTGAGGATGGGTTTCTACAGGTTGTGTTATTGCAAGGTTAGGGAAGATGCTGAGGATGGTTTTCTGCAGGTTGTGTTATTGGGAGGGGAGTGAAGATGCTGAGGATGGGTTTCTACAGGTTGTGTTATGGGAGGGTGAGTGGAGATGCTGAGGATGAGTTTCTGCAGGTTTTGTTATTGGAAGGTTAGGGAAGATGCTGAGGATGGTTTTCTGCAGACTGTGTTATTGGAAGGTTAGTGAAGATTCTGAGGATGGGCTCTGCAGGTTGTGTTACTGGGAGGTGAGTTGAGTTGCTGAGGATGTGTTTCTGCAGGTTGTGTTATTGGAAGGTTAGTGAAGATGCTGAGAATGGGTTTGTGCAGGTTGTGTTATTGGGAGGTGAGTGAAGAAGCTGAGAATGGGTTTCTGCAGGTTGTGTTATTGGGGGGTGAGTGGAGATGTTGAGGATGAATTTCTGCAGGTTTTGTTATTGGGAGGTGTGTGACGATGCTGAGGATGGGTTTCTGCAGGTTGTGTTATTGGGAGGTGAGTGGAGATGCTCAGGATGGGTTTCTGCAGTTTGTATTATTGGAAGGTTAGTGGAGATGTTGAGGATGAATTGCTGCAGGTTGTGTTATTGGGAGGTGAGTGGAGATGCTGAGGATGGGTTTCTACAGGTTGTGTTATTGGAAGGTTAGTGAAGATGCTGAGGTTGGTTTTCTGCAGATTGTGTTATTGGAATGTTAGTGAAGATTCTGAGGATGGGTTCTGCAGGTTGTGTTATTGGGAGGTGAGTGTAGATGCTGAGGATGGGTTTCTGCAGGTTGTGTTATTGGGAGGTGAGTGAAGATGCTGAGGATGGGTTTCTGCAGGTTGTATTATTGGGAAGTGAGTGGAGATGCTGAGGATGGGTTTCTGCAGGTTGTGTTACTGGGAGGTGAGTTGAGATGCTGAGGATGGGTTTCCGCAGGTTGTGTTATTGGGAGGTTAGTGAAGAATCTGAGGATGGGTTTCTGCAGGTTGTGTTATTGGGAGGTGAGTGAAGATGCTGAGGATGGGTTCTGCAGATTGTGTTATTGGGAGCTGAGTGGAAATGATGAGAATGGGTTTCTGCAGGTTGTTTTATTGGGAGGTGAGTGGAGATGCTGAGGATGGATTGCTGCAGGTTGTGTTATTGGAAGGTTAGTGAAGATTCTGAGGATGTGTTTCTGCAGGTTGTGATTTTGGAAGGGTAGTGACGATTCTTAGGATGTGTTTCTACAGGTTGTGTTATTGGAAGGTGAGTGGAGATGCTGAGGATTTGGTTCTGCAGGTTGTGTTACTGGGAGGTGAGTGGAGATACTGAGGATGGGTTTCTGCAGGTTGTGTTATTGGGAGGTGAGTGGAGATGCTGAGGATGGGTTTCTGCAGGTTGTGTTATTGGGAGGTGAGTGGAGATGCTGAGGATAGGTTTCTGCAGGTTGTGTTATTGGGAGGTGAGTGGAGATGCTGAGGATGGGTTTCTGCAGGTTGTGTTATTGGGAGGTGAGTGGAGATGCTGAGAATGTGTTTCTGAGGTTGTGTTATTGGGAGGTCAGTGGAGATGCTGAGGATGGGTTTCTGCAGGTTGTGTTATTGGAAGGTTAGCGAAGATGCTGAGGATGTGTTTATGCAGGTTGTGTTATTGGAAGTTTAGGGAAGATGCTGAGGATGGTTTTCTGCAGGTTGTGTTATTGGAAGGTTAGTGAAGATTCTGAGGATGGGTTGCTGCAGGTTGTGTTACTGGGAGGTGAGTTGAGATGCTGAGGATGGGTTTCTGCAGGTTGTGTTATTGGGAGGTGAGTGAAGATGCTGAGGATGGGTTTCTGCAGGTTGTGTTACTGGGAGGTGAGTTGAGATGCTGAGGATGGGTTTCTGCAGGTTGTGTTATTGGAAGGTTAGTGGAGATGTTGAGGATGAATTTCTGCAGATTTTGTTATTGGAAGGTGA
The DNA here is from genome assembly GCF_047496885.1 of Scyliorhinus torazame. NCBI lineage: Eukaryota > Metazoa > Chordata > Chondrichthyes > Carcharhiniformes > Scyliorhinidae > Scyliorhinus > Scyliorhinus torazame. The sequence goes on from NC_092711.1 coordinate 58,103,352, forward strand.
GTGGAGATGCTGAGGATGGGTTTCTGCAGGTTGTGTTATTGGAAGGTTAGTGAAGATGTTGAGGATGGGTTTCTGCAGGTTGTGTTATTCGGAGGTGAGTGAAGATGCTGAGGATGGGATTCTGCAGGTTCTGTCATTGGAAGGTCAGTAGAGATGCTGAGAATGGGGATCTGCAGGTTGTGTTATTGGGAGGTTAGTGAAGATGCTGAGAATGGGTTTGTGCAGGTTGTGTTATTGGGAGGTGAGTGAAGATGCTGAGGATGGGTTTCTGCAGGTTGTGTTACTGGGAGGTGAGTGGAGATGCTGAGAATGAGTTTCTGCAGGTTGTGTTATTGGAAGGTTAGTGAAGAGGCTGAGGATGGGTTTCTGCAGGTTGTGTTATTGGGAGGTGAGTGGAGATGCTCAGGATGGGTTTCTGCAGTTTGTGTAATTGCAAGGTTAGTGGAGATGTTGAGGATGAATTGCTGCAGGTTGTGTTATTGGGAGGTGAGTGGAGATGCTGAGGATAGGTTTCTACAGGTTGTGTTATTGGAAGGTTAGGGAAGATGCTGAGGTTGGTTTTCTGCAGATTGTGTTATTGGAATGTTAGTGAAGATTCTGAGGATGGGTTCTGCAGGTTGTGTTATTGGGAGGTGAGTGTAGATGCTGAGGATGGGTTTCTGCAGGTTGTGTTATTGGGAGGTGAGAGAAAATGCTGAGGATGGGTTTCTGCAGGTTGTATTATTGGGAAGTGAGTGGAGATGCTGAGGATGGGTTTCTGCAGGTTGTGTTACTGGGAGGTGAGTTGAGATGCTGAGGATGGGTTTCCGCAGGTTGTGTTATTGGGAGGTTAGTGAAGAATCTGAGGATGGGTTTCTGCAGTTTGTGTTATTGGGAGGTGAGTGAAGATGCTGAGGATGGGTTCTGCAGGTTGTGTTATTGGGAGCTGAGTGGAAATGATGAGAATGGGTTTCTGCAGGTTGTTTTATTGGGAGGTGAGTGGAGATGCTGAGGATGGGTTGCTGCAGGTTGTGTTATTGGAAGGTTAGTGAAGATTCTGAGGATGTGTTTCTGCAGGTTGTGTTATTGGAAGGGTAGTGACGATTCTTAGGATGTGTTTCTACAGGTTGTGTTATTGGAAGGTGAGTGGAGATGCTGAGGATTTCGTTCTGCAGGTTGTGTTACTGGGAGGTGAGTGGAGATACTGAGGATGGGTTTCTGCAGGTTGTGTTATTGGGAGGTGAGTGGAGATGCTGAGAATGTGTTTCTGAGGTTGTGTTATTGGGAGGTCAGTGGAGATGCTGAGGATGGGTTTCTGCAGGTTGTGTTATTGGAAGGTTAGCGAAGATGCTGAGGATGTGTTTCTGCAGGTTGTGTCATTGGAAGTTTAGGGAAGATGCTGAGGATGTTTTTCTGCAGGTTGTGTTATTGGAAGGTTACTGAAGATTCTGAGGATGGGTTGCTGCAGGTTGTGTTACTGGGAGGTGAGTTGAGATGCTGAGGATGGATTTCTGCAGGTCGTGTTATTGGGAGGTGAGTGAAGATGCTGAGGATGGGTTTCTGCAGGTTGTGTTACTGGGAGGTGAGTTGAGATGCTGAGGATGGGTTTCTGCAGGTTGTGTTATTGGAAGGTTAGTGGAGATGTTGAGGATGAATTTCTGCAGATTTTGTTATTGGAAGGTGAGTGGAGATGCTGAGGATGGCTTTCTGCAGGTTGTGTTATTGGAAGGTTAGTGAAGATGTTGAGGATGGGTTTCTGCAGGTTGTGTTATTCGGAGGTGAGTGAAGATGCTGAGGATGGGTTTCTGCAGGTTCTGTCATTGGAAGGTCAGTAGAGATGCTGAGAATGGGGATCTGCAGGTTGTGTTCTTGGGAGGTTAGTGAAGATGCTGAGAATGGGTTTGTGCAGGTTGTGTTATTGGGAGGTGAGTGAAGATGCTGAGAATGGGTTTCTGCAGGTTGTGTTATTGGGGGGTGAGTGGAGATGTTGAGGATGAATTTCTGCAGGTTTTGTTATTGGGAGGTGAGTGGAGATGCTGAGGATGGGTCCCTGCAGGTTGTGTTATTGGGAGGTGAGTGGAGATGCTGAGAATGAGTTTCTGCAGGTTGTGTTATTGGAAGGTTAGTGAAGAGGCTGAGGATGGGTTTCTGCAGGTTGTGTTATTGGGAGGTGAGTGGAGATGCTCAGGATGGGTTTCTGCAGTTTGTGTTATTGGAAGGTTAGTGGAGATGTTGAGGATGAATTGCTGCAGGTTGTGTTATTGGGAGGTGAGTGGAGATGCTGAGGATGGGTTTCTACAGGTTGTGTTATTGGAAGGTTAGGGAAGATGCTGAGGTTGGTTTTCTGCAGATTGTGTTATTGGAATGTTAGTGAAGATTCTGAGGATGGGTTCTGCAGGTTGTGTTATTGGGAGGTGAGTGTAGATGCTGAGGATGGGTTTCTGCAGGTTGTGTTATTGGGAGGTGAGTGAAGATGCTGAGGATGGGTTTCTGCAGGTTGTATTATTGGGAAGTGAGTGGAGATGCTGAGGATGGGTTTCCGCAGGTTGTGTTATTGGGAGGTTAGTGAAGAATCTGAGGATGGGTTTCTGCAGGTTGTGTTATTGGGAGGTGAGTGAAGATGCTGAGGATGGGTTCTGCAGGTTGTGTTATTGGGAGCTGAGTGGAAATGATGAGAATGGGTTTCTGCAGGTTGTTTTATTGGGAGGTGAGTGGAGATGCTGAGGATGGGTTGCTGCAGGTTGTGTTATTGGAAGGTTAGTGAAGATTCTGAGGATGTGTTTCTGCAGGTTGTGTTATTGGAAGGGTAGTGACGATTCTTAGGATGTGTTTCTACAGATTGTGTTATTGGAAGGTGAGTGGAGATGCTGAGGATTTGGTTCTGCAGGTTGTGTTACTGGGAGGTGAGTGGAGATACTGAGGATGGGTTTCTGCAGGTTGTGTTATTGGGAGGTGAGTGGAGATGCTGAGGATGGGTTTCTGCAGGTTGTGTTATTGGGAGTTGAGTGGAGATGCTGAGGATAGGTTTCTGCAGGTTGTGTTATTGGGAGGTGAGTGGAGATGCTGAGGATGGGTTTCTGCAGATTGTGTTATTGGGAGGTGAGTGGAGATGCTGAGAATGTGTTTCTGAGGTTGTGTTATTGGGAGGTCAGTGGAGATGCTGAGGATGGGTTTCTGCAGGTTGTGTTATTGGAAGGTTAGCGAAGATGCTGAGGATGTGTTTCTGCAGGTTGTGTTATTGGAAGTTTAGGGAAGATGCTGAGGATGGTTTTCTGCAGGTTGTGTTATTGGAAGGTTAGTGAAGATTCTGAGGATGGGTTTCTGCAGGTTGTGTTACTGGGAGGTGAGTTGAGATGCTGAGGATGGGTTTCTGCAGGTTGTGTTATTGGGAGGTGAGTGAAGATGCTGAGGATGGGTTTCTGCAGGTTGTGTTACTGGGAGGTGAGTTGAGATGCTGAGGATGGGTTTCTGCAGGTTGTGTTATTGGAAGGTTAGTGGAAATGTTGAGGATGAATTTCTGCAGATTTTGTTATTGGAAGGTGAGTGGAGATGCTGAGGATGGGTTTCTGCAGGTTGTGTTATTGGAAGGTTAGTGAAGATGTTGAGAATGGGTTTCTGCAGGTTGTGTTATTCGGAGGTGAGTGAAGATGCTGAGGATGGGTTTCTGCAGGTTCTGTCATTGGAAGGTCAGTAGAGATGCTGAGAATGGGGATCTGCAGGTTGTGTTATTGGGAGGTGAGTGGCGATGCTGAGGATGGGTTTCTGAAGGTTGTGTTATTGGGAGGTGAGTGGAGATGCTGAGAATGCGTTTCTGCAGGTTGTGTTATTGGAAGGTGAGTGAAGAGGCTGAGGATTGGTTTCTGCAGGTTGTTTTCTTAGAAGGTGAGTGAAGATGCTGAGGATGGGTTTCTGCAGGTTGTGTTATTGGGAGGTGAGTGGAGATGCTGAGGATGGGTTTCGGCAGATTGTGTTATTGGGAGGTGAGTGGAGTTGCTGAGGATGGGTTTATGCAGATTGTGTTATTGGGAGGTGAGTGGAGATGCTGAGGATGGGTTTCTGCAGGTTGTGTTATTGGAAGGTTAGGGAAGATGCTGAGGATGGTTTTCTGCAGGTTGTGTTATTGGGAGGGGAGTGGAGATGCTGAGGATGGGTTTCTGCAGGTTGTGTTGTTGGTAGGTTGGGGAAGATTCTGAGGATGGTTTTCTGCAGATTGTGTTATTAGAAGGTTAGTGAAGATGCTGAGGATGGGTTTCTACAGGTTGTGTTATGGGAGGGTGAGTGGAGATGCTGAGGATGAGTTTCTGAAGGTTTTGTTATTGGAAGGTTAGGGAAGATGCTGAGGATGGTTTTCTGCAGACTGTGTTATTGGAAGGATAGTGAAGATGCTGAGAATAGGTTTGTGCAGGTTGTGTTATTGGGAGGTGAGTGAAGATGCTGAGAATGGGTTTCTGCAGGTTGTGTTATTGGGGGGTGAGTGGAGATGTTGAGGATGAATTTCTGCAGGTTTTGTTATTGGGAGGTGAGTGACGATGCTGAGGATGGGTTCCTGCAGGTTGTGTTATTGGGAGGTGAGTGGAGATGCTGAGGATGGGTTTCTGCAGGTTGTGTTATTGGGAGGTGAGTGGAGATGCTGAGAATGAGTTTCTGCAGGTTGTGTTATTGGAAGGTTAGTGGAGATGTTGAGGATGAAATTCTGCAGATTTTGTTATTGGAAGGTGAGTGGAGATGCTGAGGATGGGTTTCTGCAGGTTGTGTTATTGGAAGGTTAGTGAAGATGTTGAGAATGGGTTTCTGCAGGTTGTGTTATTCGGAGGTGAGTGAAGATGCTGAGGATGGGTTTCTGCAGGTTCTGTCATTGGAAGGTCAGTAGAGATGCTGAGAATGGGGATCTGCAGGTTGTGTTATTGGGAGGTGAGTGGCGATGCTGAGGATGGGTTTCTGAAGGTTGTGTTATTGGGAGGTGAGTGGAGATGCTGAGAATGCGTTTCTGCAGGTTGTGTTATTGGAAGGTGAGTGAAGAGGCTGAGGATTGGTTTCTGCAGGTTGTTTTATTGGAAGGTGAGTGAAGATGCTGAGGATGGGTTTCTGCAGGTTGTGTTATTGGGAGGTGAGTGGAGATGCTGAGGATGGGTTTCGGCAGATTGTGTTATTGGGAGGTGAGTGGAGTTGCTGAGGATGGGTTTATGCAGATTGTGTTATTGGGAGGTGAGTGGAGATGCTGAGGATGGGTTTCTGCAGGTTGTGTTATTGGAAGGTTAGGGAAGATGCTGAGGATGGTTTTCTGCAGGTTGTGTTATTGGGAGGGGAGTGGAGATGCTGAGGATGGGTTTCTGCAGGTTGTGTTGTTGGTAGGTTGGGGAAGATTCTGAGGATGGTTTTCTGCAGATTGTGTTATTAGAAGGTTAGTGAAGATGCTGAGGATGGGTTTCTACAGGTTGTGTTATGGGAGGGTGAGTGGAGATGCTGAGGATGAGTTTCTGAAGGTTTTGTTATTGGAAGGTTAGGGAAGATGCTGAGGATGGTTTTCTGCAGACTGTGTTAATGGAAGGTTAGTGAAGATGCTGAGAATAGGTTTGTGCAGGTTGTGTTATTGGGAGGTGAGTGAAGATGCTGAGAATGGGTTTCTGCAGGTTGTGTTATTGGGGGGTGAGTGGAGATGTTGAGGATGAATTTCTGCAGGTTTTGTTATTGGGAGGTGAGTGACGATGCTGAGGATGGGTTCCTGCAGGTTGTGTTATTGGGAGGTGAGTGGAGATGCTGAGGATGGGTTTCTGCAGGTTGTGTTATTGGGAGGTGAGTGGAGATGCTGAGAATGAGTTTCTGCAGGTTGTGTTATTGGGAGGTGAGTGGAGATGCTCAGGATGGGGTTCTGCAGGTTGTGTTATTGGGAGGTGAGTGAAGATGCTGAGAATGGGTTTCTGAGGTTGTGTTATTGGGAAGTCAGTGGAGATGCTGAGGATGGGTATCTGCAGGTTGTGTTATTGGAAGGTTAGCGAAGATGCTGAGGATGTGTTTCTGCAGGTTGTGTTATTGGAAGGTTATTGAAGATGCTGAGGAGGGTTCCTGCAGGTTGTGTTATTGAAAGGTTAGTGAAGATTCTGAGGATGGGTTCTGCAGTTTGTGTTACTGGGAGGTGAGTTGAGATGCTGAGGATGGGTTTCTGCAGGTTGTGTTATTGGGAGGTGAGTGAAGATGCTGAGGATGGATTTCTGCAGATTGTGTTATTGGGAGGTGAGTGGAGATGCTGATGATGGCTTTCTGCAGGTTGTGTTATTGGAAGGTTAGTGGAGATGTTGAGGATGAATTTCTGCAGATTTTGTTATTGGAAGGTGAGTGGAGATGCTGAGGATGGGTTTCTGCAGGTTATGTTATTGGAAGGTTAGTGAAGATGTTGAGGATGGGTTTCTGCAGGTTGTGTTATTCGGAGGTGAGTGAAGATGCTGAGGATGGGTTTCTGCAGGTTCTGTCATTGGAAGGTCAGTAGAGATGCTGAGAATGGGGTTCTGCAGGTTGTGTTATTGGGAGGTGAGTGGCGATGCTGAGGATGGGTTTCTGAAGGTTGTGTTATTGGGAGGTGAGTGAAGATGCTGAGAATGCGTTTCTGCAGGTTGTGTTATTGGAAGGTGAGTGAAGAGGCTGAGGATTAGTTTCTGCAAGTTGTTTTATTGGAAGGTGAGTGAAGATGCTGAGGATGGGTTCCTGCAGGTTGTGTTATTGGGTGGTGAGTGGAGATGGTGAGGATGGGTTTCTGCAGGTTGTGTTATTGGGAGGTGAGTGGAGATGCTGAGGATGGGTTTCGGCAGATTGTGTTATTGGGAGGTGAGTGGAGTTGCTGAGGATGGGTTTATGCAGATTGTGTTATTGGGAGGTGAGTGGAGATGCTGAGGATGGGTTTCTGCAGGTTGTGTTATTGGAAGGTTAGGGAAGATGCTGAGGATGGTTTTCTGCAGGTTGTGTTATTGGGAGGGGAGTGGAGATGCTGAGGATGGGTTTCTGCAGGTTGTGTTGATGGTAGGTTGGGGAAGATTCTGAGGATGGTTTTCTGCAGACTGTGTTATTGGAAGGTTAGTGAAGATTCTGAGGATGGGCTCTGCAGGTTGTGTTACTGGGAGGTGAGTTGAGTTGCTGAGGATGGGTTTGTGCAGGTTGTGTTATTGGAAGGTTAGTGAAGATGCTGAGAATGGGTTTGTGCAGGTTGTGTTATTGGGAGGTGAGTGAAGATGCTGAGAATGGGTTTCTGCAGGTTGTGTTATTGGGGGGTGAGTGGAGATGTTGAGGATGAATTTCTGCAGGTTTTGTTATTGGGAGGTGAGTGACGATACTGAGGATGGGTTCCTGCAGGTTGTGTTATTGGGAGGTGAGTGAAGATGCTGAGAATGAGTTTCTGCAGGTTGTGTTATTGGAAGGTTAGTGAAGAGGCTGAGGATGGGTTTCTGCAGGTTGTGTTATTGGGAGGTGAGTGGAGATGCTCAGGATGGGTTTCTGCAGTTTGTGTTATTGGAAGGTTAGTGGAGATGTTGAGGATGAATTGCTGCAGATTTTGTTATTGGAAGGTGAGTGGAGATGCTGAGGATGGGTTTCTGCAGGTTGTGTTATTGGAAGGTTAGTGAAGATGCTGAGGATGGGATTCTGCAGGTTGTGTTATTGGGAGGTGAGTGAAGATGCTGAGAATGAGTTTCTGCAGGTTGTGTTATTGGAAGGTTAGTGAAGAGGCTGAGGATGGGTTTCTGCAGGTTGTGTTATTGGGAGGTGAGTGGAGATGCTCAGGATGGGTTTCTGCAGGTTGTGTTATTGGGAGGTGAGTGGAGAAGCTGAGGATGGGTTTCTGCAGGTTGTGTTATTGGGAGGTGAGTGGAGATGCTGAGAATGGGTTTCTGAGGTTGTGTTATTGGGAGGTCAGTGGAGATGCTGAGGATGGGTTTCTGCAGGTTGTGTTATTGGAAGGTTAGCGAAGATGCTGAGGATGTGTTTCTGCAGGTTGTGTTATTGGAAGGTTATTGAAGATGCTGAGGAGGGTTCCTGCAGGTTGTGTTATTGAAAGGTTAGTGAAGATTCTGAGGATGGGTTCTGCAGTTTGTGTTACTGGGAGGTGAGTTGAGATGCTGAGGATGGGTTTCTGCAGGTTGTGTTATTGGGAGGTGAGTGAAGATGCGGAGGATGGATTTCTGCAGATTGTGTTATTGGGAGGTGAGTGGAGATGCTGAGGATGGCTTTCTGCAGGTTGTGTTATTGGAAGGTTAGTGGAGATGTTGAGGATGAATTTCTGCAGATTTTGTTATTGGAAGGTGAGTGGAGATGCTGAGGATGGATTTCTGCAGGTTGTGTTATTGGAAGGTTAGTGAAGATGTTGAGGATGGGTTTCTGCAGGTTGTGTTATTCGGAGGTGAGTGAAGATGCTGAGGATGGGTTTCTGCAGGTTCTGTCATTGGAAGGTCAGTAGAGATGCTGAGAATGGGGTTCTGCAGGTTGTGTTATTGGGAGGTGAGTGGCGATGCTGAGGATGGGTTTCTGAAGGTTGTGTTATTGGGAGGTGAGTGAAGATGCTGAGAATGCGTTTCTGCAGGTTGTGTTATTGGAAGGTGAGTGAAGAGGCTGAGGATTAGTTTCTGCAAGTTGTTTTATTGGAAGGTGAGTGGAGATGGTGAGGATGGGTTTCTGCAGGCTGTGTTATTGGGAGGTGAGTGGAGATGCTGAGGATGGGTTTCGGCAGATTGTGTTATTCGGAGGTGAGTGGAGTTGCTGAGGATGGGTTTCTGCAGATTGTGTTATTGGGAGGTGAGTGGAGATGTTGAGGATGGGTTTCTGCAGGTTGTGTTATTGGAAGGTTAGGGAAGATGCTGAGGATGGTTTTCTGCAGGTTGTGTTATTGGGAGGGGAGTGGAGATGCTGAGGATGGGTTTCTGCAGGTTGTGTTGTTGGTAGGTTGGGGAAGATTCTGAGGATGGTTTTCTGCAGACTGTGTTATTGGAAGGTTAGTGAAGATTCTGAGGATGGGCTCTGCAGGTTGTGTTACTGGGAGGTGAGTTGAGTTGCTGAGGATGGGTTTCTGCAGGTTGTGTTATTGGAAGGTCAGTGAAGATGCTGAGAATGGGTTTGTGCAGGTTGTGTTATTGGGAGGTGAGTGAAGATGCTGAGAATGGGTTTCTGCAGGTTGTGTTATTGGGGGGTGAGTGGAGATGTTGAGGATGAATTTCTGCAGGTTTTGTTATTGGGAGGTGAGTGACGATACTGAGGATGGGTTCCTGCAGGTTGTGTTATTGGGAGGTGAGTGAAGATGCTGAGAATGAGTTTCTGCAGGTTGTGTTATTGGAAGGTTAGTGAAGAGGCTGAGGATGGGTTTCTGCAGGTTGTGTTATTGGGAGGTGAGTGGAGATGCTCAGGATGGGTTTCTGCAGTTTGTGTTATTGGAAGGTTAGTGGAGATGTTGAGGATGAATTGCTGCAGATTTTGTTATTGGAAGGTGAGTGGAGATGCTGAGGATGGGTTTCTGCAGGTTGTGTTATTGGAAGGTTAGTGAAGATGCTGAGGATGGGTTTCTGCAGGTTGTGTTATTCGGAGGTGAGTGAAGATGCTGAGGATGGGTTTCTGCAGGTTCTGCCATTGGAAGGTCAGTAGAGATGCTGAGAATGCGTTTCTGCAGGTTGTGTTATTGGAAGGTGAGTGAAGAGGCTGAGGATTGGTTTCTGCAGGTTGTTTTATTGGAAGGTGAGTGAAGATGCTGAGGATGTGTTTCTGCAGGTTGTGTTATTGGGAGGTGAGTGGAGATGCTGAGGATGGGTTTCTACAGGTTGTGTTATTGGAAGGTTAGGGAAGATGCTGAGGATGGTTTTCTGCAGATTGTGTTATTTGAAGGTTAGTGAAGATTCTGAGGATGGGTTCTGCAGGTTGTGGTATTGGGAGGTGAGTGTAGATGCTGAGGATGGGTTTCTGCAGGTTGTGTTATTGGGAGGTGAGTGAAGATGCTGAGGATGGGTTTCTGCAGGTTGTATTATTGGGAAGTGAGTGGAGATGCTGAGGATGGGTTTCTGCAGGTTGTGTTACTGGGAGGTGAGTTGAGATGCTGAGGATGGGTTTCCGCAGGTTGTGTTATTGGGAGGTTAGTGAAGAATCTGAGGATAGGTTTCTGCAGGTTGTGTTATTGGGAGGTGAGTGAAGATGCTGAGGATGGGTTCTGCAGGTTGTGTTACTGGGAGCTGAGTGGAAATGATGAGAATGGGTTTCTGCAGGTTGTTTTATTGGGAGGTGAGTGGAGATGCTGAGGATGGGTTTCTGCAGGTTGTGTTATTGGAAGGTTAGTGAAGATTCTGAGGATGTGTTTCTGCAGGTTGTGTTATTGGAAGGGTAGTGACTATTCTGAGGATGTGTTTCTGCAGGATGTGTTATTGGGAGGTGAGTGGAGATGCTGAGGATGGGTTTCTGCAGGTTGTATTATTGTGAGGTGATTGGAGATGCTGAGGATGGGTTTCTGCAGGTTGTGTTATTGGGAGGTGAGTGGAGATGCTGAGGATGGGTTTCTGCAGGTTGTGTTATTGGGAGGTGAGTGAAGATGCTGAGGATGGGTTTCTGAAGGTTGAGTTATTGGGAGGTGATTGGAGACGCTGAGGATGGGTTTCTGCAGGTTGTGTTATTGGGAGGTGAGTGGAGATGCTGAGGATGGGTTTCTGCAGGTTGTGTTATTGGAAGGTTAGTGAAGATGCTGAGGATGTGTTTCTGCAGGTTGTGTTATTGGGAGGTGATTGGAGATGCTGAGGATGGATTTCTGCAGGTTGTGTTACTGGGAGGTGAGTTGAGATGCTGAGGATGGGTTTCCGCAGGTTTTGTTATTGGGAGGTGTGTGGAGATGCTGAGGATGGGTTTCTGCTGGTTGTGTTATTGGGAGGTGTGTGGAGATGCTGAGGATGGGTTTCTGCAGGTTGTGTTATTGGGAGGTGAGTGAAGATGCTGAGGATGGGTTTCTGCAGGTTGTGTTATTGGGAGGTGAGTGGAGATGCTGAGGATGGGTTTCCGCTGGTTGTGTTATTGGGAGGTGAGTGGAGATGCTGAGGATGGGTTTCGGCAGGTTGTGTTATTGGAAGGTGAGTGGAGATGCTGAGGATGGGTTTCGGCAGGTTGTGTTATTGGAAGGTTAGTGAAGATGCTGAGAATGGGTTTCTACAGGTTGTGTTATGGGAAGGTTAGTGAAGATGCTGAGGATGTGTTTCTGCAGGTTGTGTTATTGGGAGGTGATTGGAGATGCTGAGGATGGGTTTCTGCAGGTTGTGTTACTGGGAGGTGAGTTGAGATGCTGAGGATGGGTTTCCGCAGGTTTTGTTATTGGGAGGTGTGTGGAGATGCTGAGGATGGGTTTCTGCAGGTTGTGTTATTGGGAGGTGAGTGAAGATGCTGAGGATGGGTTTCTGCAGGTTGTGTTATTGGGAGGTGAGTGGAGATGCTGAGGATGGGTTTCTGCTGGTTGTGTTATTGGGAGGTGAGTGGAGATGCTGAGGATGGGTTTCGGCAGGTTGTGTTATTGGAAGGTGAGTGGAGATGCTGAGGATGGGTTTCGGCAGGTTGTGTTATTGGAAGGTGAGTGAAGATGCTGAGGATGGGTTTCTGCAGGTTGTGTTATTGGAAGGTGAGTGGAGATGCTGAAGTTGGTTTCTGCAGGTTGTGTTATTGGAAGGTTAGGGAAGATGCTGAGGATGGTTTTCTGCTGATTGTGTTATTGGAAGGTTAGAGAAGATTCTGAGGATGGGTTCTGCAGGTTGTGTTACTGGGAGGTGAGTTGAGATGCTGAGGATGGGTTTCCGCAGGTTTTGTTATTGGGAGGTGTGTGGAGATGCTGAGGATGGGTTTATGCAGGTTGTGTTATTGGGAGGTGAGTGAAGATGCTGAGGATGGGTTTCTGCAGGTTGTGTTATTGGGAGGTGAGTGGAGATGCTGAGGATGGGTTTCTGCTGGTTGTGTTATTGGGAGGTGAGTGGAGATGGTGAGGATGGGTTTCGGCAGGTTGTGTTATTGGAAGGTGAGTGGAGATGCTGAGGATGGGTTTCGGCAGGTTGTGTTATTGGAAGGTGAGTGAAGATGCTGAGGATGGGTTTCTGCAGGTTGTGTTATTGGAAGGTGAGTGGAGATGCTGAAGATGGGTTTCTGCAGGTTGTGTTATTGGAAGGTTAGGGAAGATGCTGAGGATGGTTTTCTGCTGATTGTGTTATTGGAAGGTTAGAGAAGATTCTGAGGATGGGTTCTGCAGGTTGTGTTATTGGGAGGTGAGTGAAGATGCTGAGGATGGGTTTCAGCAGGTTGTGTTATTGGGAGGTGCTTGGAGATGCTGAGGATGGGTTTCTGCAGATTGTGTTATTGGGAGGTGAGTGAAGATGCTGAGGATGGGTTTCAGCAGGTTGTGTTATTGGGAGGTGATTGGAGATGCTCAGGATGGGTTTCGGCAGATTGTGTTATTGGGAGGTGAGTGAAGAAGCTGAGGATGGGTTTCAGCAGGTTGTGTTATTGGGAGGTGATTGGAGATGCTGAGGATGGGTTTCGGCAGATTGTGTTCTTGGGAGGTGAGTGGAGATGCTGAGGATGAGTTTTTGCAGGTTGTGTTATTGGGAGGCGAGTGGAGATGCTGAGGATGGGTTTCTGCAGGTTGTGCTATTGGAAGGTGAGTGGAGATGCTAAGGATGGGTTTCTGCAGGTTGTGTTATTGGGAGGTGAGTGGAGATGCTGAGGATGGGTTTCAGCAGGTTGTGTTATTGGGAGGTGAGTGGAGATTCTGAGGATGGATTTCTGCAGCTTGTGCTATTGGGATCAGAGTGGAGATGCTGAGGATGGGTTTCTGCAGGTTGTGCTATTGGAAGGTGAGTGGAGATGCTAAGGATGGGTTTCTGCAGGGTGTTTTATTCGGAGGCCAGTGAAGATGCTGAGGATGGGTTTCTGCTGGTTGTGTCATTGGGTGCTGAGTGCGGATGTTGAGGATCGGTTTCTGCTGTTTGTGTTATTGGAAGGATAGTGGCGATGCGAAGGATGGGTTTCTGCAGGTCGTGTTATTGGAAGGTTACTGAAGATGCTGAGGATGGGGTTCTGCAGGTTTTGTAATTGGAAGGTCAGTGAATATGGTGCGGATAGGTTTCTGCAGGTTGTGTTATTGGAAGGTTAGTGAAGATGCTGAGGATGGGTTTCTGCAGGTTGTGTTATTGGGAGGTAAGTGGAGATGCCGAGGATGGGTTTCTGCTGGTTGTGTTATTGGGAGGTGAGTGGAGATGGTGAGGATGGGTTTCGGCAGGTTGTGTTATTGGAAGGTGAGTGGAGATGCTGAGGATGGGTTTCGGCAGGTTGTGTTATTGGAAGGTGAGTGAAGATGCTGAGGATGGGTTTCTGCAGGTTGTGTTATTGGAAGGTGAGTGGAGATGCTGAAGATGGGTTTCTGCAGGTTGTGTTATTGGAAGGTTAGGGAAGATGCTGAGGATGGTTTTCTGCTGATTGTGTTATTGGAAGGTTAGAGAAGATTCTGAGGATGGGTTCTGCAGGTTGTGTTATTGGGAGGTGAGTGAAGATGCTGAGGATGGGTTTCAGCAGGTTGTGTTATTGGGAGGTGCTTGGAGATGCTGAGGATGGGTTTCTGCAGATTGTGTTATTGGGAGGTGAGTGAAGATGCTGAGGATGGGTTTCAGCAGGTTGTGTTATTGGGAGGTGATTGGAGATGCTCAGGATGGGTTTCGGCAGATTGTGTTATTGGGAGGTGAGTGAAGAAGCTGAGGATGGGTTTCAGCAGGTTGTGTTATTGGGAGGTGATTGGAGATGCTGAGGATGGGTTTCGGCAGATTGTGTTCTTGGGAGGTGAGTGGAGATGCTGAGGATGAGTTTTTGCAGGTTGTGTTATTGGGAGGCGAGTGGAGATGCTGAGGATGGGTTTCTGCAGGTTGTGCTATTGGAAGGTGAGTGGAGATGCTAAGGATGGGTTTCTGCAGGTTGTGTTATTGGGAGGTGAGTGGAGATGCTGAGGATGGGTTTCAGCAGGTTGTGTTATTGGGAGGTGAGTGGAGATTCTGAGGATGGATTTCTGCAGCTTGTGCTATTGGGATCAGAGTGGAGATGCTGAGGATGGGTTTCTGCAGGTTGTGCTATTGGAAGGTGAGTGGAGATGCTAAGGATGGGTTTCTGCAGGGTGTTTTATTCGGAGGCCAGTGAAGATGCTGAGGATGGGTTTCTGCTGGTTGTGTCATTGGGTGCTGAGTGCGGATGTTGAGGATCGGTTTCTGCTGTTTGTGTTATTGGAAGGATAGTGGCGATGCGAAGGATGGGTTTCTGCAGGTCGTGTTATTGGAAGGTTACTGAAGATGCTGAGGATGGGGTTCTGCAGGTTTTGTAATTGGAAGGTCAGTGAATATGGTGCGGATAGGTTTCTGCAGGTTGTGTTATTGGAAGGTTAGTGAAGATGCTGAGGATGGGTTTCTGCAGGTTGTGTTATTGGGAGGTAAGTGGAGATGCCGAGGATGGGTTTCTGCAGGGTGTGCTATTGGGAGGTGAGTGGAGATGCTGAGGATGGGTTTCTGCAGGTTGTGTTATTGGGAGGTGAGTGAAGATGCTGAGGATGAATTTCTGCAGGTTGTGTTATTGGGAGGTGAGTGAAGATGCTGAGGATGGGTTCTGCAGGTTGTGTTATTGGGAGGTGAGTGGAGATGCTGAGGATGGGTTTCTGCAGATTGTGTTATTGGAAGGTGAGTGAAGATGCTGAGGATGGGTTTCTGCAGCTTGTGTTATTGGAAGGTTGGGGAAGATCCTAAGGATGGTTTTCTGCAGATTGCGTTATTGGAAGGTTAGTAAAGATGCTGAGAATGGGTTTCGACAGGTTGTGTTCTGGGAAGGTGAGTGGAGATGCTGAGGATAGGTTTCTGCAGGTTGTGTAATTGGGAGGTGTGTGGAGATGCTGAGGATGAGTTTCTGCAGGTTGTGTTACTGGGAGGTGAGTTGAGATGCTGAGGATGGGTTTCTGCAGGTTGTGTTATTGAGAGGTGAGTGAAGATGCTGAGGATGGGTTTCTGCAGGTTGTGTTATTGGGAGGTTAGTGAAGAATCTGAGGATGGGTTTCTGCAGGTTGTGTTATTGGGAGGTGAGTGAATATGCTGAGGATGGGTTCTGCAGATAGTGTTACTGGGAGGTGAGTTGAGTTGCTGAGGATGGGTTTCTGCAGGTTGTGTTATTGGGAGGTGAGTGAAGATGCTGAGGATGAATTTCTGCAGGTTGTGTTATTGGGAGGTGAGTGAAGATGCTGAGGATGGTTTTATGCAGGTTGTGTTATTGGGAGGTGAGTGGAGATGCTGAGGATGGTTTTCTGCAGGTTGTCTTATTGGGAGGTGAGTGAAGATGCTGAGGATAAGTTCTGCAGGTTGTGTTATTGGGAGGTGAGTGGAGATGCTGAGGATGGGTTTCTGCAGATTGTGTTATTGAGAGGTGAGTGAAGATGCTGAGGATGGGTTTCTGCAGGTTGTGTTATATGGAGGTTAGTGAAGAATCTGAGGATGGGTTTCTGCAGGTTGTGTTATTGGGAGGTGAGTGAAGATGCTGAGGATGGGTTCTGCAGATAGTGTTACTGGGAGGTGAGTTGAGTTGCTGAGGATGGGTTTCTGCAGGTTGTGTTATTGGGAGGTGAGTGAAGATGCTGAGGATGAATTTCTGCAGGTTGTGTTATTGGGAGGTGAGTGAAGATGCTGAGGATGGTTTTATGCAGGTTGTGTTATTGGGAGGTGAGTGGAGATGCTGAGGATGGGTTTCTGCAGGTTGTGTTATTGGGAGGTGAGTGAAGATGCTGAGGATGGGTTCTGCAGTTTGTGTTATTGGGAGGTGAGTGGAGATGCTGAGGATGGGTTTCTGCAGATTGTGTTATTGGAAGGTGAGTGAAGATTCTGAGGATGGGTTCTGCAGGATGTGTTACTGGGAGGTGAGTTGAGATGCTGAGGATGGGTTTCTGCAGGTTGTGTTATTGGGAGGTGAGTGGAGATGCTGAGGATGGGTTTCTGCAGGTTGTGTTATTGGGAGGTGAGTGGAGATGCTGAGGATGGGTTTCTGCAGGTTGTGTTATTGGAAGGTTAGTGGAGGTGTTGAGGATGAATTTCTGCAGATTTTGTTATTGGAAGGTGAGTGGAGATGCTGAGAATGGGTTTCTGCAGGTTGTGTTATTGGAAGGTTAGTGAAGATGCTGAGGATGGGTTTCTGCAGGTTGTGTTATTCGGAGGTGAGTGAAGATGCTGAGAATGGGGTTCTGCATGTTGTGTTATTGGGAGGTGAGTGGCGATGCTGACGATGGGTATCTGAAGGTTGTGTTATTGGGAGGTGAGTGAAGATGCTGAGAATGCGTTTCTGCAGGTTGTGTTATTGGAAGGTGAGTGAAGAGGCTGAGGATTGGTTTCTGCAGGTTGTTTTATTGGAAGGTGAGTGAAGATGCTGAGGATGGGTTTCTGCAGGTTGTGTTATTGGGAGGTGAGTGGAGATGCTGAGGATGGGTTTCTGCAGGTTGTGATATTGGAAGGTGAGTGGAGATGCTGAGGATCGGTTTCTGCAGGTTGTGTTATTGGAAGGATAGTGGAGATGCGGAGGCTGGGTTTCTGCAGGTTGTGTTATTGGGAGGTGAGTGGAGATGCTGAGGATGGGTTTCTGCTGGTCGTGTTATTGGAAGGTGAGTGGAGATACTGAGGATGTGTTTCCGCAGGTTGTGTTATTGGAAGGTTAGTGAATATGTTGTGGATGGGTTTCTGCAAGTTGTGTTATTGGGAGGTTAGTGAAGATGCAGAGGATGGGTTTCTGCAGGTTGTGTTATTGGGAGGTTAGTGGAGATGCTGAGGATGGGTTCTGCAGGTTGTGTTATTGGAATAAGAGTGGAGATGCTGAGGATGGGTTTCTGCAGGTTGTGTTATTGGGAGGCGAGTGGAGATGCTGAGGCAGGGTATCTGCAGGTTGTGTTATTGGGAGGTGATTGGGGTTGCCGAGGATGGGTTTCTGCAGTTTGTGTTATTGGAAGATGAGTGGAGATGCTGAGGATGGGTTACTGCAGGTTGTGTTATTGGGAGGTGAGTGGAAATGCTGAGGATGGGTTTCTGCAGATTGTGTTATTGGGAGGTGAGTGGAGATGCTGAGGATGGGTTTCTGAAGGTTGTGTAATTGGGGGGTGAGTGAAGATGCTGAGGATGGGTTCTGCAGGTTGTGTTATTTGGAGGTGAGTGGAGATGCTGAGGATGGGTTTCTGCAGGTTGTGTTATTGGGAGCTGAGTGGAAATGATGAGAATGGGTTTCTGCAGGTTGTGTTATTGGGAGGTGAGTGGAAATGCTGAGGATGGGTTTCTGCAGGTTGTGTTATTGGGAGGTGAGTGGAGATGCTGAGGATGGGTTTCTGAAGGTTGTGTAATTGGGGGGTGAGTGAAGATGCTGAGGATGGGTTCTGCAGGTTGTGTTATTTGGAGGTGAGTGGAGATGCTGAGGATGGGTTTCTGCAGGTTGTGTTATTGGGAGCTGAGTGGAAATGATGAGAATGGGTTTCTGCAGGTTGTGTTATTGGGAGGTGAGTGGAGATGCTGAGGATGGGTTTCTGCAGGTTGTGTTATTGGAAGGTTAGTGAAGATTCTGAGGATGTGTTTCTGCAGGTTGTGTTATTGGAAGGGTAGTGACGATTCTGAGGATGGGTTTCTGCAGGTTGTATTATTGTGAGGTGATTGGAGATGCTGAGGATGGGTTTCTGCAGGTTGTCTTATTGGGAGGTGAGTGGAGATGCTGAGGATGGGTTTCTGCAGGTTGTATTATTGTGAGGTAATTGGAGATGCGGAGGATGGGTTTCTGCAGGTTGTGTTATTGGGAGGTGAGTGAAGATGCTGAGGATGGGTTTCTGCAGGTTGTATTATTGTGAGGTGATTGGAGATGCTGAGGATGGATTTCCGCAGGTTTTGTTATTGGGAGGTGTGTGGAGATGCTGAGGATGGGTTTCTGCAGGTTGTGTTATTGGGAGCTGAGTGGAGATGCTGAGGATAGGTTTCAGCAAGTTGTGTAATTGGGAGGTGTGTGGAGATGCTGAGAATGGGTTTGTGCAGGTTTTGTTATTGGAAGGTTAGGGAAGATGATGAGGATTGTTTTCTGCAGACTGTGTTATTGGAAGGTTAGTGAAGATTCTGAGGATGGGCTCTGCAGGTTGTGTTACTGGGAGGTGAGTTGAGTTGCTGAGGATGGGTTTCTGCAGGTTGTATTATTGGGAGGTGAGTGAAGATGCTGAGAATGGGTTTGTGCAGGTTGTGCTATTGGGGGGTGCGTGGAGATGTTGAGGATGAATTTCTGCAGGTTGTGTTATTGGGAGGTGAGTGGAGATGCTGAGGATAGGTTTCTGCAAGTTGTGTAATTGGGAGGTGTGTGGAGATGCTGAGAATGGGATTGTGCAGGTTTTGTTATTGGAAGGTTAGGGAAGATGATGAGGATTGTTTTCTGCAGACTGTGTTATTGGAAGGTTAGTGAAGATTCTGAGGATGGGCTCTGCAGGTTGTGTTACTGGGAGGTGAGTTGAGTTGCTGAGGATGGGTTTCTGCAGGTTGTGTTATTGGGAGGTGAGTGAAGATGCTGAGAATGGGTTTGTGCAGGTTGTGCTATTGGGGGGTGAGTGGAGATGTTGAGGATTAATTTCTGCAGGTTTTGTTATTGGGAGGTGAGTAGAGATGCTGATGATGGGTTCCTGCAGGTTGTGTGATTGGGAGTGAGTGAAGATGCTGAGAATGAGTTTCTGCAGGTTGTGTTATTGGAAGGTTAGTGGAGATGCTCAGGATGGGTTCTGCAGGTTGTGTTATTGGGAGGTGAGTTGAGGTGCTGAGGATGGGTTTCTGCAGGTTGTGTTATTGGAAGGTTAGTGAAGATGCTGAGAATGATTTTCTGCAGGTTGTGTTATTGGGATGTGAGTGAAGATGCTGAGGATGGATTTCTTCAGGTTGTGTTATTGGGAGGTGAGTGGAGATGCTGAGGATGGGTTTCTGCAGGTTGTGTTATTGGAAGGTTAGTGGAGATGTTGAGGATGAATTTCTGCAGATTTTGTTATTGGAAGGTGAGTGGAGATGCTGAGGATGGGTTTCTGCATGTTGTGTTATTGGAAGGTTAGTGAAGATGCTGAGGATGGGTTTCTGCAGGTTGTGTTATTCGGAGGTGAATGAAGATGCTGAGAATGGGGTTCTGCAGGTTGTGTTATTGGGAGGTGAGTGTCGATGCTGACGATGGGTATCTGAAGGTTGTGTTATTGGGAGGTGAGTGAAGATGCTGAGAATGCGTTTCTGCAGGTTGTGTTATTGGAAGGTGAGTGAAGAGGCTGAGGATTGGTTTCTGCAGGTTGTTTTATTGGAAGGTGAGTGAAGATGCTGAGGATGGGTTTCTGCAGGTTGTGTTATTGGGAGGTGAGTGGAGATGCTGAGGATGGGTTTCTGCAGGTTGTGATATTGGAAGGTGAGTGGAGATGCTGAGGATCGGTTTCTGCAGGTTGTGTTATTGGAAGGATAGTGGAGATGCGGAGGCTGGGTTTCTGCAGGTTGTGTTATTGGGAGGTGAGTGGAGTTGCTGAGGATGTGTTTCTGCTGGTCGTGTTATTGGAAGGTGAGTGGAGATACTGAGGATGTGTTTCCGCAGGTTGTGTTATTGGAAGGTTAGTGAATATGTTGTGGATGGGTTTCTGCAGGTTGTGTTATTGGAAGGTGAGTGAAGATGCTGAGGATGGGTTTCTGCAGGTAATGTTATTGGGAGGTTAGTGGAGATGCTGAGGATGGGTTCTGCAGGTTGTGTTATTGGAATAATAGTGGAGATGCTGAGGATGGGTTTCTGCAGGTTGTGTTATTGGGAGGCGAGTGGAGATGCTGAGGATGGGTATCTGCAGGTTGTGTTATTGGGAGGTGATTGGGGTTGCCGAGGATGGGTTTCTGCAGGTTGTGTTATTGGAAGATGAGTGGAGATGCTGAGGATGGGTTTCTGCAGGTTGTGTTATTGGGAGGTGAGTGGAAATGCTGAGGATGGGTTTCTGCAGGTTGTGTTATTGGGAGGTGAGTGGAGATGCTGAGGATGGGTTTCTGAAGGTTGTGTTATTGGGGGGTGAGTGAAGATGCTGAGGATGGGTTTCTGCAGGTTGTGTTATTCGGAGGTGAGTGAAGATGCTGAGGATGGGTTTCTGCAGGTTCTGTCATTGGAAGGTCAGGAGAGATGCTGAGAATGGGGTTCTGCAGGTTGTGTTATTGGGAGGTGAGTGGCGATGCTGAGGATGGGTTTCTGAAGGTTGTGTTATTGGGAGGTGAGTGAATATGCTGAGAATGCGTTTCTGCAGGTTATGCTATTGGAAGGTGAGTGAAGACGCTGAGGATTGGTTTCTGCAGGTTGTTTTATTGGAAGGTGAGTGAAGATGCTGAGGATGGGTTTCTGCAGGTTGTGTTATTGGGAGGTGAGTGGAGATGCGGAGGATGGGTTTCTGCAGGTTGTGTTATTGGGAGATGAGAGAAGATGCTGAGGATGGGTTTCTGCTGGTCGTGTTATTGGAAGGTGACTGGGGATGCTGAGGATGGGTTTCCGCATGTTGTGTTATTGGGAGGTGAGTGGAGATACTGAGGATGTGTTTCTGCAGGTTGTGTTATTGGAAGGTTAGTGAAGATGCCGAGGATGGATTTCTGCAGGTTGCGTTATTGGAAGGTTAGTAACGATGCTGAAGATGGGGTTCTGCAGTTTTTGTTATTGGAAGGTTAGTGAATATGTTGTGGATGGGTTTCTGCAGGTTGTGTTATTGGGAGTTTAGTGAAGATGCTGAGGATGGGTTTCTGCAGGTTGTGTTATTGGGAGGTTAGTGAAGATGCTGAGGATGGGTTTCTGCAGGTTGTGTTATTGGGAGGTTAGTGGTGATGCTGAGGATGGGTTCTGCAGGTTGTGTTATTGGAATGAGAGTGGAGATGCTGAGGATGGGTTTCTGCAGGTTGTGTTATTGGGAGGTGAGTGGAGATGCAGAGGATGGGATTCTGCAGGTTGTGTTATTGGGAGGTGAGTGGAGATACTGAGGATGGGTTTCTGCAGGTTGTGTTATTGGGAGGTGAGTGGAGATACTGACGATGTGTTTCTACAGGTTGTGTTATTGGGAGGTGAGTGGAGATGCTGAGGATGGGTTTCTGCAGGTTGTGTTATTGGGAGGTGAGTGGAGATACTGAGGATGTGTTTCTGCAGGTTGTGTTATTGGGAGGTGAGTGGAGATGCTGAGGATGGGTTTCTGCAGGTTTTGTTGTTGGAAGGTTAGTGACGATGCTGAGGATGGGTTCTGCAGTTTTTGTTATTGGAAGGTTTTGATTATGTTGATGATGGGTTTCTGCAGGTTGTGTTATTGGAAGGTTCGTGATGATGCTGAGGATGGGTTCTGTAGGTTGTGTTATTGGAATGAGAGTGGAGATGCTGAGGATGGGTATCTGCAGGTTGTGCTATTGTTTGATTAGAGGAGATGAGAGGATGGGTTTCTGCAGGTTGTGTTATTGGAAGATGAGTGAAGATGCTGAGGATGGGTTTCTGCAGGTTGTGTTATTGGAAGATGAGTGGAAATGCTGAGGATGGGTTTCTGCAGGTTCTGTTATTGGGAGGTGAGTGGAGATTCTGAGAATGTGTTTCTGCCGGTTGTGGTATTGGGAGGTGGGTGAAGATGATGAGGATGGGTTTCTGCAGGTTGTGTTATTGGGAGGTTAGTGAAGATGCTGAGGATGGATTTCTGCAGGTTGTGTTAATGGAAGGGGAGTGGAGATGCCGAGGATGGCTTTCTGCAGGTTGTGTTATTGGAAGGTGTGGAGATGCTGAGGATGGGTTTCTGCAGGTTGTGTTATTGGAAGGTGAGTGAAGATGCTGAGGATGGGTTTCTGCAGGTTGAGTTATTGGGACGTCAGTGGAGATTCTGAGAATGAGTTTCTGCCGGTTGTGGTATTGGGAGCTGAGTGGAGATGCTGAGGATGTGTTTCTGCAGGTTGTGTTATTCGGAGGTGAGTGAAGATGCTGAGGATGGGTTTCTGCTGGTTGTGTCATTGGAAGGTGAGTGAAGATGCTGAGGATGAATTTCTGCAGGTTTTGTTATTGGGAGGTGAGTGAAGATGCTGAGAATGAGTTTCTGTAGGTTGTGTTATTGGAAGGTTAGTGAAGAGGCTGAGGATGGGTTTCTGCAGGTTCTTTTATTGGAAGGTGAGTGAAGATGCTGAGGATTGTTTTCTGCAGGTTGTGTTATTGGGAGGTGAGTGGAGATGCTCAGGATGGGTTCTGCAGGTTGTGTTATTCGGAGGTGAGTGAAGATGCTGAGGATGGGTTTCTGCAGGTTGTGTCATTGGAAGGTGAGTGAAGATGCTGAGGATGAATTTCTGCAGGTTTTGTTATTGGAAGGTGAGTGAAGATGCTGAGGATTGTTTTCTGCAGGTTGTGTTATTGGGAGGTGAGTGGAGATGCTCAGGATGGGTTCTGCAGGTTGTGTTATTGGAAGGTTATTGAAGATGCTGAGGATGGGTTTCTGCAGGTTGTGTTATTGGGAGGTGAGTGAATATGCTGAAGATGGATTTCTGCAGGTTGTGTTATTGGGAGGTGAGTGGAGATGCTGAGGATGGGTTTCTGCCGGTTGTGTTATTGGAAGGTTAGTGGAGATGTTGAGGATGAATTTCTGCAGATTTTGTTATTGGAAGGTGAGTGGAGATGCTGAGGATGGATTTCTGCAGGTTGTGTTATTGGAAGGTTAGTGAAGATGCTGAGGATGGGTTTCTGCAGGTTGTGTTATTCGGAGGTGAGTGAAGATGCTGAGGATGGGTTTCTGCAGTTTCTGTCATTGGAAGGTCAGTAGAGATGCTGAGAATGAGGATCTCCAGGTTGTGTTATTGGGAGGTGAGTGGCGATGCTGAGGATGGGTTTCTGAAGGTTGTGTTATTGGGAGGTGAGTGAAGATGCTGAGGATGCGTTTCTGCAGGTTGTGTTTTTGGGAGGTGAGTGGAGATGCTGAGGATTGGTTTCTGCAGTTTGTTTTATTGGAAAGTGAGTGAAGATGCTGAGGATGGGTTCCTGCAGGTTGTGTTATTGGAAGGATAGTGGAGATGCGGAGGATGGGTTTCTGCTGGTTGTGTTATTGGGAGGTGAGTGGAGATGCTGAGGATGGGTTTCTGCTGGTCGTGTTATTGGAAGGTGACTGGGGATGCTGAGGATGGGTTTCCGCAGGTTGTGTTATTGGGAGGTGAGTGGAGATGCTGAGGATGTGTTTCTGCAGGTTGTGTTATTGGAAGGTTAGTGACGATGCTGAGGATGGGGTTCTGCAGTTTTTCTTATTGGAAGGTTAGTGAATATGTTGTGGATGAGTTTCTGCAGGTTGTGTTATTGGAAGGTTAGTGAAAATGCTGAGGATGGGTTTCTGCAGGTTGTGTTATTGGGAGGTTAGTGGAGATGCTGAGGATGGGTTCTGCAGGTTGTGTTATTGGAATGAGAGTGGAGATGCTGAGGATGGGTTTCTGCAGGTTGTGTTATTTGGAGGCGAGTGGAGATGCTGAGGATGGGTATCTGCAGGTTGTGCTATTGTTTGATTAGAGTAGATGCAGATGATGGGTTTCTGCAGGTTGTGTTATTGGAAGATGAGTGGAGATGCTGAGGAAGGGTTTCTGCAGGTTGTGTTATTGGGAGGTGAGTGGAGATGCTGAGGATGGGTTTCAGCAGGTTGTGTTATTGGGAGGTGAGTGGAGATGCTGAGGGTGGGCTTCTGCAGGTTGTGTTATTGGAAGGTTATTGAAGATTCTGAGGATTGGTTCTGCAGGTTGTGTTACTGGGAGGTGAGTAGAGATGCTGAGAATGGGGTTCTGCAGGTTGTGTTATTGGGAGGTGAGTGGCGATGCTAAGTTTGGGTTTGTGAAGGTTGTGTTATTGGGAGGTGAGTGACGATGCTGAGGATGGGTTTCTGCAGGTTGTGTTATTGGGAGGTGAGTGGAGATGTTGAGGATGAATTTCTGCAGATTTTGTTATTGGTAGGTGAGTGGCGATGCTGAGGATGGGTTTCTGAAGGTTGTGTTATTGGGAGGTGAGTGGAGATGCTGAGGATGGGTTTCTGCAGGTTTTGTTGTTGGAAGGTTAGTGACGATGCTGAGGATAGGGTTCTGCAGTTTTTGTTATTGGAAGGTTTTGAATATGTTGATGATGGGTTTCTGCAGGTTGTGTTATTGGTGATGAAGAGGATGGGTTCTGTAGGTTGTGTTATTGGAATGGGAGTGGAGATGCTGAGGATGGGTATCTGCAGGTTGTGCTATTGTTTGATTAGAGGAGATGAGAGGATGGGTTTCTGCAGGTTGTGTTATTGGGAGGTGATTGGAGATGCTGAGGATGGGTTTCTGCAGGTTGTGTTATTGGGAGGTGAGTGGAGATGCTGAGGATGGGTTTCTGCAAGTTGTGTTATTGGGAGGTTAGTGAAGATGCTGAGGATGGGTTTCTGCAGGTTGTGTTAATGGAAGGGGAGAGGAGATGCCTAGGAAGACTTTCTGCAGGTTGTGTTATTGGAAGGTGTGGAGATGCTGAGGATGGGTTTCTGCAGGTTGCGTTATTGGAAGGTGAGTGAAGATGCTGAGGATGGGTTTCTGCAGGTTGTGTTATTGGGACGTCAGTGGAGATTCTGAGAATGAGTTTCTGCCGGTTGTGGTATTGGGAGCTGAGCGGAGATGCTGAGGATGTGTTTCTGCAGGTTGTGTTATTCGGAGGTGAGTGAAGATGCTGAGGATGGGTTTCTGCAGGTTGTGTCATTGGAAGGTGAGTGAAGATGCTGAGGATGAATTTCTGCAGGTTTTGTTATTGGGAGGTGAGTGAAGATGCTGAGAATCAGTTTCTGTATGTTGTGTTATTGGAAGGTTAGTGAAGAGGCTGAGGATGGGTTTCTGCAGGTTGTTTTATTGGGAGGTGAGTGAAGATGCTGAGGATGGGTTTCTGCAGGTTGTGTTATTGGAAGGTTAGTGAAGAGGCTGAGGATGGGTTTCTGCAGGTTGTTTTATTGGAAGGTGAGTGAAGATGCTGAGGATTGTTTTCTGCAGGTTGTGTTATTGGGAGGTGAGTGGAGATGCTCAGGATGGGTTCTGCAGGTTGTGTTATTCGGAGGTGAGTGAAGATGCTGAGGATGGGTTTCTGCAGGCTGTGTTATTCGGAGGTGAGTGGAGATGATGAGGATGGGTTTCTGCAGTTTCTGTCATTGGAAGGTCAGTAGAGATGCTGGCAATGAGGTTCTGCAGGTTGTGTTATTGGGAGGTGAGTGGCGATGCTGAGGATGGGTTTCTGAAGGTTGTGTTATTGGGAGGTGAGTGAAGATGCTGAGGATGCGTTTCTGCAGGTTGTGTTTTTGGGAGGTGAGTGGAGATGCTGAGGATTGGTTTCTGCTGTTTGATTTATTGGAAGGTGAGTGAAGATGCTGAGGATGGGTTTCTGCAGGTTGTGTTATTGGGTGGTGAGTGGAGATGTTGAGGATCGGTTTCTGCAGGTTGTGTTATTGGAAGTATAGTGGAGATGCGGAGGATGGGTTTCTGCTGGTTGTGTTATTGGGAGGTGAGTGGAGATGCTGAGGATGGATTTCTGCTGGTCGTGTTATTGGAAGGTGACTGGGCATGCTGAGGATGGGTTTCCGCATGTTGTGTTATTGGGAGGTGAGTGGAGATGCTGAGGATGGGTTTCTGCAGGTTGTGTTATTGGGAGGTGAGTGGAGTTGCTGAGGATGCGTTTCTGCAGGTTGTGTTATTGGGAGGTGAGTGGAGATGCTGAGGATGGGTTTCTGCAGGTTGTGTTATTGGAAGGTTAGTGACGATGCTGAGGATGGGGTTCTGCAGTTTTTCTTATTGGAAGGTTAGTGAATATGTTGTGGATGAGTTTCTGCAGGTTGTGTTATTGGAAGGTTCGTGAAGATGCTGAGGATGGGTTTCTGCAGGTTGTGTTATTGGGAGGTTAGTGGAGATGCTGAGGATGGGTTCTGCAGGTTGTGTTATTGGAATGAGAGTGGATATGCTGAGGATGGGTTTCTGCAGGTTGTGTTATTGGGAGGCGAGTGGAGATGCTGAGGATGGGTATCTGCAGGTTGTGCTATTGTTTGATTAGAGTAGATGCAGAGGATGGGTTTCTGCAGGTTGTGTTATTGGAAGATGAGTGGAGATGCTGAGGAAGGGTTTCTGCAGGTTGTGTTATTGGGAGGTGAGTGGAGATGCTGAGGATGGGTTTCAGCAGGTTGTGTTATTGGGAGGTGAGTGGAGATGCTGAGGATGGCCTTCTGCAGGTTGTGTTATTGGAAGGTTAGTGAAGATTCTGAGGATTGGTTCTGCAGGTTGTGTTACTGGGAGGTGAGTAGAGATGCTGAGAATGGGGTTCTGCAGGTTGTGTTATTGGGAGGTGAGTGGCGATGCTGAGTTTGGGTTTGTGAAGGTTGTGTTATTGGGAGGTGAGTGAAGATGCTGAGGATGGGTTTCTGCAGGTTGTGTTATTCGGAGGTGAGTGAAGATGCTGAGGATGGGTTTCTGCAGGTTCTGTCATTGGAAGGTCAGTAGAGATGCTGAGAATGGGGTTCTCCAGGTTGTGTTATTGGGAGGTGAGTGGCGATGCTGAGGATGGGTTTCTGAAGGTTGTGTTTTTGGGAGGTGAGTGGAGATGCTGAGGATGGGTTTCTGCAGGTTGTGTTGTTGGAAGGTTAGTGACGATGCTGAGGATGGGTTCTGTAGGTTGTGTTATTGGAATGAGAGTGGAGATGCTGTGGATGGGTATCTGCAGGTTGTGTTATTGGGAGGTGAGTGGAGATGCTGAGGATGGGTTTCTGCAGGTTGTGTTATTGGGAGGTGAGTGGAGATGCTGATGATGGGTTTCTGCAGGTTGTGTTATTGGGACATCAGTGGAGATTCTGAGAATGGGTTTCTGCAGGTTGTGTTATTGGGAGGTGAGTGGCGATGCTGAGGATGGTTTTCTGAAGGTTGTGTTTTTGGGAGGTGAGTGGAGATGCTGAGGATGGGTTTCTGCAGGTTTTGTTGTTGGAAGGTTAGTGATGATGCTGAGGATGGGTTTCTGCAGGGTGTGTTGTTGGAAGGTTAGTGAAGATGCTGAGGATGGGTTTCTGCTGGTTGTGTTAATGGAAGGGGAGTGGAGATGCCGAGGATGGCTTTCTGCAGGTTGTGTTATTGGAAGGTGTGGAGATGCTGAGGATGGGTTTCTGCAGGTTGTGTTATTGGAAGGTGAGTGAAGATGCTGAGGATGGGATTCTGCAGGTTGTGTTATTGGGACGTCAGTGGAGATTCTGAGAATGGGTTTCTGCCGGTTGTGGTATTGGAAGCTGAGTGGAGATGCTGAGGATGTGTTTCTGCAGGTTGTATTATTGTGAGGTGAGTGAAGATGCTGAGGATGGGTTTCTGCAGGTTGTGTCTTTGGAAGGTGAGTGAAGATGCTGAGGATGGGTTTCTGCAGGTTGTGTTATTGGAAGGTGAGTGAAGATGCTGAGGATGCGTTTCTGCAGGTTGTGTTCTTGGGAGGTGAGGGAAGATGCTGAGGATGGATTTCTGGAGGTCGTGTTATTGGAGTGTGAGTGGAGATGCTGAGAATGGGTTCCTGCACGTTGTGTTATTGGGAGGTTAGTGAAGTTGCTGAGGATTGTTTTCTGCAGGTTGTGCTATTGGGAGTTATGTGGAAATGCTGAGGATGGGTTTCTGCAGGTCGTGTTATTGGAAGGTTAGTGAAGATGGTGAAGATGGTTTTCTGCAGGTTGTGTTATTGGGAGGTGAGTGGAGACGCTGAGGATGGGTTTCTGCAGGTTGTGTTATTGGGAGGTCATTAAATGTGCTGAGAATGGGTTTCTGCAGGTTGTGTTATTGCGAGGTTAGGTAAGATGCTGAGGATGGGTTTCTAAACGTTGTGTTATTGGGAGGCGAGAGAAGATGCTGAGGATGATTTTCTGCAGGTTGTGTCATTGGAAGGTGAGTTGAGCTGCTGAAAATGGGTTTCTGCAGGTTGGTTATTCGAAGGTGAGTGGATATACTGTGGATGGGTTTCTGCAGTTTGTGTTATTGGAAGGTTAGTGAAGATGCTGAGGATGGGTTTCTGCAGGTTGTGTTATTGGGAGATGAGTGGAGATGCTGAGGATGGGTTTCTGCAGGTTGTGTTATTGGGAGATGAGTGGAGTTGCTGAGGATGGGTTTCTGCAGGTTGTGTTATTGGAAGGTTAGTGAAGATGCTGAGGATGGGTTTCTGCAGGTTGTGTTATTGGAAGGTTAGTGAAGATGCTGAGGATTGGTTTCTGCAGGTTCTGTTATTGGGAGGTGAGTGAAGAGGCTGAGGATGGGTTTCTGCAGGTTGTGTTATTGGGAGGTTAGTGAAGATGCTGAGGATGGGTTTCTGCAGGTTGTGTTATTGGGAGGTGAGTGGAGATGCTGAGGATTGGTTTCTGCAGGTTGTGTTATTGGGACGTCAGTGGAGATTCTGAGAATGAGTTTCTGCCGGTTGTGGTATTGGGAGCTGAGTGGAGATGCTGAGGATGGGTTTCTGCAGGTTGTGACATTGGAAGGTGAGTGAAGATGCTGAGGATGAATTTCTGCAGGTTTTGTTATTGGGAGGTGAGTGACGATGCTGAGGATGGGTTCCTGCAGGTTGTGTTATTGGGAGGTGAGTGAAGATGCTGAGAATGAGTTTCTGTAGGTTGTGTTATTGGAAGGTTAGTGAAGAGGCTAAGGATGTGTTTCTGCAGGTTGTTTTATTGGAAGGTGAGAAAAGATGCTGAGGATTGTTTTCTGCAGGTTGTGTTATTGGGAGGTGAGTGGAGATGCTCAGGATGGGTTCTGCAGGTTGTGTTATTGGAAGGTTATTGAAGATGCTGAGGAGGGTTCCTGCAGGTTGTGTTATTGGGAGGTGAGTGAAGATGCTGAGGATGGGTTTCTGCAGGTTGTGTTATTGGGAGGTGAGTGGAGATGCTGAGGATGGGTTTCTGCAGGTTGTGTTATTGGGAGGTGGGTGAAGATGCTGAGGATGGGTTTCTGCAGGTTGTGTTATTGGGAGGTTAGTGGAGATGCTGAGGATGGGTTTCTGCAGGTTGTGTTATTGGAAGGTGTGGAGATGCTGAGGATGGGTTTCTGCAGGTTGTGTTATTGGAAGGTGAGTGAAGATGCTGAGGATGGGTTTCTGCAGGTTGTGTTACTGGGAGGTGAGTTGAGATGCTGAGGATGGGTTTCTGCGGGTTGTGTTATTGGAAGGTTAGTGAAGATGCTGAGAAAGATTTTCTGCAGGTTGTGTTATTGGGAGGTGAGTGAAGATGCTGAAGATGGATTTCTGCAGGTTGTGTTATTGGGAGGTGAGTGGAGATGCTGGGGATGGGTTTCTGCCGGTTGTGTTATTGGGAGGTTAGTGGAGATGTTGAGGATGAATTTCTGCAGATTTTGTTATTGGAAGGTGAGTGGAGATGCTGAGGATGGATTTCTGCAGGTTGTGTTATTGGATGGTTAGTGAAGATGCTGAGGATGGGTTTCTGCAGGTTGTGTTATTCGGAGGTGAGTGAAGATGCTGAGGATGGGTTTCTGCAGGTTGTGTTATTCGGAGGTGAGTGGAGATGATGAGGATGGATTTCTGCAGTTTCTGTCATTGGAAGGTCAGTAGAGATGCTGAGAATGAGGTTTTGCAGGTTGTGTTATTGGGAGGTGAGTGGCGATGCTGAGGATGGGTTTCTGAAGGTTGTGTTATTGGGAGGTGAGTGAAGATGCTGAGGATGCGTTTCTGCAGGTTGTGTTTTTGGGAGGTGAGTGGAGATGCTGAGGATTGGTTTCTGCAGTTTGTTTTATTGGAAGGTGAGTGAAGATGCTGAGGATGGGTTTCTGCAGGTTGTGTTATTGGGTGGTGAGTGGAGATGTTGAGGATCGGTTTCTGCAGGTTGTGTTATTGGAAGGATAGTGGAGATGCGGAGGATGGGTTTCTGCTGGTTGTGTTATTGGGAGGTGAGTGGAGATGCTGAGGATGGATTTCTGCTGGTCGTGTTATTGGAAGGTGACTGGGGATGCTGAGGATGGGTTTCCGCATGTTGTGTTATTGGGAGGTGAGTGGAGATGCTGAGGATGTGTTTCTGCAGGTTGTGTTATTGGAAGGTTAGTGACGATGCTGAGGATGGGGTTCTGCAGTTTTTCTTATTGGAAAGTTAGTGAATATGTTGTGGATGAGTTTCTGCAGGTTGTGTTATTGGCAGATTAGTGAAGATGCTGAGGATGGTTTCTGCAGGTTGTGTTATTGGGAGGTTAGTGGAGATGCTGAGGATGGGTTCTGCAGGTTGTGTTATTGGAATGAGAGTGGAGATGCTGAGGATGGGTTTCTGCAGATTGTGTTATTGGGAGGCGAGTGGAGATGCTGAGGATGGGTGTCTGCAGGTTGTGCTATTGTTTGATTAGAGTAGATGCAGAGGATGGGTTTCTGCAGGTTGTGTTATTGGAAGATGAGTGGAGATGCTGAGGAAGGGTTTCTGCAGGTTGTGTTATTGGGAGGTGAGTGGAGATGCTGAGGATGGGTTTCAGCAGGTTGTGTTATTGGGAGGTGAGTGGAGATGCTGAGGATGGGCTTCTGCAGGTTGTGTTATTGGAAGGTTAGTGAAGATTCTGAGGATTGGTTCTGCAGGTTGTGTTACTGGGAGGTGAGTAGAGATGCTGAGAATGGGGTTCTGCAGGTTGTGTTATTGGGAGGTGAGTGGCGATGCTGAGTTTGGGTTTGTGAAGGTTGTGTTATTGGGAGGTGAGTGAAGATGCTGAGGATGCGTTTCTGCAGGTTGTGTTCTTGGGAGGTGAGGGAAGATGCTGAGGATGGATTTCTGTAGGTTGTGTTATTGGAATGTGAGTGAAGATGCTGAGAATGGGTTCCTGCACGTTGTGTTATTGGGAGGTTAGTGAAGTTGCTGAGGATTGTTTTCTGCAGGTTGTGCTATTGGGAGTTATGTGGAAATGCTGAGGATGGGTTTCTGCAGGTCGCGTTATTGGAAGATTAGTGAAGATGGTGAAGATGGTTTTCTGCAGGTTGTGTTATTGGGAGGTGAGTGGAGACGCTGAGGATGGGTTTCTGCAGGTTGTGTTATTGGGAGGTCATTAAATGTGCTGAGAATGGGTTTCTGCAGGTTGTGTTATTGCGAGGTTAGGTAAGATGCTGAGGATGGGTTTCTAAACGTTGTGTTATTGGGAGGCGAGAGAAGATGCTGAGGATGATTTTCTGCAGGTTGTGTCATTGGAAGGTGAGTTGAGCTGCTGAAAATGGGTTTCTGCAGGTTGGTTATTCGAAGGTGAGTGGATATACTGTGGATGGGTTTCTGCAGTTTGTGTTATTGGAAGGTTAGTGAAGATGCTGAGGATGGGTTTCTGCAGGTTGTTTTATTGGAACGTGAGTGAAGATGTTGAGGATGGGTTTCTGCAGGTTGTGTTATTGGGAGATGAGTGGAGATGCTGAGGATGGGTTTCTGCAGGTTGTGTTATTGGAAGGTTAGTGAAGATGCTGAGGATGGGTTTCTGCAGGTTGTGTTATTGGAAGGTTAGTGAAGATGCTGAGGATTGGTTTCTGCAGGTTGTGTTATTGGGAGGTGAGTGAAGAGGCTGAGGATGGGTTTCTGCAGACTGTGTTATTGGGAGGTGAGTGGAGATGCTGAGGATGGGTTTCTGCAGGTTGTGTTATTGGAAGAATTGTGAAGATGCTGAGGATGGGTTTCTGCAGGTTAGTAAATGGTTAACTGTATACAGCACAGAGGTCTCCCAAACAGCTTTTTCATTGGGTGCTGAGAGGCCACACTGTCTGTCCCCTGCTCCAAGGGATTATTGAGCAGTAAATGGTTAACTATATACATCACAGAGGCCTCTGAAACAGCTTTTTAATTGGCGGCTCCCGAGGCCACACTGCCTGTCCGCTGCTCCAAGGGATTATTGAGCAGTAAATGGTTAACTATATACATCACAGAGGTCTCTGAAACAGCTTTTTAAATGGGGGCTCCCGAGGACACCCTGCCTGCCCCCTGCTCCCAGGTAATATTGAGCAGTAAATGGTAAACCATATACAGCAAAGACGTCTCTGAAACAGCTTTTTAATTGGGGGCTCACGGACCACACTGCCTGTTCCCTGATCCCAGGGATTATTGAGCAGTAAATGGTTAACTGTATACAGCACAGAGGTCTCTGAAATAGCTTTTTAATTGGGTGCTCTCGAGGCCACACTGCCTGTACCTGCTCCCAGGGATTATTGAGCAGTAAATGGTTAAATACATACAGCACAGAGGTCTCTGAAACAGCCTTTTAATTGGGAGCTCCCGAGGCCACACTGCCTCTACCCTGCTCCCAGGGATTATTGATTATTAAATGGTTAACCATATACAGCAGAGCGGTCTCTGAATCAGCTTTTTATTTGGGGTTCTCGTGGCCACACTGCCTGTCCCCTGCTCCCAGGGATTATTGAGCAGTAAATGGTTCAATACGTACAGCACAGAGGTCTCTGAAACAGCCTTTTAATTGGGTGCTCCCGAGGCCACACTTCCTCTACCCTGCTTCCAGGGATTATTGAGCAATAAATGGTTAACTATATACAGCACAGAGGTCTCTGAAACAGCTTTTTAATTGGCGGCTCCCGAGGCCACACTGCATGTCCCCTGCTCCCAGGGATTATTGAGCAGTAAATGGTTAACTATATACAGAACAGAGGTCTCTGACACAGCATTTTAATTGGGGTCTCCCGGACACACTGCCTGACCCCTGCTCCCAGGGATTATTGAGCAGTAAATGGTTAGCTATACACAGCACACAGGTCTCTGAAATAGCTTTTTAATTGGGGGCTCCCGAGGCCACCCTGCCTGCCCCCTGCTCCCAGGAATTATTGAGCAGTAAATGGTTAACCATATACAGTAAAGACGTCTCTGAAACAGCTTTTTAATTGGGGGCTCACGGACCACACTGCCTGTTCCCTGCTCCCAGGGATTATTGAGCAGCAAATGGTTAACTATATACAGCACAGAGGTCACTGAAACAGCTTTTTCATTGGGTGTATTTGTTGCGGATGTTAGTGTGTGTGTAGTGGGGATGTTAGTGTGTGAGGGGGTGTTTGTGTGTGGGGGGGTTAGTGTGTGTGTGTGTGTGTGTGTGGGACCGATAGTGTGTGTGGAGGGGGTTAGTGTGTGTGGGCGGTGAGTTAGTGTGTGTGGGGGGAGGAGTTTATAGTGTGTTTGTGGGGGGCCAGTGTGTGTGTGGTGGGGGTTCGTGTGTTTGGGGGGGTTTAGTGTGTGTGTGGTGGGGGTTAGTGAGTGTGTGTGGGGGGTTAGTGTGTGTTGGGGGTGTTAGTGTGTGTGGGGGGGTTTAGTGTGTGGTGGGGCTAGTGTGTGTGTGGGGGGGGTTAATGTGTGTGGGGGTGTTAGTGTGTGTGGTGGGGGTTTAGTGTGTGTTGGGTGTGGTTAGTGTGTGTTGGGTGTGGTTAGTGTGTGTTGGGTGTGGTTAGTGTGTGTTGGGTGTGTTAGTGTGTGTGGAGGAGTTAGTGTGTGTGTGGTTGGGGTTAGTGTGTGTTGGGGTGGTTATTGTGTGTTGGGTGTGGTTACTGTGTGTTGGGCGTTTTAGTGTGTGTGGGGGGTTAGTGTGTGTTGGGTGTGTTAGTGTGTGGGGGTGTTAGTGTGTGTGGGGGTGTTAGTGTGTGTGTGGTGGGGGTTAGTGTGTGTTGGGTGTGGTTAGTGTGTGTGGGGGTGTTAGTGTGTGTGGGGGTGTTAGTGTGTGTGGGGGTGTTAGTGTGTGTGGGGGTGTTAGTGTGTGTGGGGGGGGGTTAGTGTGTGTTGGGGTGGTTATTGCGTGTGTGAGGGATAGTGTGTGTGGGGGTGTTTGTGTGTGTGTTTATTTGGGGGGTTTAGTGTGTGGGGGGTTTAATGTGTGTGAAGGGGCTAGTGTGTGTGAGGGGTGGGGATTAATGTGTGTGTGGGGGTTAGTATGTGTGTTTGTGTGGGTGGGGTAGCTAGTGTGTGCGTGAGGGTGGTTAGTGTGTGTGAGGGAGTGTTAGTGTGTGTGGGGGGGGTTAGTGTGTGTGTGGTGGGGGTTAGTGTGTGTGTGTTGGGGGTTAGTGTGTGTGAGGGAGGGTTAGTGTGTGTGTGGGAGGGGTTAGTGTGTGTGTGGTGGGGGTTAGTGTGTGTGTGGGGGGGTTAGTGTGTGTGGGGGGGATTAGTGTGTGTGTGGGGGGGTTAGTGTGTGTGTGGGGGGGTTAGTGTGTGTGTGGGAGGGTTAGTATGTCTGGGGTGGGGGAGTGTGTGTGTATGGGGGGTTAGTGTGTGTGGGGTGGGTTAGTGTCTGTGGGGGTTAGTATGTCTGTGGTTGAGGGGGTTAGTGTGTGTGGGGGGGTAGTGTCTGTCGAGGGGGTAGTTTGTGTGGAGGGTGGTGTGTGTGTGGAGGGGCGTTTGAGTGTGTGTATTAGAGTATGTGTGTGTCTGTATTTCTGTGTATATTAGTGTATCTGTGAGTGTCGGTGTGTGTGAGAATTTGTGCATTAGACTGTGTGTGAGAGTGTATTAGTGTCTATGTGTGTGAGTGTCTCTATTAGTGTGTGTTTGTTTGTGTATTAATGTCTCTGTCGGTCCGTGAGCTGTGTATTAGTGTCTCTCTGTGTGTGAGTGTCTGAATTAGTCTATCTGTGTGTCTGTGAATGTGTCTTAGTGTCTCTGTGTGTGAGTGTGTGTATTAGTGTCGCTGTGTGTGTGTGTGAGTGTATGCATTAGAGTCTTCCTGTGTCTGTGAGTGTGTATATTATTGTCTCTGTGTATCACTGTGTGTGTATTACTATCTGTGTCTGTGCGTTAATGTATGTGTATTAGTGTCAGTGTGAGTTTGTGAGTGTGTGTATTAGTGTCTGTGTGTGTGAGTGTGTATGTGTGTATTGGTGCCAGTGTCTGTCTGTCTGTGAGTGCGTGTATTGTTGTCTGTGTATGTGAGTGTGTGTATTAGTGTCTGTATGTGTGTCTGTGAGTGTGTATTAGTGTATCTATGTGTCAGTGAGTGTGTGTACTAGTGTCTCTGTGTGTGTGAGTGTGTGTATTAGTGTCTGTGTGTGTCTGAGTGCGTGTGAGAATGTGTGCATTAGTGTCTGTTTGTGTGAGTGCATTAGTGGCTATGTGTGTGTGTCTCTATTAATGTGTGTGTGTTTGTGTATTAGTGTCTCTGTCAGTCTGTGAGCTGTGTACTAGTGCCTCTCTGTGTGTGAGTTGGTGTATTAGTGTATCTGTGTGTCTGTGGATGTGTATTAGTGTCTCTGTGTGTTAGTGTGTGTATTAGTGTCTGCGTATGACTGTGAGTCTGTGTATTAGTGTCTGTGTATTAGTGTCTGTGTGGTGTGTGTATTAGTGCCTGCTTGTGTCTGTGAGTGTGTGTATTAGTGTCTCTGTGTGTCTGTGTGTGTGCATTACAATCTCCCTGTGTCTGTGAGTGTGCATATTGTTGTCTCTGTGTATCAGTGAGTGTGTGTATTAGTCTATGTGTGTGTGTGTTAGTGCGTGTATTAGTGCATGTGTGTGTGACTGTGTGTATTAGTGTCACTGTGTGTGAGTGTATGCATTCGAGTCTACCTGTGTCTGTGAGTGTGTATATTACTGTCTCTGTGCATCGTTAGAGTGTGTATTAGTATCTGGTGTGTGTGTGTTAATGTCTGTGTGTATTAGTGCCAGTTTGTGTCTGTGAGTGGGTGTATTAGGGTCTGTGTGTGTGTATTAGTGTCTGTATGTGTTTCTGTGAGTGTGTATTAGTGTCTCTGTGTATCTGCGAG
The DNA here is from genome assembly GCF_047496885.1 of Scyliorhinus torazame. Lineage (NCBI taxonomy): Eukaryota > Metazoa > Chordata > Chondrichthyes > Carcharhiniformes > Scyliorhinidae > Scyliorhinus > Scyliorhinus torazame. The sequence goes on from NC_092711.1 coordinate 58,139,064, forward strand.
TGTGTATTAGTGTTTCTTTGAGCCTGTGAGTGTGTATTAGTGCCAGCGTGTGTCTGTGAGAACATAAGAACTAGGAGCAGGAGTAGGCCATCTGGCCCCTCGAGCCTGCTCCACCATTCAATGAGATCATGGCTGATCTTTTGTGGACTCAGCTCCACTTTCCGGCCCGAACACCATAACCCTTAATCCCTTTATTCTTCGAAAAACTATCTATCTTTATCTTAAAAACATTTAGTGAAGGAGCCTCTACTGCTTCACTGGGCAAGAAATTCCATAGATTCACAACCCTTTGGGTGAAGACGTTCCTCCTAAACTCAGTCTAAATCTACTTCCCCTTATTTTGAGGCTATGCCCCCTAGTTCTGCTTTCACCCGCCAGTGGAAACAACCTGCCCGCATCTATCCTATCTATTCCCTTCATAATTTTATATGTTTCTATAAGATACCCCCTCATCCTTCTACATTCCAACGAGTACAGTCCCAGTCTACTCAACCTCTCCTCGTAATCCAACCCCTTCAGCTCTGAGATTAACCGAGTGAATCTCCTCTGCACACCCTCCAGTGCCAGTACGTCCTTTCTCAAGTAAGGAGACCAAAACTGAACACAATACCCCAGGTGTGGCCTCACTAACACCTTATACAATTGCAGCAGAACCTCCCTAGTCTTAAACTCCATCCCTGTAGCAATGAAGGACAAAATTCCATTTGCCTTCTTAATCACCTGTTGCACCTGTAAACCAACTATTTGCAACTCATGCACTAGCACACCCAAGTCTCTCTGCACAGCAGCATGTTTTAGTATTTTATCATTTAAATAATAATCCATTTTGCTGTTATTCCTACCAAAATGGATAACCTCACATTTGTCAACATTGTATTCCATCTGCCAGACCCTAGCCCATTCACTTAGCCTATCCAAATCCCTCTGCAGACTTCCAGTATCCTCTGCACTTTTTGCTTTACCACTCATCTTAGTGTCGTCTGCAAACTTGGACACATTGCCCTTTGTCCCCCAACTCTAAATCATCTATGTAAATTGTGAACAATTGTGGGCCCAACACTGATCCCTGAGGGACACCACTAGCTACTGATTGCCAACCAGCGAAACACCCATTAATCCCCACTCTTTGCTTTCCATCAAGTAACCAATCCTCTATCCATACTACTACTTTCCCCTTAATGCCATGCATCTTTATCTTATGCAGTAACCTTTTGTGTGGCACCTTGTCAATGGTATTCTGGAAATCCAGATATACCACATCCATTGGCTCCCCGTTATCTACCGCACTGGTCATGTCCTCAAAGATTCCACTAAATTAGTTAGGCACGACCTGCCCATTATGAACCCATGCTGCATCTGCCCAATGGGACAATTTCCATCCAGATGCCTCGCTATTTCTTCCTTGATGATAGATTCCAGCATCTTCCCTCTACCGAAGTTAAGCTCACTGGCCTATAATTACCCGCTTTCTGCCTACCTCCTTTTTTAAACAGTGGTGTCACGTTTGCTAATTTCCAATCCGTGTATTAGTGTCTATGTGTGTGAGTGTGTGTATTAGTGACTGTATGTGTGTCTGTAAGTGTGTATTAGTGTATCTATGTGTAGGTGAGTGAGTGTATTAGTGTGTGTGTGTTTTAGTGTCTGTGTGTGTGTGTGTATCTGTGTCTCTGTGTGTGTCTTTGGGTTTGTGCATTAGTGTATGTGTGTGGCTGTGTGTGTTTGTGAGTTTGTGTGTTAGTGTCTGTCTGTGTCTTTGAGTGTGTGTATTACTATATGTGTGCGTGTGTGTATTAGTGTCTCTGTGTGTTGTGCGAGTGTGTGTTTTAGATCATCTGCGTGCCAGTGAGTGAGTGTATTAGTGTCTGTGTGTGAGTGGTGCATGCGTGACTCTGTGTGTCTGTGTGTGTGTATTAGTGTCTGTGTGTGTGTATTTGAGTTTGTGCATTAGTATATGTGTGTGTCTGTGTGTGTCTGTGTGTATGTATTAGTGCCTGTGCTTGTGTGAGTGTGTGTATTAGTTTACCTGCATGTCAGTGTGTGTGTGTATTAGTGTCTGTGTGTGGGTGGTTGTATTAGTTTCTGTGTGTGTGTGTGTATTAGTGTCTCTGTGTGTATCTTTGAGTTTGTGCATTAGTGCATGTGTGTGTCTGTGTGTATGTATTAGTGTATGTGAGTGTGTGCATTCGTGTCTGAGTTGTGTGAGTGAGTTGATTAGTGTCTCTGTGTATCTGAGACTTGGTATATTAGTGTCTCTGTGTGTCACTGAGTGTCTGTCTTAGTGTCTGGGAGAGTGTGTGAATATTCGTGTCTCTGCGTGACTGTGAGTGTGTGTGTCAGTGACTCTGTGTGTTTGTGAGTGTGTGTATTAGTATCTCTGTGTGACTGTAAGTGTGTGTCTTTGTGGGTATGTGAGTGTGTGTAATTGTGTGTCTGCGAGTGTGTGTATTAGTGTCTCTGTGTGTCTGTGAGTGTGTGTATTAGTGTCTCTGAATGTCTGTGAGCGTGGGTATAGTGTCTCTGTGTGTCTGTGAGTGTGTGTATTAGTGTCTCTGTGTGTTTGTGAGTGTGTGTATTAGTGTCTCTGTGTGTCTGTGAGTGTGTGTATTAGTGTCTCTGTGTGTATCTGTGAGTGTGTGTATTAGTGTTTCTGTGTGTCTGTGAGTGTGTATTAGTGTCTCGGTGTATCTGTGAGTGTGTGTATTAGTGTCGATGTGAGTGTGTGTATTAGTGTCTCTGTGTGTCTGTGAGTGTGTGTATAGTGTCTCTGTGTGTCTGCGAGTGTGTGTATTAGTGTCTCGGTGTATCTGTGAGTGTGTGTATTAGTGTCTCTGTGTGTATGTGAGTGTGTGTATTAGTGTCTCTGTGTGTCTGTGAGTGTGTGTATAGTGTCTCTGTGTGTCTGTGAGTGTGTGTATAGTGTCTCTGTGTGTCTGTGAGTGTGTGTATTAGTGTCTCGGTGTATCTGTGAGTGTGTGTATTAGTGTCTCTGTGTGTCTGTGAGTGTGTGTATTAGTGTCTCTGTATGTCTGTGAGTGTGTATTAGTGTCTCTGTGTGTATGTGAGTGTGTGTATAGTGTCTCTGTGTGTCTGTGAGTGTGTGTATTAGTGTCTCGGTGTATCTGCGAGTGTGTGTTAGTGTCTCTGTGTGTCTGCGAGTCTGTGTATTAGTGTCTCTGTGTGTCTGTGAGTGTGTGTATTTGTGTCTCTGTGTGTCTGTGAGTGTGTATATTAGTGTCTCTGTGAGTGTGTGTATTTGTGTTATGGGCCAGGGTTTAGAGAACCCCAAAGTGTATCTTGGAGCTCCCCTGACCCACAAATTTTAATAGATTGTGTTATGGGGAGCACATGGCCCACTCTACAGGTGTGGTACAGCATAAATTGAAAAGTATTTTTCGAAGCAAAACAATGTTTATTCTATAAACTCAAGTTAACCTTTTTAAAACATACAGTGAACAACTTAGGAACCATTAATTCAAATTCAACCCCCAAAGAATACAACACTAACTAATCCGAAAGCTGTCCTTTTGACACCCAGAAGACTTCAGACACATTTTACCAGAGGGACGTTAGGTTTACATTCACTACTGAGAACATTTATAATTCTGAATTCACCAAATGATCAAGAGATAGTTTCTCATGGCAGAGAGATCAACAGTACACCTGCTCTGTCTGGCTTCAGCTCCAACACTGAAAACAAATCTAAAACCCACCCTGGAGCAAACAGCCAAAATGAAAGTAAAAAGCGGACACACAGCCCATCTCCACCCAATCTCTAACATCACTGCAGTAATAAACACCCATTTCTGTAAGGTACTTCACTATAGATATTTATATACACACCCATTTATAAACATCCATTTCTTACAGGTACTCGCACATGACACTGTCTGTGTGTGTGTGTGTGAGAGTGTGTGCATTAGAGTCTCCATGTGCCTGTGGGTGTGTGGATGTATGTCTCTGTGTGTCTGTGAGAGTGTGAATAAGTGTGTGTGTGTGTATTAGTGTTTCTGTGTGTCTGTGAGTGTGTGTGCTACTGTCTGTGTGAGTCTGTGAGTGTATGTATTAGTGTGTCTGTGAGTGTGTGTAATGGTGCCTCTGTTTGTCTGTGAGTGTGTGTGCTACTGTCTGTGTGAGTCTGTGAGTGTGTGCTAGTGTCTGTGTGAGTCTGTGATTGTGTTTATTACTGTCCCTATGTGTGTATCATTGTATCTGTGTGTCTGTGTGTGTGTTTTAGTGTATCTGTGTATGTAAGTGTGTATATTAGTGTCTCTATGTGTCAGTCAGATAGTGTATTAGTGTCTCTGTATGTCTGTGAGTGTGTGTATTAGTGTCTGTGTGTGACTGTGAGTGTATGTATTAGTGCGCCTGTGTGTGTGTGTATTCGTGTCTGTGTGTGTCTGTGAGTGTGTGTATTAGTGTATCTGTGAGAGTGTATTAGTGCCTGTGGGTGAGTATGTGTATTATTGTGTCTGTGTCTCTGAGTGTGTATATTACTGTCTCTATGTGTCAGTGAGTGTGTGTAATAGCGTCTGTGTGTGCGTGTGGATTAGTGTCTATGTGTGCCTGTGAGTGTGTGCATTAGTCCTTGTGTGTGAGAGTGTGTATTAGTGTGCATGTGTGTATGTCTGTGAGTGTCTGTTTGTGTGTGTCTTTGTGTGTGTGTCTGAGTATGTATTAGTGTATCTGCTTGTCAGTGAGTGTGTGTATTAGTGCCTCTGTGTGTCATTGAGTGTGTGTATTAGTGTCTGTGTATGTCTGTGTGTGTGCATTAGTGTATCTGTGTGTTGCTGTGTGTGTTTATGAGTTTGTGTATTCGTGCCTCTGTCTGTGTCTTTGTGTGTCTGTATTAGTGTCTATGTGTGTGAGTGTGTGTATTAATGTCTGTGTTTGTGTCTGTGAGTGTGTGTATTATTGTCTCTGTGTGAGTGTGTGTGTATTTGTGTCTCTGTGTCTGTGAGTGTGAATTAGTGTCCCTGTGTGTGTCTGTTTTGTGTGAGTGTGTGTATTAGTGTTTCTGTGTGTGAGTGTGCGTATTGCTGTCTGTGTGTTTGTCTGTGAGTGTGTGCATTAGTGTATCTGTGTGTGTGTATTAGTGTCTGTGTGTGAGTGTGTGTGTGTGTATTAGAGTCTCTGTTTAGGTCTGGGAGTGGATGTGTATTAGTGCATCTGTGTGTGAGATTGTGCGCATTGGTGTCTTTGTGTGTGTGAGTGAGTGTGTGTATTAGGGTCTATCTGTGTGTCTGTGAGTGTGTGTATTTGTGTTTGCGTGTGTGACTGTGTGTGTGTGTATTACTGTCTCTGTGTGAGTGTGTATTTGTGTCCCTGTGTGTCCCTGTGAGTGTGTGTATTACTGTCTGTGTGTGTGTGTGCATTAGTGTTTGTGTGTAATACTGTGCATGTGTGTGTGCCTGTGTGTATGTATTAGTGTATCTGTGTGTCAGTGCGTTTGTGTATGTGTCTATCCACAGGTCGGCGCAACATCGAGGGCTGAAGGGCCTGTGCTGCGCTGTAATGCTCTATGTTCTATGTTCTATCTGTGTGTCTGAGAGTGTGTGTATTTGTGTGTGTGTGAATGTGTGTATTAGAGTCTTTGTGTGCGGCTGTGTGTGTCTATTAGTTTCTGTGTGTGTGTATTCGTGTCTCTCTGTGTCTGTGTGTGTATGTATTAATGTCTGTGTGAGTCAGTGATTGTGTGTATTAGTGTATCTGTGTGTGAGTGTGTGTATTAGTGTCGCAGTCTGTCTGTGAGTGTTTATTAGAGTCTGTGTGTGAGTATGTGTATTATTGTCTCTGTGCCGGTGAGTGTGTTTATCAGTGTCAGTGTGTGTGTGTGAGTGTGTATCAGTGTCAGTGTGTGTCTGTGTGTATATTTCTTTCTCTATGTGTCAGTGTGTGTGTATTAGTGTCAGTGTGTGTCTGTGAGTGTGTATATTTCTTTCTCTATGTGTCCGTGTGTGTGTATTAGTGTCAGTGTGTGTCTGTGAGTGTGTATATTTCTTTCTCTATGTGTCCGTGTGTGTGTATTAGTGTCAGTGTGTGTCTGTGAGTGTGTATATTTCTTTCTCTATGCGTCTGTGTGTGTGTGAATTATTGTCTGTGTGTGTGTATTAGTGTCTGTGTGTGTCTGTGAGTTTGTATTAGTGCATCTGCGTGTCAGTGAGTGTGTGTATTAGTGTCTCTGTGTGTCTTTGAGCGTGTGTATTAGTGTCTCTGTTTCTGTGAGTGTTCGTATTAGTGTATCAGTGTCAGTGAGTGTGTGTCTTGGTGTCTGTTTGCGTGAGTGTGTGCATTAGTGTCTCTGTGAGTGTGTATTAGTGCCTTTGTGCCTGAGTATATTACTGTCTCTGTGTGAGTGTGTTAGTGTCTGTGTGAGTGTGAGTGTATTACTGTCTCTGTATGTGTGTGTGAGTGTATTACTGTCTCTGTATGTGTGTGTGTGTGTGTTAGTGTCTGTGTGAGTGTATTACTGTCTCTGCATGTGTGTGTGTGAGTGTGTGAGTGTATTACTGTCTCTGTATATGTGTGTGTGAGTGTGTTAGTCTCTGTGTGAGTGCATTACAGTCTCTGTATGTGCGTGTGTGTGCATTACTGTGTGTGTGTGTTAGTATCTGTGTGAGTGTATTACTGTATCCGCTTGTGTGTGTGTGAGTGTATTACTGTATCTGCTTGTGTGTGTGTGAGTGTATTACTGTATGTGTGTGTGAGTGTGTTAGTGTCTGTGTGAGTATGCGAGTGAGTGTGTGAGTGTGTTAGTCTGTGTGTGAGTGTATTACTGTCTCTGTATGTGTGAGTGTGAGTGTATTACTGCCTCTGTATGTGTGCGTGAGTGTATTACTGTCTCTGTATGTGTGTATGTGTGTGTTAGTGTCTGTGTGTGTGTGAGTGTATTACTGCCTCTGGATGTGTGTGTGAGTGTGTGTCAGAGTCTGTGAGGGTGAGTGTATTACTGTCTCTGTCTGTGTGTGTATGTGAGTGTGTTACTGTATGCATGTGTGTTGTTCAGTGTATGTGTGAGTGTGAATGCATAACTGTCTCTGTCCGCGTGTGAGTGTATTACTGTATGTGTGTCGGTGTGTCTGTTACTGTATGTGTGAGTGTGAGGGTATTACAGTCTCTGTATGTGTGTGTCAGTGTGTGTTAGTGTCTGTGTAAGTGTGAGTGTATTACTGTCTCTGTATGTGCGTGTGAGTGTGTTAGTGTCTGTGTGAGTGTATTACTGTCTGTGAGTGTGTTAGTGAGTGTGTTAGTGTCTGTGTGTGTGTTAGTGTCTGTGTTTGTGAGTGTGTTAGTGTCTGTGTGTGAGTGAGTGTATTACTGTCTGTGTGTGAGTGTGTTAGTGTGTGTGTGCGTTATTGTGTGTGTTAGTGTCTGTGTGTGTGTGTGTTACTGTCTGTGTGTGAGTGTTAGTGTGTGTGTGTTAGTGCCTGTATTTGGGTGAGTGTGTTAGTGTCTGTGTGTGAGTGTGTGTGAGTGTATTACTGTCTGTGTATGAGTGTATTACTGTCTGTGTGTGAGTGTGTTAGTTTGTGTGTTAGTACCTGTGTTTGTGTGATTGTGTTAGTGTCTGTGTGTGAGTGTGAATGTGTTAGTGTCTGTGTGTGAGTGTGTGTGTGAGTGCATTACTGTCTGTGTGTGAGTGTGTTAGTGAGTGTGAGTGTGTTAGTGTGTGAGTGTGTTACTGTCTCTGTATGTGTGTGTGTTAGTATATATTTATTTGACTCCCTCAACACCACGCCGACCATACTTGTGATGTCTTTCCCAGGCTGATGTATAATTTCATTGTGTATTTCCCTTCCCCACAGTGAACCTCATCACAATTGTGATCCTGAAGAGAAGAAACTGTGGGCTGTCCAAATGTGTGAGTTGTTACCTGTTGGCCATGGCAGTGGGGGATCTCCTGGTCGTGATTCTCGACCTGATATTCAGACACATTCCCATTGTTTTTGATGAACAGTTTTATTTCCTGTACTCCATCCCCGTGTGTAATATCCACGCCTCCCTGCTTTTTGCAGCCACTGACTGTTCTGTCTGGTTCACCGTCACTTTCACCTTTGATCGATTTGTGGCCATTTGTTGCCCGAGGCTGAAAAGAAAATATTGCAGCGAGAAAACGGCGGCTGTGGTTCTGGGAACAGTGGCTGTGCTGAGCTGTTTGAAGGACATTTCCTGGGGGGTGATGTTGTCCAGTGAGTATCAGCTGGGGAACCTCCCCTGGTTTTGTGTTGTCACAATGGATGTTCTGTTCTCTCCGGCCTGGGGACCAATCGAGTTCCTCCACCACATTCTAACACCGGGTGTTCCATTCGCCCTGATTCTGCTGCTCAATGTTCTCACCGTCAGACACATTGTCCTGAGCAGCAGGGCCCGCAGGAGACTCCGGGCTCACAGCAGTGGGCACAGTGCCAGAGACCCAGAGATGGAGAGTCGGAGCAAATCCATCATGTTACTCTTCGTTATCTCCGCCAACTTCATCCTGTTATGGTCAACGGTAATGGTTTATTCTATATGGAAACGGATGTCGTTTCTGGGGTATGGGTCTGTATGGTTAGATTATTATGTTATAGAATTGGGCTTCATGCTGCAGCTCCTGAGCTGCTGCACAAACACCGCGATTTACGCCGTGACACAGACTCAGTTCAGGCAGCAGTTGAAAAATGTGCTGAAAGTTCCCTTTCGTTCAATTCTTCAATTCATTAAACCCTGAGAGGAAACCCAACCCACTCGGCATCTCTCTCTTCGCACTGCCGGTAAAACTGACCCTCCCCAGCCAGCCTCACCCTGATTTACCATTCTGCATGACCAGGACTATCGGTGGGTGGGTGTGACTCCCCCCATTGCCGATCAGCTGGGTATGTCCTCCCCCCATTGCCGATCTGCTGGGTGTGTGCTTCCCCCCCCCCAATGCCGATCAGCTGGGAGTGTGCTTCCCCCCATTGCCGATCAGCTGGGTGTGTGCTTCCCCCCATTGTCGATCAGCTGCGTGTGTGCTTCCCCGCATTGCCGATCAGCTGGGAGTGTGCTTCCCCCCCATTGCCGATCAGCTGGGTCTGTGCTTCCCCGCATTGCCGATCAGCTGGCTGTGTGCTTCCCCGCATTGTCGATCAGCTGGGAGTGTGCCTCCCCCATTGCCGATCAGCTGGGTGTGTGCTTCCCCCCATTGCCGATCAGCTGGGTGTGTGCTTCCCCCCATTGTCGATCGGCTGGGTTTGTGCCTCCCCCATTGCCGATCAGCTGGGTGTGTGCTTCCCCACATTGCCGATCAACTGGGTGCGTGCTTCCCCGCATTGCCGATCAGCTGGGTGTGTGCTTCCCCCCATTGCCGATCAGCAGGGTGTGGTCTTCCCCCCCATTGCCGATCAGCTGGGTGTGCGCTTCCCCCCATTGCCGATCAGCTATGTGTGTGCTTCCCCACATTGCCGATCAGCTGGGAGAGTGCTTCCTCCATTTGCCGATCAGCTGGGTGTGTGCTTCCCCACATTGTCGATCAGCTGGGTGTGTGCTTCCCCACATTGCCGATCAGCTGCGAGTGTCCTTCCCCCCATTGCCGATCAGCTGGGTGCGTACTTCCCCCCATTGCCGATCAGCTGGGAGTGCACTTCCCCGCATTGCCGATTAGCTGGGTGAGTGCTTCCCCACATTGTCGATCAGCTGGGTGTGTGCTTCCCCACATTGCCGATCAGCTGGGTGTTTCCTTCCCCCCCATTGCCGATCAGCTGGGAGTGTGCTTCCCCCCATTGCCGATCAGCGGGGTGAGTGTTTCCCCACATTGCCGATCAGCTGGGTGTGTCCTTCCCCCCATTGCCGATCAGCTGGGAGTGTACTTCCCCGCATTGCCGATTAGCTGGGTGAGTGCTTCCCCACATTGTCGATCAGCTGGGAGTGTGCTTCCCCACATTGCCGATTAGCTGGGTGTTTCCTTCCCCCCATTGCCGATCAGCTGGGAGTGTGCTTCCCCCCATTGCCGATCAGCTGGGTGAGTGTTTCCCCACATTGCCGATCAGCTGGGTGTGTCCTTCCCCACATTGCCGATCAGCTGGGTGTGTACTTCCCCCCATTGGCGATCAGCTGGGTGAGTGTTTCCCCACATTGCCGATCAGCTGGGTGTGTACTTCCCCCCATTGCCGATCAGCTGGGTGAGTGTTCCCCCCCATTGCCGATCAGCTGGGTCTGTCCTTCCCCGCATTGCCGATCAGCTGGGTAAGTGCTTCCCCACATTGTCGATCAGCTGGGTGTGTGCTTTCCCACATTGCCGATCAGCTGGGTGTGTCCTTCCCCCCATTGCCGATCAGCTGGGAGTGTGCTTCCCCCCATTGCCGATCAGCTGGGCGAGTGCTTCCCCACATTGCCGATCAGCTGGGTGTGTCCTTCCCCCCATTGCCGATCAGCTGGGTGTGTGCTTCCCCACATTGCCGATCAGCTGGATGTGTCCTTCCCCCCCCCATTGTCGATCAGCTGGGTGTGTCCTTCACTGCATTTCCGATCAGCTGTGTGTGTCCTTCCCCGCATTGCCGATCAGCTGGGAGTGTCCTTCCCCACATTGTCGATCAGCTGGGTCTGTCCTTCCCCCCCATTACCGATCAGCTGGGTGTGTGCTTCCCCCCATTGCCGATCAGCTGGGAGTGTGCTTACCCCCGTTGCCGATCAGCTGGGTGAGTGCTTCCCCACATTGTCGATCTGCTGGGTGTGTGCTTCCCCACATTGCCGATCAGCTGGGTGTGTCCTTCCCCCCCATTGTCGATCAGCTGGGTGTGTCCTTCCCCCCATTGCCGATCAGCTGGGAGTGTCCTTCCCCCCATTGCCGATCAGCTGGGTGAGTGCTTCACCCCATTGCCGATCAGCTGGGAGTGTCCTTCCCCACATTGTCGATCAGCTGGATCTGTCCTTCCCCCCATTGCCGATCAGCTGGGAGTGTACTTCCCCCCTTTGCCGATCAGCTGGGTGTGTCCTTCCCCCCATTGCCGATCAGCTGGGTGTGTCCTTCCCCCCATTGCCGATCAGCTGGGTGAGTGCTTCACCCCATTGCCGATCAGCTGGGTGAGTGCCTCCCCCATTGCCGATCAGCTGGGTGTGTGCTTCCCCGCATTGCCGATCAGCTGGGTGTGTGCTTCCCCGCATTGCCGATCAGCTGGGTGAGTGCTTCACCCCATTGCCGATCAGCTGGGTGAGTGTCTCCCCCCATTGCCGATCAGCTGGGTGTGTCGTTCCCCGCATTGCCGATCAGCTGGGTGTGTGCTTCCCCTCATTGCCGAACAGCTGGATCTGTCCTTCCCCCCATTGACGATCAGCTGGGTGTGTGCTTCCCCCCATTGCCGAACAGCTGGATCTGTCCTTCCCCCCATTGCCGATCAGCTGGGTGTGTCCTTCCCCCCATTGCCGATCAGCTAGGTGTGTGCCTCCCCCATTGCCGATCAGCTGGGTGTGTGCTTCCCCGCATTGCCGATCAGCTTGGTGTGTCCTTCCCCCCATTGCCGATCAGCTGGATCTGTCCTTCCCCCCATTGCCGATCAGCTGGGTGTGTGCTTCCCCCCCATTGCCGATCAGCTGGGTCTGTCCTTCCCCCCCATTGCCGATCAGCTGGGTGTGTGTTACCCCCCATTGCCGATCAGCTGGGTGTGTGCGTCCCCCCATTGCCGAACAGCTGGATCTGTCCTTCCCCCCATTGCCGATCAGCTGGGTGTGTGTTACCCCCCATTGCCGATCAGCTGGGTGTGTGCTTCCCCCCATTGCCGAACAGCTCGATCTGTCCTTCCCCCCATTGCCGATCAGCTGGGTGAGTGCTTCCCCCCCATTGCCGATCAGCTGGGTGTGTGCTACCCCCCATTGCCGAACAGCTAGGTGTGTGCCTCCCCCATTGCCGATCAGCTGGGTGTGTGTTATCCCCCCATTGCCGATCAGCTGGGTCTGTCCTTCCCCCCCATTGCCGATCAGCTGGGTGTGTGTTACCCCCCATTGCCGATCAGCTGGGTCTGTCCTTCCCCCCATTGCCGATCAGCTGGGCGTGTGCTTCCCCCCATTGCCGATCAGCTGGCTGTGTGCTTCCCCGCATTGCCGATCAGCTGGCTGTGTGCTTCCCCGCATTGCCGATCAGCTGTGTGTGTCCTTCCCCCTATTGCCGATCAGCTGGGTGTGTGCATCCCCCCATTGCCGATCAGCTGGGTGCGTCCTTTCCCTCCATTGCCGATCAACTGGGAGTGCCCTTCCCCCCATTGCCGATCAGCTGGGTGTGTGCCTCCCCCATTGCCGATCAGCTGGGAGTGTGCTTCCCCGCTTTGCCGATCAGCTGGGAGTGTGCTTCCTCCATTGCCGATCAGCTGGGTGTGTCCTTCCCCCCATTGCAGATCAGCTGGGTGTGTCCTTTCCCCCTCCATTGCCGATCAGCTGGGTGTGTGCTTCCCCCAATTGCCGATCAGCTGGGTCTGTCCTTCCCCCCCCATTGCCGATCAGCTGGGTGTGTGCTTCCCCGCATTGCCGATCAGCTGGGTTTGTGCTTCCCCGCATTGCCGATCAGCTGGGTCTGTCCTTCCCCAAATTGCCGATCAGCTGGGTCTGTCCTTCCCCCCATTGCCGATAAGCTGGGTGTGTCCTTCCCCGCATTGCCAATCAGCTGGGTGTGTGCTACCCCCCATTGCTGATCAGCTGGGAGTGTGCTTCCCCCCCATTGCCGATCAGCTGGGTGTGTCCTTCCCCCCCCATTGCCGATCAGCTGGGTCTGTCGTTCCCCGGATTGCCGATCAGCTGGGTGTGTCCTTTCCCCCATTGCCGATCAGCTGGGTGTGTGCGTCCCCCCATTGCCGATCAGCTGGGTCTGCCCTTCCCCCCATTGCCGATCAGCTGGGTGTGTCCTTCCCCCCCCATTGCCGATCAGCTGGGTCTGTCGTTCCCCGGATTGCCGATCAGCTGGGTGTGTCCTTTCCCCCATTGCCGATCAGCTGGGTGTGTGCTTCCCCCCATTGCCGATCAGCTGGGTCTGTCCTTCCCCCCCCATTGCCGATCAGCTGGGTCTGTCCTTCCCCGCATTGCCGATCAGCTGGGTGTGTGCTTCCCCCCATTGTCGATCAGCTGGGTGTGTGCTTCCCTGCATTGCCGATCAGCTGGGTGTGTGCTTCCCCGCATTGACGATCAGCTGGGTCTGTCCTTCCCCCCATTGCCGATCAACTGGGTGTGTGCTTCCCCGCATTGCCGATCAGCTGGGAGTGTGCTTCCCCGCATTGACGATCAGCTGGGAGTGTCCTTGCCCTCATTGCCGATCAGCTGGGTGTGTGCTACCCCGCATTGCCGATCAGCTGGGCCTGTCCTTCCCCGCATTGCCGATCAGCTGGGAGTGTGCTTCCCCCCATTGCCGATCAGCTGGGAGACTGACACAGACACAGACAGAGGCATAGACGCAGGTAGAGACACAAACACAGAAACAGACAGAGACAGAGACACAGACAGAGACAGAGGCAGTGACACAGACAGAGACACAGACAGAGATACAGAGACAGACACGGACAGAGAAAGAGACACTGCCAGAGACACAGACAGAAACACAGACAGAGATACAGATAGAGACACAGATAGAGACACAGGTAGAGACACTGACACAGCCTCAACAGGGACACAGACACAGAGAGATACAGACACAGACACACACACAGACACAGACAGAGGCATAGACGCAGATAGAGACACAAACACAGAAACAGACAGAGACAGAGACACAGACAGAGACGGAGGCAGTGACACAGACAGAGACAGACAGAGATACAGAGACAGACACGGACAGAGAAAGAGACACTGCCAGAGACACAGACAGAAACACAGACAGGTACAGATAGAGACACAGATAGAGACACAGGGAGAGACACTGACACAGCCTCAACAGGGACACAGACACAGAGAGATACAGACACAGACAGAGACACAGACAGAGACGGAGACACAGAGAGAGATACAGACCGACACAGAGACACAGACAGAGATACAGACAGAGACACAGACAGAGAAACAGACAGAAACACAGACAGAAACACAGACAGAGAGAGAATTGGACAGATACAGGCAGAGACACAGGCAGAGATTTACCATTCTGCAATACCAGTAGAGAATGTCGGTGGGTGGGTGTGACTCCCCCAGGGCCGATCAGCTGGATCAGTGTGACTCCCCCATGGCCGATCAGCTGGATCAGTGTGACTCCCCCATGGCCGATCAGCTGGGTCATTGTGACTCCCCCATGGCCGATCAACTGGGTCAGTGTGACTCTCCCATGGCCGATCAGCTGGTTCAGTGTGACTCCCCCGTCGCCCGTCAGCTGTGTGTGTGCTTCCCCCCATTGCCGATCAGCTGGGTGTGTGCTTCCCCCCATTGCCGATCAACTGGGTGTGTGTGACTCCCCCAATGCCGATCAGCTGGATGTGTGCTTCCCCGGATTGCCGATCAGCTGGATGTGTGCCTCTCCCCAGTGCCGATCAGCTGGGTGTGTGCCTCCACCATGGTCAATCAGCTGGGTGTGTGTGACTCCCCCAATGCCGATCAGCTGGGTGGGTGCCTCACACCTAAACACAGTCTGTGCAGTAGAATGTGCCCCAGACAGAGACAGAGACAGAGACACAGACAGACACAGAGAAACAGACAGAGAATGAGACTGAGACACAGACAGACACAGAGACACAGAGAGAGATACAGACAGACACAGAGAGATTCAGACAGAGATACAGACAGAGACACAGACATAGACAGAGACACAGGCAGACTAAGACACAGACAAACACAGAGACACAGACAGAGACACAGAGAGAGACAGGGACACAGACAGACAGGGACATAGACAGAGACAGAGACACAGACAGAGACGCAGACAGAGACAGGGACACAGACAGAGACAGGGACAGAGACAGAGATACAGACAGAGACACAGAGAGAGACAGAGACACAGGCAGAGACAGAGACAGGGACAGTGAGAGACAGATAGAGAGACACAGACAGACAGAGCGACACAGACAGAGTTTGGCGGGAGCATTTCCAGTGCTGTCTCTGTTGGGAGCACTGACAGTGCTGGCTGTGTGGTGGGAGCACTGACAATGCTGGCTGTGTGGTGGGAGCACTGACAGTGCTGGCTGTGTGGGGGGAGCACTGACAGTGCTGGCTGTGTGGTAGGAGCACTGACACTGCTGGCTGTGTGGGGGGAGCACTGACAGGGCTGGCTGTGTGGGGGGAGCACTGACAGTGCTGGCTGTGTGGGGGGAGCACTGACAGTGCTGGCTGTGTGGTGGGAGCACTGACAGTGCTGGCTATGTGGGGGAGCACTGACAGTGCTGGCTTTGTGGGGGAGCACTGACAGTGCTGGCTGTGTCGGGGAGCACTGACAGTGCTGGCTGTATGAGGGGGAGCACTGACAGTGCTGGCTGTGTGGTGGGAGCACTGACAGTGCTGGCTGTGTGGGAGGAGCACTGACAGTGCTGGCTGTGTGGGGGAGCACTGACAGTGCTGGCTGTGTGGGGAGCACTGACCGTGCTGGTTGTGTGGTGGGACCACTGACAGTGCTGGCTGTGTGGGGGAGCATTGACAGTGCTAGCTCTGTGGGAGAGCACTGGCAGTGCTGGCTGTGTGGGGCGCACTCTCAGTGCTGGCTGTGGGTGGAGAGCTGGCAGTGCTGGCTGTGTGTGGTGGGAGCACTGAGAGTGCTGGCTCTGTGGGGAGCACAGACAGTGCTGGCTGTGTGGTGGGAGCACTGGCAGTGCTGGCTGTGTGGGGGAGCACGGACAGTGCTGGCTGTGAGGGTGGAGCACTGACAGGGCTGGTTGTGTGGGGGGAGCACTGGCAGTGCTGGCTTTGTGGGGAGCACTGGCAGTGCTGGCTGTGTGGGTGGAGCACTGACAGTGCTGGCTGTGTGGGGGGCACTGACAGTGCTGGCTGTGTGGGGGGAGCACTGATAGTGCTGGCTGTGGGGTGGGTGGCACTGACAGTGCTGGCTGTATGGGGAGCACTGACAGTGCTGGCTGTGTGGTGGGAGCACTGACAGTGCTGTCTGTGTGGGGTGGGGGCACTGACAGTGCTGGCTGTGTGGGGGGACCACTGACAGTGCTGGCTGTGTGGTGGGAGCACTGGCAGTGCTGGCTGTGTGGTGGGAGCACTGACAGTGCTGGCTGTGTGCGGGGAGCACTGACAGTGCTGGCTGTGTGGGGGAGCACTGACAGTGCTGGCTGTGTGGGGAGCACTGACCGTGCTGGCTGTGTGGGGCGCACTCTCAGTGCTCGCTGTGGGTGGAGAACTGGCAGTGCTGGCTGTGTGGTGGGAGCACTGACAATGCTGGCTGTGGGGAGCACTGACAGTGCTGGCTGTGTGTGGTGGGAGCACTGAGAGAGCTGGCTCTGTGGGGAGCACAGACAGTGCTGGCTGTGTGGTGGGAGCACTGGCAGTGCTGGCTGTGTGGGGGAGCACGGACAGTGCTGGCTGTGAGTGTGGAGCACTGACAGGGCTGGTTGTCTGGGGGGAGCACTGGCAGTGCTGGCTTTGTGGGGGAGCACTGGCAGTGCTGGCTGTGTGGGTGGAGCACTGACAGTGCTGGCTGTGTGGGGGGCACTGACAGTGCTGGCTGTGTGGGGGGAGCACTGATAGTGCTGGCTGTGGGGTGGGAGCACTGACAGTGCTGGCTGTATGGGGAGCACTGACAGTGCTGGCTGTGTGGTGGGAGCACTGACAGTGCTGTCTGTGTGGGGTGGGGGCACTGACAGTGCTGGCTGTGTGGGGGGACCACTGACAGTGCTGGCTGTGTGGTGGGAGCACTGGCAGTGCTGGCTGTGTGGTGGGAGCACTGACATTGCTGGCTGTGTGGTGGGAGCACTGACAGTGCTGGCTGTGTGGTGAGAGCACGGACAATGCTGGCTGTGTGGGAGGAGCACAGACAGTTCTGGCTGTGTGGGGGGCACTGACAGTGCTGGCTGTGTGGGGGAGCACTGACAGTGATGTCTGTGTTGGGGAGCACTGACAGTGCTGTCTGTGTGGGGGAAGTACTGGCAGTGCTGGCTGTGTGGTGAGAGCACTGACAGTGCTGGCTGTGTGGGGTAGCACTGACAGTGCTGGCTGTATGTGTGGGAGCACTGACAGTGCTGCCAGTGTGGGGGAAGCACTGACAGTGCTGGTTGTGTGGTGAGAGCACGGACAGTGCTGGCTGTGTGGGGTAGCACTGACAGTGCTGGCTGTGTGGGGTAGCACTGACAGTGCTGGCTGTGTGGGGGAGCACTGGCAGTGCTGGCTGTGTGGGGGAGCACTGACAGTGCTGGCTGTGTGGTGGGAGCACTGACAGTGCTGGCTGTGTGGTGGGAGCTCTGATAGTGCTTGCTCTGTGGGGGAGTAGTGACAGTGCTGACTGTGTGGTGGGAGCACTGACAGTGCTGGCTGTGTGTGGGGGAGCACCGACAGTGCTGGCTGTGTGGGGGAGCACTCACAGTGCTGGCTGTGTGGTGGGAGCTCTGACAGTGTTGGCTGTGTGGGGGAGCAATGACAGTGCTAGCTATGTGGGGGAGCACTGACAGTGTCATGCTCCTCTTGTGAGATGTGGCAAGTCAGGGACCCTTCTGGTGTCCCTGACTCCTTCATCTGCAAGAAGTGTGTCCAACTGCAGCTCCTGTTAGACCGCTTGACGGCTCTGGAGCTGCGGATGGACTCACTTTGGAGCATCCGCGATGCTGAGGAAGTTGTGGAAAGCACATTCAGTGAGTTGGTCACACCGCAGATTAAAATTACTGAGGCAGATAGGGAAAGGGTGACCAACAGACAGAGGAAGAGTAGGAAGGCAGTGCAGGGATCCCCTGCGGTCATCTCCCTCCAAAACAGATTTACCGTTTTGGAAACTGTTGGGGGAGATGGCTCACCAGGGGAAGGTGGCAGCAGCCAGGTTCATGGCACCGTGGCTGGCTCTGCTGCACAGAAGGGCGGGAAAAAGAGTGGCAGAGCTATAGTGATAGGGGATTCAATCGTAAGGGGAATAGACAGGCGTTTCTGCGGACGCAAACGAGAATCCAGGTTGGTATGTTGCCTCCCTGGTGCAAAGGTCAAGGATGTCTCGGAGCGGCTGCAGGGCATTCTGGAGGGGGAGGGTGAACAGCCAGCTGTCGTGGTGCATATAGGCACCAACGATATAGGTAAAAAAACGGGATGAGGTCCTACAAGCTGAATTTAGGGAGTTAGGAGTTAAACTAAAAAGTAGGACCTCAAAGGTAGTAATCTCAGGATTGCTACCAGTGTCACGTGATAGTCAGAGTAGGAATGACAGGATAGCTAGGATGAATACGTGGCTTGAGAGATGGTGCAAGAGGGAGGGTTTCAAATTCCTGGGACATTGGGACCGATTCTGGGGGAGGTGGGACCTGTACAAATCGGACGGTCTGCATCTGGGTGGGACCGGAACCAATGTTCTCGGGGGGGTGTTTGCTAGTGCAGTTGGGGAGGGTTTAAACTAATGTGCCAGGGGGATGGGAACCGATGTAGGAAGTCAGTGGGGACAGAAACAAAAGGCAGGAAGGGAGAGTGTGTAAAGCATGACCAGAGAAAGCAGGGCAGAGAGCAAGGAAGGTCTACATTAAACTGCATTTATTTCAATGCAAGGGGCCTGACTGGCAAAGCGGATGAACTCAGGGCATGGACGGGCACATGGGACTGGGATATTATAGCTATGACTGAAACATGGCTAAGGGAGGGGCAGGACTGGCAGCTCAATGTTCCGGGCTACAGATGCTATAGAAAGGATAGAACAGGAGGTAAGAGAGGAGGGGGAGTGGCGTTTTTGATTAGGGAGAACATCACGGCAGTACTTAGAGGGGATATGTCCGAGGGTTCGCCCACTGAGTCTATATGGGTGGAACTGAAAAATAAGAAGGGAGAGATCACCTTGGTAGGACTGTACTACAGGCCCCCAAATAGTCAGCGGGAAATTGAGGAGCAAATATGTAAGGAGATTACAGATAGCTGCAAGAATAATAGGGTGGTAGTAGTAGGGGACTTTAACTTTCCCAACATTGACTGGGACAGTCATAGCATTAGGGGCTTGGATGGAGGGAAATTTGTTGAGTGTATTCAGGAGGAATTTCTCATTCAGTATGTGGATGGACCGACTAGAGAGGGGGCAAAACTTGACCTCGTCTTGGGAAATAAGGAAGGGCAAGTGATAGAAGTGCTAGTGAGGGATCACTTTGGGACAAGTGACCATAATTCCATTAGTTTTAAGATAGCTATGGAGAATGATAGGTCTGGCCCAAGAGTTAAAATTCTTAATTGGGGCAAGGCCAATTTTGATGGTATCAGACAGGAACTTGCAGAGGTAGATTGGGGGAGACTATTGGCAGACAAAGGGACGGCTGGTAAATGGGAGGCTTTTAAAAATGTGTTAACCAGGGTGCAGGGTAAGCACATTCCCTTTAGAGTGAAGGGCAAGGCTGGTAGAAGTAGGGAACCCTGGATGACTCGAGATATTGAGACTCTGGTCAAAAAGAAGAAGGAGGCATATGACGTACATAAGCAACTGGGATCAAGTAGATCCCTTGAAGAGTATAGAGATTGTCGAAATAGAGTTAAGAGGGAAATCAGGAGGGCAAAAAGGGGACATGAAATTGCTTTGGCAAATAATGCAAGGGAGAATCCAAAGAGATTCTACAGATACATAAAGGGGAAAAGAGTAACTAAGGACATAGTAGGGCCTCTTAAGGATCAACAAGGGCATTTATGTGCAGAGCCACAAGAGTTGGGTGAGATCCTGAATGAATATTTCTCATCGGTATTCACGGTGGAGAAAGGCATGGATGTTAGGAAACTAAGGGAAATAAATAGTGATGTCTTGAGAAGTGTGCATATTACAGAGGAGGAGGTGCTGGAAGTCTTAAAGCGCATCAACGTAGATAAATCCCCGGGACCTGATGAAATGTATCCCAGGATGTTGTGGGAGGCTAGGGAGGAAATTGCGGGTCCCCTAACCGAGATATTTGAATCATCGGCAGCCACAGGCGAGGTGCCTGAAGATTGGAGAGTGGCGAATGTTGTGCCCTTGTTTAAGAAGGGCAGCAGGGAAAAGCCTGGGAACTACAGACCAGTGAGCCTAACGTCTGTAGTAGGTAAGTTGCTAGAAGGTATTCTGAGAGACAGGATCTACAAGCATTTAGAGAGGCAAGGACTGATTCGGGGCAGTCAGCATGGCTTTGTGCGTGGAAAATCATGTCTCACAAATTTGATTGAGTTTTTTGAGGGAGTGACCAAGAAGGTAGATGAGGGTAGTGCAGTAGACGTTGTCTACATGGACTTTAGCAAAGCCTTTGACAAGGTACCGCATGGTAGGTTGTTGCAGAAGGTTAAAGCTCACGGGATCCAGGGTGAGGTTGCCAATTGGATTCAAAATTGGCTGGACGAAAGAAGGCAGAGGGTGGTTGTAGAGGGTTGTTTTTCAAACTGGAGGCCTGTGACCAGTGGTGTGCCTCAGGGATCGGTGCTGGGTCCACTGTTATTTGTGATTTATATTAATGATTTGGATGAGAATTTAGGAGGCATGGTTAGTAAGTTTGCAGATGACACCAAGATTGGTGGCATAGTGGATAGTGAAGAAGGTTATCTAGGATTGCAACGGGATCTCGATCAATTAGGCCAGTGGGCCGACGAATGGCAGATGGAGTTTAATTTAGATAAATGTGAGGTGATGCATTTTGGCAGATCGAATCAGGCCAGAATGCACTCAGTTAATGGTATGGCGTTGGGGAGAGTTATAGAACAAAGAGATCTAGGAGTACAGGTTCATAGCTCCTTGAAGGTGGAGTCGCAGGTGGACAGGGTGGTGAAGAAGGCATTCGGCATGCTTGGTTTCATTGGTCAGAACATTGAATATAGGAGTTGGGACGTCTTGTTGAAGTTGTACAAGACATTGGTACGGCCACACTTGGAATACTGTGTGCTGTTCTGGTCACCCTATTATAGAAAGGATATTATTAAACTAGAAAGAGTGCAGAAAAGATTTACTAGGATGTTGCCGGGACTTGATGGTTTGAGTTATAAGGAGAGGCTGGATAGACTGGGACTTTTTTCCCTGGAGCGTAGGAGGCTTAGGGGTGAACTTATAGAGGTCTATAAAATAATGAGGGGCATAGATAAGGTAGATAGTCAACATCTTTTCCCAAAGGTAGGGGAGTCTAAAACTAGAGGGCATAGGTTTAAGGTGAGAGGGGAGAGATTCAGAAGGGCCCAGAGGGGCAATTTCTTCACTCAGAGGGTAGTGAGTGTCTGGAATGGGCTGCCAGAGGTAGTAGTAGAAGCGGGTACAATTGTGTCTTTCAAAAAGCATTTAGATGGTTACATGGGTAAGATGGGTATAGAGGGTTATGGGCAAAGTGCGGGCAACTGGAACTCGCTTAATGGTAAAAAACTGGGCGGCATGGACTGGTTGGGCCGAAGGGCCTGTTTCCATGCTGTAAACTTCTATGATTCTATGATTCTATGCTGGCTGTGCGATGGGAGCACTGACAGTGTTGGCTGTGTGGGGGGAGCACTGAGAGTGCTGGCTGTGTGGGGCAGCACTGACAGTGCTGGCTGTGTGGGGAGCACTGACAGTGCTGGCTGTGTGGGGGAGCTCTGGCAGTGCTGGCTGTGTGGTGAGCACTGACAGTGCTGGCTGTGTGGTGGGAGCACTGACAGTGCTGGCTGTGTGGGGGAGCACTGAAAGTGCTGGCTGTATCTGGGGAGCACTGACAGTGCTGGCTGTGTGATGGGTGCACTGACAGTGCTGGCTGTGTTGGGAGCACTGACAGTGCTGGTTGTGTGGTCGGAGCACTGACAGTGCTGGCTGTGTGGTGGGAGCACTGACAGTGCTGGCTGTGTGGGGGAGCACTGACAGTGCTAGCTCTGTGGGAGAGCACTGGCAGTGCTGTGTGGGGAGCACTCGCAGCGCTGGCTGTGGGTGGAGAACTGGCAGTGCTGGCTGTGTGGTGGGAGCACTGACAATGCTGGCTGTGGGGAGCACTGACAGTGCTGGCTGTGTGGTGTGCGGTCACTGACAGTGCTGGCAGTGGGGGGAGCACTGACAGTTCTGGCTGTGTGGTGGGAGCACTGACAGTGCTGGCTCTGCGGGGAGCACTGACAGTGCTGGCTGTGTGGTGGGAGCACTGACAGAGCTGGCTGCGAGGGTGGAGCACTGACAGTGCTGGTTGTGTGGGGGGAGCACTGACAGTGCTGGCTCTGTGGGGAGCACTGACAGTGCTGGCTGTGTGGTGAGAGCACTGACAGAGCTGGCTGTGAGGGTGGAGCACTGACAGTGCTGGTTGTGTGGGGGGAGCACTGACAGTGCTGGCTGTGTGGGTGGAGCACCGACAGTGCTGGCTGTGTGGGGAGCACTGACAGTGCTAGCTGTGTGGGGGGAGCACTGATAGTGCTGGCTGTGTGGTGGGAGCACCGACAGTGCTGGCTGTGTGGTGGGAGCACTGACAGTGCTGGCTCTGTGGTGGGAGCACTGACAGTGCTGTCTGTGTGGGGAGCACTGATAGTGCTGGCTGTGTGGTGGGAGCACTGACAGTGCTGGCTGTGTGGTGGGAGCACTGACAGAGCTGGCTGTGTTGGGGAGCACTGACAGTGCTGTCTGTGTGTGGGAAGCACTGACAATGCTGGCTGTGTGGTGAGAGCACTGACAGTGCTGGCTGTGTGGGGTAGCACTGACAGTGTTGGCTGTGGGTGTAGGAGCACTGACAGTGCTGGCAGTGTGGGGGAAGCACTGACAGTGCTGGCTGTATGGGGAGCACTGGCATTGCTGGCTGTGTGGGGGAGCACTGACAGTGCTGGCTGTGTGGGGGAGCACTGGCAGTGCTGATAGTGTGTGGGGAGCACTGACAGTGCTGGCTGTGTGGTGGGAGCTCTGACAGTGCTTGCTCTTTGGGGGAGTAGTGACAGTGCTGGCTGTGTGGTGGGAGCACTGACAGTGCTGACTGTGTGTGGGGGAGCACTGACAGTGCTGGCTGTGTGGGGGAGCACTGACAGTGCTAATTGTGCGGGGGGAGCACTGACAGTGCTAGCTATGTGGGGGAGCACTGACAGTGCTGGCTGTGCGATGGGAGCACTGACAGTGCTGGCTCTGTGGGGGAGCACTGACAGTGCTGGCTGTGTGGGGGGAGCACTGACAGTGCTGGCTGTGTGGGGGGAGCACTGACAGTGCTGGCTGTGTTGGGGAGCACTGACAGTGCTGGTTGTGTGGGGGAGCACTGACAGTGCTGGCTGTGTGCTGGGAGCACTGGCAGTGCTGGCTGTGTGGTGGGAGCACTGACAGTGCTGGCTGTGTGGGGAGCACTGAGAGTGCTGGCTGTGTGTGTGGGAGCACTGACAGTGCTGGCTGTGCGGGGGAGCACTGACAGTGCTAGCTGTGTGGGGGAGCACTGACAGTGCTGGCTGTGCGGTGGGAGCACTGACAGTGCTGGCTGTGTGGGGGAGCACTGGCAGTTCTGGCTGTGTGGGGGGAGCACTGACAGTGCTGGCTGTGTGGGGGACGACTGACAGTGCTGGCTGTGTGGGGGAGCACTGGGTGCTGGCTGTAGGATGGCTGAAAAAGGCTGCCGTGAACTGACATAAAATGGCCACCGTGAACTGATATATAATGGCCACCGTGAACTGACATAAAATGGCTGCTGTGAACGGACATAAAATGCCAACGTGAACTGACATAAAATGGCCACCGTGAACTGACATTAAATGGCCATTGTGAACTGACATTAAATGCCTGCCGTGAACTGACATAAAATGGATACCGTGAATGAACATAAAATGGCTGCCTTGAGCTAACATAAAATAGCCACCGTGACCTGACATAAAATGGCCACCGTGAACTGACATACAATGGCCACCGTGAACTGACATAAAATGGCCATTGCGAGCTGAAATAAAATGGCCACCTTCAAACGACATAATATGACCACCGTGAACTGATATAAAATAGCCACCGTGTACTGACAGTAAATGGCCCCTTCGACTGAATAAAAAGTCCCCCGTGAACGGACATAAAATGGCCACCGTGAACTGAGATAAAATGACCACCATGAACTGACATAAAATGGCCCCCGTGAACTGACTTAAAATGGCCACCGTGAACTGACATAAAATGGCCCCCGTGAACCAACATGAACTGGCCACCGCAACTGAGATTAAATGGCCATTGCAAACTGACATAAAATGGCAATTGTGATCTGACATACAATGGCCACCGTGAACTGACATAAAATGGCCCCCGTGAACTGACTTAAAATGGCCACCGTGAACTGACATAAAATGGCCCCCGTGAACCAACATGAACTGGCCACCGCAACTGAGATTAAATGGCCATTGCAAACTGACATAAAATGGCAATTGTGATCTGACATACAATGGCCACCGTGAACTGACATAAAATGGCCACCGCCAACTGAGATAAAATGGCCATTGCAACCTGACGTAAAATGGCCATTGTGAACTGACATACAATGGCCATGGTGAACTGACATACAATGGCCACCATGAACTGACATACAATGGCCATCATGAACTGACATAAAATGGCCATTGTGAACAGACATAAAATGACTATTGTGAACTGACATACAATGGCCACCGTGAACTGACATAAAATGGCCATTGTGAACTGACAGAAATGGCCACCGTGAACTGACATAAAATGGACCCCGTGAATTGACATAAAATGGCCATTGTGAACTGACAGAAAATGGCCACCGTGAACTGACATAAAATGGACCCCGTGAACTGACATAAAATGGCCATTGTGAACTGACATACAATGGCCAACGTGAACTGACATAAAATGGCCACCGTGAACTGACTTAAAATGGCCACCGTGAACTGACATTAAATGGCCATTGTGAACTGACATTAAATGGCTGCCGTGAACTGACATAAAATGGATACCGTGAATGAACATAAAATGGCTGCCGTGAGCTAACATAAAATAGCCACCGTGACCTGACATAAAATGGCCACCGTGAACTGACATACAATGGCCACCGTGAACTGACATAAAATGGCCATTGCGAGCTGAAATAAAATGGCCACCTTCAAACGACATAATATGACCACCGTGAACTGACATAAAATGGCCGCCGTGTACTGACATTAAATGGCCCCTTCGACTGAATAAAAAGGCCCCCGTGAACGGACATAAAATGGCCACCGTGAACTGACATAAAATGGCCCCCGTGAACCAACATGAACTGGCCACCGAAACTGAGATTAAATGGCCATTGCAAACTGACATAAAATGGCCATTGTGAACTGATATACAATGGCTACCGTGAATTGACATAAAATGGCCACTGTGAACTGACATAAAATGGCCATTGTGAACTGACATAAAATGGCCACCGTGAACTGACATAAAATGGCCATTTTGAACTGACATACAATGGCCACCATGAACTGACATAAAATGGCCATTGTGAACTGATATACAATGGCTACCGTAAACTGACATATAATGGCCACCATGAACTGACATACAATGGCCATTGTGAACTGACATAAAATGGCCATTGTGAACTGACAAAAAATGGACCCCGTGAACTGACATAAAATGGCCATTGTGAACTGACATACAATGGCCACCATGAACTGACATAAAATGGACCCCGTGAACTGACATAAAATGGCCATTGTGAACTGACATACAATGGCCACCATGAACTGACATAAAATGGCCATTGCGACCTGACATAAAAGGCCCCCGTGAACTGACATAAACTGTCCATTGTGAACTGACATACAATGGGCGCCATGAACTGACATACAATGGCCATTGTGAACTGACATAAAATGGCCATTGTGAACTGACAAAAAATGGACCCCGTGAACTGACATAAAATGGCCATTGTGAACTGACATACAATGGCCACCATGAACTGACATAAAATGGACCCCGTGAACTGACATAAAATGGCCATTGTGAACTGACATACAATGGCCACCATGAACTGACATAAAATGGCCATTGCGACCTGACATAAAAGGACCCCGTGAACTGACATAAACTGTCCATTGTGAACTGACATACAATGGGCGCCATGAACTGACATACAATGGCCACCGTGAACTGACATAAAATGGCCATTGTGAACTGACATAAAATGGCCATTGTGAACTGACATAAAATGGCCACCATGAACTGACAATAAATGGACCCCGTGAACTGACATATAATGGCCATTGTGAACTGACATACAATGGCCACCATGAACTGACATAAAATGGCCATTGTGAGCTGATATAAAATTGCTACCGTGAATTGACATAAAATGGCCACTGTGAACTGACATAAAATGGCCATTGAGATTGACATACAATGGCCCCCGTGAACTGACATACAATGGCCCCCGTGAACTGACAAACAATGGCCATTGCGAGCTGACATAAAATGGCCCCCGTCAACCGACATAAAATGGCCACTGTGAACTGAGATAAAATGGCCACCGTGAACTGACATAAAATGACAATTGTGTACTGACATACAATAGCCACCATGAACTGACATAAAATAGCTCCCGTGAACGGATATAAAATGGCCACCGTGAACTGACATAACATGGCCCCCATGAACCAACATGAACTGGCCACCGCAACTGAGATAAAATGGCCATTGCAAACTGACATAAAATGGCCATTGTGAACTTACATACAATGGCCACCGTGAACTGACACAAAATGGCCACCGTCAACTGAGAAAAACGGCCATTGCAAACTGACATACAATGGCCATTGTGAACTGACATAAAAGGGCCCCCGTGAACTGACATAAACTGTCCATTGTGAACTGACATAAAATGGCCATTGTGAACTGACATAAACTGTCCATTGTGAACTGACATTCAATGGACGCCATGAACTGACATACAATGGCCACCGTAAACTGACATAAAATGGCCATTGCGAGCTGACATAAAATGGCCCCCGTCAACCGACATAAAATGGCCACTGTGAACTGAGATAAAATGGCCACCGTGAACTGACATAAAATGACAATTGTGTACTGACATACAATAGCCACCATGAACTGACATAAAATGGCCCCCGTGAACGGATTAAAATGGCCACCGTGAACTGACATAACATGGCCCCCGTGAACCAACATGAACTGGCCACCGCAACTGAGATAAAATGGCCATTGCAAACTGACATAAAATGGCCATTGTGAACTTACATACAATGGCCACCGTGAACTGACACAAAATGTCCACCGTCAAATGAGAAAAAACGGCCATTGCAAACTGACATAAAATGGCCATTGTGAACTGACATAAAATGGCCATTGCGACCTGACATAAAATGGCTACTGTGAACTGACATAAAATGGCCATTGCGACCTGACATAAAAAGGCCCCCATGAACTGACATAAAGTGTCCATTCTGAACTGACATACAATGGTTATTGCGACCTGACATAAAATGGCCCCCGTGAACTGACATAAACTGTCCATTGTGAACTGACATAAAATGGCCATTGCGACCTGACATAAAATGGCCCCCGTGAACTGACATAAACTGTCCATTGTGAACTGACATACAATGGTTATTGCGACCTGACATAAAATGGCCCCCGTGAACTGACATAAACTGTCCATTATGAACTGACATAAAATGGCCATTGCGACCTGACATAAAATGGACCCCGTGAACTGACATAAAATGGCCATTGTGAACTGACATAAAATGGCCACCGTGAACTGACATAAAATGGCCATTGTGAACTGATATAAAATGGCCATTGTGAACTGACATAAAATGGCCATTCTGAACTGACATACAATGGCCACCGTGAACTGACATAAAATGGCCATTGTGAACTGACATAAAATGGCCATTGTGAACTGACATAAAATGGCCATTGTGAACTGACATAAAATGGTCATTGTAAACTGACATACAATGGCCACCGTGAACCGATAATAAATGGCCATTGCGACCTGACCTAAAAAGGCCCCCGTGAACTGACATGAATTGTCCATTGTTAACTGACATAAAATGGCTATTGTGAACTGATATAAAATGGCTCCCGTGAACCGGCATAAAATGGCCATTGTGAACTGACATACAATGGCCATTGTGAACTGACATAAAATGGCTATCGCGAACTGATGTAAAATGGCCACCGTGAACTGACATAAAATGGCTCCGGTGAACTGACATAAAATGGCCAACTGCTGATTGTGGATTTTGTTTTGGCAGAGTCCCAGAGAGAGACGGAGAGACGCAGAGACCGAGAGAGATGGAGAAGGGGAACCCACCCCCCCCCACCGAGAGAGATGGAGAAGGGGGACCCCCCACCGAGAGAGATGGAGAAGGGGGACCCCCCCCCCACAGAGAGAGATGGAGAAGGGGAACCCCCCCACCGAGAGAGATGGAGAAGGGGAACACCCCCCACCGAGAGAGATGGAGAAGGGGAACCACCCCCACCGAGCGAGATGGAGAAGGGGGACCCCCCCACAGAGAGAGATGGAGTGGGTGGAACCCCCGCGCCCCCCACCGAGAGAGAGATGGAGAGGGTGGAACCCCCCCCCCAACCGGGAGAGATGGAGAGGGGGGAACTCCCCCTCCACCGAGAGAGATGGAGAGGGTGGACCCCCTCCCCCCCACCGAGAGAGTTGGAGAGGGGAGAACTCCCTCTCCGCCGAGGGAGATGGAGAGGGTGGAACCCCCCCGCCGAGAGAGATGGAGACGGGGTCCCCCCCCCCCACCGAGGGAGATGGAGAGGGGGGGACCCTTCCCCCCACCCCCACCGAGACGGAGAGGAAAACTGCAGGGGATGGGCACAATGGAAATGTGGAGCTTGTTCAAGGAACAGCTACTGCGTGTCCTTGATAAGTATGTACCTGTCAGGCAGGGAGGAAGTGGTCGAGCAAGGGAACCGTGGTTTACTAAGGCAGTTGAAACACTTGTCTAGAGGAAGAAGGAAGGAGGCTGATGTAAAGATGAGACATGAAGGTTCAGTAAGGGCGCTCGAGAGTTACAAGTTAGCTAGGAAGGACCTAAAGAGGGAGCTAAGAAGAGCCAGAAGGCCACAAGGCGAGATGGAGAAGGGGGAACCCCCCCACCGAGAGAGAGATGGAGAGGGTGGACCCCCCCCCCCCCCCACCGGGAGAGATGGAGAGGGGGGACATCCCCCTCCACCGAGAGAGGTGGAGAGGGTGGATCCCCTCTTCCCCGCCGAGAGAGATGGAGAGGGGGGATCCCTGCCCCCACCGAGAGAGATGGAGAGGGGAGAACTCCCCCTCCACCGAGAGAGATGCAGAGGGTGGATCCCCCCCCCCACCGCTCAGAGAGAAGGAGAGGGCGCCTCCCCCCCCCCACCGAGAGAGATGGAGAGGGGGACCCCCCACCGAGAGAGATGGAGAGGGGGGACTCCCCCACCGAGAGAGATGGAGAGGGGGACCCCCCACCGAGAGAGATGGAGAGGGGGACCCCCCACCGAGAGAGATGGAGAGGCGGGAACCCCCCCACCCACCGAGAGAGATGGAGAGGATGGAACTCCCCCTCCACCGAGATAGATGGAGAGGGTGGACCCCCCCCCCCCCCCCGCCGAGAGAGATGGAGAGGATGGAACTCCCCCTCCACCGAGAGAGATGGAGAGGGTGGACCCCCCCGCCGAGAGAGATGGAGAGGGGGTACCCCCTCCACCGAGAGAGATGGGGAGGGGTACCCTCCCCCCCCCCCACCCCCACCGAGACGGAGAGGAAAACTGCAGGGGATGGGCACAAGGGAAATGTGGAGCTTGTTCAAGGAACAGCTACTGCGAGTCCTTGATAAGTATGTACCTGTCAGGCAGGGAGGAAGTGGTCGAGCAAGGGAACCGTGGTTTACTAAGGCAGTTGAAACACTTGTCTAGAGGAAGAAGGAAGGAGGTTTATGTAAATATGAGACATGAAGGTTCAGTAAGGGCGCTCGAGAGTTCCAAGTTAGCTAGGAAGGACCTAAAGAGAGAGCTAAGAAGAGCCAGGAGGGGACATGAGAAGTCTTTGGAAGGTAGGGTCAAGGATAACCCTACAGCTTTCTATAGATACGTCAGGAATAAAAGAATGACTAGGGTAAGAGTAGGGCCAGTCAAGGACAGGAGTGGGAAGTTGTGCTTGGAGTCCGAGGAGATAGGCGAGGTGCTATATGAATATTTTTCATCACTATTCACACAGCAAAAAGACAATGTTGACGAGGAGAATACTGAGATTCAGGCTACTATACTAGAAGGGCTTGAGGTTCATAAGGAGGAGGTGTTAGCAATTCTGGAAAGGGTGAAAATTGATAAGTCCCCTGGGCCGGATACGATTTATCCTAGGATTCTCTGGGAAGCTAGGGAGGAGATTACAGAGCCTTTGGCTTTGATCTTTAAGTCATCTTTGTCAACAGGAATAGTGCCAGAAGACTGGAGGATAGCAAATGTTGTCCCCTTGTTCAAGAAGGAGAGTAGAGACAACCCCGGTAAATATAGACCAGTGAGCCTAACTTCTGTTGTGGGCAAAATCTTGGAAAGGTTTATAAGAGATAGGGTGTATAATCATCTGGAAAGGAATAATTTGATTAGACATAGCCAACACGGTTTCGTGAAGGGACGGTTGTGCCTCACAAACCATATAGAGTTCTTTGAGAAGGTGAGAAACAGGTGGATGATGGGAAAAGCAGTTGATGTGGTGTATATGGATTTAAGTAAAGCGTTTGACAAGGCTCCCCACGGTAGGCTACTGCAGAAAATACGGAAGCATGGGATTCAGGGAGATTTAGCAGTTTGGATCAGAAATTGGCTAGCTGGAAGAAGACAAAGGGTGGTGGTTGATGGGAAGTGTTCAGACTGGAGTCCAGTTACTAGTGGTGTACCACAAGGATCTGTTTTGGGTCCACTGCTGTTTGTCATTTTTATAAATGACCTGGAGGAGGGCGCAGAAGGATGGGTGAGTAAATTTGCAGATGATACTAAAGTCGGTGGAGTTGTGGACAGTGCGGAAGGATGTTACAAGTTACAGAGGGACATAGATAAGCTGCAGCGCTGGGCTGAGAGGTGGCAAATGGAGTTTAATGCAGAAAAGTGTGAGGTGATTCATTTAGGAAGGAATAACAGGAAGACAGTGTACTGGGCTAATGGTAAGATTCTTGGCAGTGTGGATGAGCAGAGAGATCTCGGTATCCATGTACATAGATCCCTGAAAGTTGCCACTCAGGTTGAGAGGGTTGTTAAGAAGGTGTACGGTGTGTTGGCCTTTATTGGTAGAGTGTCTGAATTTCGGAGCCATGAGGTCATGTTGCAGCTGTACAAAACTCTGGTGCGGCCGCATTTGGAGTATTGCGTGCAATTCTGGTCGCTGCATTATAGGAAGGATGTGGAAGCATTGGAAAGGGTGCAGAGGAGATTTACCAGAATGTTGCCTGGTATGGAGGGAAGATCTTATGAGGAAAGGCTGAGGGACTTGAGGCTGTTTCCGTGAGAGAGAAGACGGTTAAGAGGTGACTTAATTGAGGCATACAAGATGATCAGAGGATTGGACAGGGTGGACAGTGAGAGCCTTTTTCCTTGGATGGTGATGTCTAGCATTAGGGGAAATAGCTTTAAATTGAGGGGAGATAGATATAGGACAGATGTCAGAGGTACGTTCTTTACTCAGAGAGTAGTAAGGGCGTGG
This sequence comes from Scyliorhinus torazame, assembly GCF_047496885.1. Classification (NCBI taxonomy): domain Eukaryota; kingdom Metazoa; phylum Chordata; class Chondrichthyes; order Carcharhiniformes; family Scyliorhinidae; genus Scyliorhinus; species Scyliorhinus torazame. The sequence continues at coordinate 58,170,695 of NC_092711.1, forward strand.
AATGCCCTGCCTGCAACAGTAGTGGACTCGCCAACACTAAGGGCATTCAAATGGTCATTGGATAGACAAATGGACGATAGGGGAATAGTGTAGATGGGCTTTAGAGTGGTTTCACAGGTCGGCGCAACATCGAGGGCCGAAGGGCCTGTAATGCGCCGTAATGTTCTATGAGAGAGATGGAGAGGGGGAATCCCCCCACACCGAGAGATATGGAGAGGGGGGATCCCCCCCCCCACCGAGAGAGATGGAGAGGGGGAATCCCCCCACACCGAGAGAGATGGAGGGGAGGAATCCCCCCCCCCACCGAGATTTGTGGAGAGGGGGGAACACCCCCCCCCACTGAGCGGGATGGAGAGGGGGCCCCCCCCTCCACCGAGAGGGATGGAGAGGGGGAAGCCCCCCCCCCACCGAGTGAGATGGAGAGGGGGAAACCCCCCACCGGGAGGGAAGGAGAGGGGGGAACCCCCGCCCCCACCGAGAGAGTTGGAGAGGGGGAACCACCACCCCCACCGAGAGGGATGGAGAGGGGGAACCCCCCCCACCGAGCGGGATGGAGAGCGGGGACCCCCCCCACCGAGAGAGATGGAGAGGGGGGATCCCCCCTACCGAGAGGGATGGAAAGGGGGAAGCCCCCCCACTGAGAGCGATGGAGAGGGGGACCCCCCCCCACCGAGAAAGATGGAGAGGGGGGAACCACCTCCCACAGAGAGTGATGGAGAGGGGGTCCGCCCCCCCCCCAGCGAGAGAGATGGAGTGGGGGGAACCCCCCCCCCCCCCCACTGAGAGGGATGGAGAGGTGGGGGGACCCCCCCTACACCGAGAGGGATGGAGAGGGGGAAGCCCCCCCCCACCGAGTGAGATGGAGAGGGGGAAACCCCCCCACCGGGAGGGAAGGAGAGGGGGGAACCCCCGCCCCCACCGAGAGAGTTGGAGAGGGGGAACCACCACCCCCACCGAGAGGGATGGAGGGGGGGAAACCCCCCCTACCGAGAGGGATGGAGAGGGGGAACACCCCCCACCGAGAGAGATGGAGAGGGGGGATCCCCCCTACCGAGAGGGATGGAAAGGGGGAACCCCCCCCCACCGAGAGGGATGGAGAGGGGGAACACCCCCCTCCCCCACACCGAGTGAGAAGGAGCGGGCGAAACCCCCCCACCGAGAGGGATGTAGAGGGGGGAACACCCCCCCCCCACCGAGAGAGACGGAGAGGGGGAAACCCCCCACACCGAGAGAGATGGAGGGGGAAATCCCCCACCCACCGAGAGTTGTGGAGAGGGGGGACCCCCCCACTGAGAGGGATGGAGAGGGTGGACCCCCCCTTCACCGAGAGAGATTGAGGGGGGACCCCACCCCACTGAGAGGGATGGAGAGGGAGATGTCACCGCCCCACCGAGTGTTGTGGAGAGGGGGGAACCCCCCCGCACCGAGAGGGAAGGAGAGGGGGAAGCCCCCCCCACCGAGTGTGATGGAGAGGGGGAAACCCCACCACCGGGAGAGATGGAGAGGGGGGAACACCCACCCCCACCGAGAGGGATGGAGAGGGGGAAACCCCCCCACCGAGCGAGATGGAGAGGGGGAACCACCACCCCCACCGAGAGGGATGGAGAGGGGGAACCCCCCCCCCCACCGAGAGGGATGGAGAGGGGGGAACCCCCACCCCACCGAGAGATATGGAGAGGGGGGAACCCACCCCCCCCACACCGAGAGAGATGGAGAGGGGGAATCCCCCCACACCGAGAGAGATGGAGAGGGGGAAGCCCCCCCCACCGAGTGAGATGGAGAGGGGGAAACCCCACCACCGGGAGGGAAGGAGAGGGGGGAACCCCCGCCCCCACCGAGAGAGTTGGAGAGGGGGAACCACCACCACCACCGAGAGGGTTGGAGGGGGGGAAACCCCCCAGCGAGAGAGATGGAGAGGGGGGATCCCCCCTACCGAGAGGGATGGAAAGGGGGAACCCCCCCCCCCCACCGAGAGGGATGGAGAGGGGGAAACCCCCCCACCGAGAGAGATGGAGGGGGGAATCCCCCTCCCACCGAGAGTTGTGGCGAGGGGGCAACCCCCCTCCCCCCACTGATAGGGATGGAGAGGGGGACCCACACTCCACCGAGAGAGATTAAGAGGGGGGACCCCCCCCCCACCGAGAGGGATGGAGCGGGGGAAGCACTCCCCCACCGAGGGTTGTGGAGAGAGGGAACCCCCCCCACCCACCGAGAGGGATGGAGAGGGGGGAACCCCCCTCCACCGAGAGGATGGAGAGGGGGAAGCCACCCCCACCGAGAGGGATGGAGAGGGGGAAACCCCTCCACCGGGAGGGATGGAGAGGGGGGAACCCCCACCCCCACCGAGAGAGATGGAGAGGGGGAAACCCCCCTCCCCCACCGAGAGAGATGGAGAGGGGGAACCCCCCCCCCACCGGGAGAGATGGAGAGGGGGACCACCACCCCCACCGAGAGGGATGGAGAGGGGGAAACCCCCCCACCGAAAGGGATGGAGAGGGGGAACTCCCCCCACCGAGAGAGATGGAGAGGGAGAACCCCCCATCGAGAGGGATGGCGAGGGGGAAACCCCACCACCGAGAGGGATGGAGAGGGGGAACTCCCCCCACCGAGAGAGATGGAGAGGGGGGATCCCCCCACCGGGAGGGATGGAGAGGGGGGAACCCCCACCCCCACCGAGAGAGATGGAGAGGGGGAAACCCCCCTCCCCGCACCGAGAGAGATGGAGAGGGGGAAGCCCCCCGCCCACCGAGTGAGATGGAGAGGGGGAAACCCCCCCCCACCGGGAGAGATGGAGAGGGGGACCACCACCCCCACCGAGAGGGATGGAGAGGGGGAAACCCCCCCACCGAGAGGGATGGAGAGGGGGATCTCCCCCCACCGAGAGAGATGGAGAGGAAGAACCCCCCATCGAGAGGGATGGCGAGGGGGAAACCCCCCCACCGAGAGGGATGGAGAGGGGGAAACCCCACCACCGAGAGGGATGGAGAGGGGGAACTCCCCCCTCCGAGAGAGATGGAGAGGGGGGATCCCCCCACCGAGAGGGTTGGAGAGGGGGAACAGCACCCACCCCCAACGAGAAAGATGGAGAGGGGGGAACCACCCCCCACAGAGAGGGATCGAGAGGGGGTCCGCCCCCCACCGAGAGAGATGGAGAGGGGGAACCCCCCCCACCGAGAGAGATGAGGGGGGAATCCCCCCCCCCACCGATAGAGATGGTCAAGGGGACCCACCCCCACCGAGAGAGATGGAGAGGGGGGACCCCCCCCCACTGAGAGAGATGGAGAGGGCCCCCCCCACCGAGAGAGATGGAGAGGGGGGAACCACCCCCACCAAGAGAGGTGGAGAGGGGGGACACCCCCACCGAGAGAGATGGAGAGGGGGGACCCCCCACCGAGAGAGATGGAGATGGGGGAACCGCCCCCCCCCACCCACCGAAAGAGATGGAGAGGGGGGAACCCCCCCCCCCCAATCCACTGAAAGAACACGGCTGAAACCGATGGAGGGAGAAAAGAAAGGGGGGGTAAGGGGGTAAACAAGGAGCAGGGGGTCACACACCAGGTCCGCCAGGAAGGGCATCACGGAGGGTCTGCGGGGGAGAGAGGGGAAGGGTTAGGGAAAGGGGGGTTCGGGGGGGGGGGGGCAGACACGCCGAACTGAACGGCAACAGTTTGTAACGATAGAAACGTAAGAGAAAGCCTTTTCACTCTCTGAGAAATGTAAACAAGCCGCAATGCACAGAATTGTGAAAATGGCAATAAAAAGATTTTTACAATAAATTCAGAGCCCAGTTCAGTTTTTCCAATTCAGGGGCAACTTAGCACGGCCCATCCACCTGCCCTGCACATCTTTGGGTTGTGGGGGTGAGACCCAGGCTAACACGGGGAGAATGTGCAGACTCCACACAGACAGTGACCCAGAGCCGGGACTGAACAGTGGTTAGCACTGCTGCCTCACAGCTACAGGGCCCCAGATTCGATTCCCGGCTCAGGTCACTGTCTGTGCGGAGTCTGGACGTCCTCCCCGTGTCTGCGTGGGTTTCCTCCGGGTGCTCCGGTTTCCTCCCACCGCCCAAAGACGTGCAGGTTAGGTGGGTTGGCCGTGATAAATCCAAATTGCCCACAGTATCTAAAGATGTTCAGGTTAGGTGGGGTGACAGCGACGGGATAGGGGAGTGGGCCCAGGTATGGCGCTCTCTTCAGGGTTCACACTGTCTCTGTCATTATTGTTTACACCTACAATGCTGCCAAACTTTCTATCAAACTTTCTATCTCATTATCTTCAATCTATACTAAACAAAGTGAAACTGATAACACACACACACAGGCACACACACAGTCACACACACAGACACACACACACAGACACACACACACTCGCACACACACACACACACACACACACACACACTCGCACACACACACACAGTCACAGACTGCAATGAAGTTACTGAGAAAAGTCCCTTGTCGCCAAACTCTGGCGCCTGTTCGGGTACACTGAGGGAGAATACATAATGTCAAATTCACCAAACAGCACGTCCTTCGGGACGTCAGGGGGGAAACCGGAGCACCCGGGAGAAGCCCACGCGGACAAGGGGAGAACGTGCAGACTCCGCACAGACTGCGACCCAAGCCGGGATTCGAACCTGGGACCCTGAAGCTGTGAAGCTGCAGTGCTACCCACTGTGCTACCGTGTAACTTACAGTGCTGCGTAAAGAATGCCACACATAAACGGCACCCCCCCCCCCCCCAACACACACACACGTGAAGAGAAAAACACATACTCAAACTCAGACAGACTGGGTCAATACATCTTTCAAATGGAGAGAAATCTTTAACTTGGAGAGGTGTATCTGGCCTGTGTGTGACCCAAGTCACACACTGACTCTGAACATCCTCACAGCAGCTTGGGGACAGATATTTCTAAAGCAGTTTTCATAACCTTTGGGTATCACAAACTGCTTCACAGGCAATGGAGCCCTTTTGAAAAGTGGTAATGTAGGAAATGGACCAGCTAATTTCAGAGAGAGAGACACACAGAAACAGGATGAGATTGTGCTGTACATGTTTCACAGCTGACACTGAGACACACACGAGATGTCAATATCAATTATTATTCTGAAGCATTTTGATTAAATCAGCCCTGAGACTGAATTCCAGTGTTTCAGAGTAAAGCTTCATCTACACTGCCCATCAAACACTCACAACACAAATACTGTCTGGGATTAAATACAGAGTCAAAATCCCTCTGTCCTGTCCAAGGAAGTTTTCATTGCAGATAGTTATTTTTATTTTTTGGAAAAGCAGAACGTAAATTGCACCGAATCCCAGGGTGGACTCTTGTTTATTTCAGCCCTTCACATTTAACCGTGAAGTTTAAGCTCCGATTACAGGTGTCTGCTTGTCTCTGTCTGTATATTCAATGTTCCTGTAGCTTATTCACTTGTCTGAAGTATTTGAATAATAGGCCTTGGTTAATCAATCCTTTCTCACAGCACATGGAAGTTGTGAATCTTCAAGGCTCTCAGTCTAATGTAGTGAAAAAAAACTGCTTCCTTTGATCCTCAATCCATTTCCCAACCCGAAATAGATCTCACACCTTTCCATAATGCAGGAATATCTCCATCAAAACTTCTAATCAGTTCCCCATACACTTGTTAAACTTGCCTGTGTGAAGTAAATTCCACTGACAGATTCCGAAAGCTGCACAGAGCAATGACTGGTTATTTTAAACTTTGAAACGGAACTATTTTAACTTGTCCATCAGTCCCATTAAACTGAAATGTTGTCCCTGTGGGCTGACAGTCTCTCAGCAAGATTGAAACATTGAGGGACCCCGCGTCCAGCATTTGACAACATTTGTGGCACTTCCACAATCTACGATACATTGCTGTCTGTAATGTGTGAATCCAGCTGTGAAATATCTGTACAGTTTAAACTTCCACTGTCTCCGCCTTCTCATCATTGATAAAGATCACGGTTTGATCACCCCTCTGCCTGAGGTAGGAGTGGGAGCATCCAGGGCTGCAGGCCCGGCCTCCTGTCCTCCCACCCCTCTGCCTGAGGTGGGACTGGGTCCATCCAGGGCTGCAGGCCGGCCTCCTGTCCTCCCACCCCTCTGCCTGAGGTGGGACTGGGACCATCCAGGGCTGCAGGCCCAGCCTCCTGTCCTCCCACCCCTCTGCCTGAGGTGGGACCATCCAGGGCTGCAGGCCGAGCCTCCTGTCCTCCCAGCCCTCTGCCTGAGTTGGGACTGGGACCATCCAGGGCTGCAGGCCCGGCCTCCTGTCCTCCCACCCCTCTGCCTGAGGTGGGACAGGGACCATCCTGGGCTGCAGGCCCGGCCTCCTGTCCACCCACCCCTCTGCCTGAGGTGGGAGTGGGACCATCCAGGGCTGCAGGCCCGGCCTCCTGTCCTCCCACCCCTCGGCCTGAGGTGGGTGGGACCATCCAGGGCTGCAGGCCCGGCCTCCTGTCCTCCCACCCCTCTGCCTGAGGTGGGACTGGGACCATCCAGGGCTGCAGGCCCGGCCTCCTGTCCTCCCACCCCTCTGCCTGAGATGGGAGTGGGACCATCCAGGACTGCAGGCCCGGCCTCCTGTCCTCCCACACCTCTGCCTGAGGTGGGAGTGGGACCATCCAGGGCTGCAGGCCCGGCCTCCTGTCCTCCCACCACTCTGCCTGAGGTGGGACAGGGACCATCCAGGGCTGCAGGCCCGGCCTCCTGTCCACCCACCCCTCTGCCTGAGGTGGGAGTGGGACCATCCAAGTCTGCAGGCCCAGCCTCCTGTCCTCCCACCCCTCGGCCTGAGGTGGGAGTGGGACCATCCAGGGCTGCAGGCCCGGCCTCCTGTCCCCCCACCCCGCTGCCTGAGGTGGGACTGGGACCATCCAGGGCTGCAGGCCCGGCCTCCTGTCCTCCCACCCCTCTGCCTGAGGTGGGACTGGGACCATCCAGGGCTGCAGGCCCGGCCTCCTGTCCTCCCACCCCTCTGCCTGAGGTGGGACTGGGACCATCCAGGGCTGCAGGCCCGGCCTCCTGTCCTCCCACCCCTCTGCCTGAGGTGGGACTGGGACCATCCAGGGCTGCAGGCCCGGCCTCCTGTCCTTCCACCCCTCTGCCTGAGGAGGGAGTGGGACCATTGGGGACTGCGGACTCTGTCCTCCCACCCCTCTGCCTGAGGTGGGAGTGGGGCCACGTGGGGACTGCGGATCCTGACTCCCCACCCCTCGGCCTGAGGTGGGAGTGGGACCATCGGGGACTGCGGACCCTGTCCTCACACCCCTCGGCCTGAGGTGGGAGTGGGACCATCGGGGACTGCGGACCCTGTCCTCCCACCCCTCTGCCTGAGGTGGGAATGGGACCATCCAGGGCTGCAGGCCCAGCCTCCTGTCCTCTCACCCCTCTGCCTGAGGTGGGAGTGGGACCATTGGGGACTGCGGACTCTGTCCTCCCACCCCTCTGCCTCAGGTGGGACTGGGACCATCCAGGGCTGCAGGCCCGGCCTCCTGTCCTCCCACCCCTCTGCCTGAGGTGGGAGTGGGACCATTGGGGACTGCGGACTCTGTCCTCCCACCCCTCTGCCTGAGGTGGGAGTGGGGCCACCTGGGGCTGCAGCGAGAGACTTTGTTTTGGGCTCTGGCAGGGCTGAAGAGTGCCGTGCGGCCGCTTTGCCACCTGCGGGGGGTGTGGGGCAGCTTTGGACATTACTTTAGGCCCCTCCAGGGCTGAAGGACGCTGCCCCGCACTACTATTGCCCTGCGGCGCCTTCCCTTGTGGCCCCTGCATTTAGGCTGCCACCTCCCCTGTCCTTTGTCTTTTTACACGGGCGGGTGGTCCCAGGGGTGGGCATGGCCAGCACCTTGGGGGCATCCTCCACTCTGCCAATCACCAAACTAATCCCACTGCCCCACTCTCTCCCCATAGCCCTGTATCAATCCCAAAAACTAATCCCACTGCCCCACTCTCTCCCCATAGCCCTGTATCATTCCCAAACTAATCCCACTGCCCCACTCTGTCCCCATAGCCCTGTATCAATCCCCAAACTAATCCCACAGCCCCACTCTCTCCCCATAGCCCTGTATCAATCCCCAAACTAATCCCACAGCCCCACTCTCTCCCCATAGCCCTGTATCAATCCACAAACTAATCCCACAGGCCCACTCTCTCCCCATAGCCCTGTATCAATCCCCACACTAATCCCACAGCCCCACTCTCTCCCCATAGCCCTGTATCATTCCCAAACTAATCCCACTGCCCCGCTCTCTCCCCATCGCCTTGTATCAATCCCCAAACTAATCCCACTGCCCCGCTCTTTCCCCATAGCCCTGTATCAATCCCCACACTAATCCCACAGCCCCACTCTCTCCCCATAGTCCTGTATCAATCCCCAAACAAAACCCACTGCCCCACTGTCTCCCCATAGCCCTGTATCATTCCCAAACTAATCCCACAGCCCCACTGTCTCCCCATAGCCCTGTATCAATCCCCAAACTAATCCCACTGCCCCGCTCTTTCCCCATAGCCCTGTATCAATCCCCACACTAATCCCACAGCCCCACTCTCTCCCCGTAGTCCTGTATCAATCCCCACACTAATCCCACAGCCCCACTCTCTCCCCATAGCCCTGTATCAATCCCCACACTAATCCCACAGCCCCACTTTCTCCCCGTAGTCCTGTATCAATCCCCAAACTAAACCCACTGCCCCATTCTCTCCCCATAGCCCTGTATCAATCCCCAAACTAATCCTACTGCCCCACTCTCTCCCCATAGCCCTGTATCCGTCCCCAAACTAATCCTACTGCCCCACTCTCACCCCATAGCCCTGTATCAACCCCAAACTAATCCCACTTCCCCAATCTCCCCATAGCCCTGTATCAATCCCAAACTAATCCCACTGCCCCACTCACACCCCATAGCCCTGTAACAACCCCAAACTAATCCCACTGCCCCACTCTCTCCCCATAGCCCTGTATCAATCCCAAACTAATCCCACTGCCCCACTGTCTCCCCATAGCCCTGTATCAATCCCCAAACTAATCCCACTGCCCCACTCTCTCCCCATAACCCTGTATCAATCCCCAAACTAATCCCACTGCCCCACTCTCTCCCCGTAGGCCTGTATCAATCCCCAAACTAATCCCACTGCCCCACTCTCTCCCCATAGCCCTGTATCAATCCCAAACTAATCCCACTGCCCCTCTTTCTCCCCATAGCCCTGTATCAATCCCAAACTAATCCCACTTCCCAACTCTCTCCCCATAGCCCTGTATCATTCCCAAACTAATCCCACTGCCCCACTCTCACCCCATAGCCTTCTATCAATCCCAAACTAATCCCACTGCCCCGCTCTCGCCCCATAGCCCTGTATCAATCCCCAAACTAATCCCACTGCCCCACTCTCACCCCATAGCCCTGTATCATTCCCAAAGTAATCCCACTGCCCCACTCTCTCCCCATAGCCCTGTATCAATCCCAAACTAATCCCACTGCCCCCCTTTCTCCCCGTAGACCTGTGTCAATCCCAAACTAATCCCACTGCCCCACTCTCACCCCATAGCCCTGTATCAATCCCAAACTAATCCCACTGCCCCACTCTATCCCCATAGCCCTGTATCATTCCCAAACTAATCCCACTGCCCCACTCTCACCCCATAGCCCTGTATCATTCCCAAACTAATCCCACTGCCCCACTCTCTCCCCATAGCCCTGTATCATTCCCAAACTAATCCCACTGCCCCTCTTTCTCCCCATAGACCTGTATCAATCCCAAACTAATCCCACTTCCCAACTCTCTCCCCATAGCCCTGTATCATTCCCAAACTAATCCCACTGCCCCACTCTCACCCCATAGCCCTGTATCAATCCCAAACTAATCCCACTTCCCAACTCTCTCCCCATAGCCCTGTATCATTCCCAAACTAATCCCACTGCCCCACTCTCACCCCATAGCCCTGTATCAATCCCAAACTAATCCCACTTCCCCACTCTCACCCCATAGCCCTGTATCATTCCCAAACTAATCCCACTGCCCCCCTTTCTCCCGATAGACCTGTATCAATCCCAAACTAATCCCACTGCCCCACTCTCACCCCATAGCCCTGTATCATTCCCAAACTAATCCCACTGCCCCACTCTCACCCCAAAGCCCTGTATCAATCCCCAAACTAATCCCACTGCCCCACTCTCTCCCCATAGTCCTGTATCAATCGCCAAACTAATCCCACAGCCCCACTGTCTCCCCATAGCCCTGTATCATTCCCAAACTAATCTCACTGCCCCACTCTCTCCCCATAGCCCTGTATCAATCCCCAAACTTATTTCACTGCCCCACTGTCTCCCCATAGCCCTGTATCATTCCCAAACTAATCCCACTGCCCCGCTCTCTCCCCATAGCCCTGTATTAATCCCCAAACTAATCCCACAGCCCCACTCTCTCCCCATAGCCCTGTATCATTCCCAAACTAATCCCACTGCCCCGCTATCTCCCCATAGCCCTGTATCAATCCCAAACTAATCCCACAGCCCCACTCTCTCCCCATAGCCCTGTATCAATCCCCAAACTAATCACACTGTCCCACTCTCTCCCCATAGCCCTGTATCATTCCCAAACTAAACCCACTGCCCCGCTATCTCCCCATAGCCCTGTATCAATCCGCAAACTAATCTCACTGCCCCACTGTCTCCCCATAGCCCTGTGTCAACCCCAAACTAATCCCACTGCCCCGCTCTCTCCCCATAGCCCGGTATCATTCCCAAACTAATCCCACTGCCCCGCTTTCTCCCCATAGCCCTGTATCAATCCCAAACTAATCCCACTGCCCCGCTCTCTCCCCATAGCCCTGTATCAATCCCAAACTAATCACACTGTCCCACTCTCTCCCCATAGCCCTGTATCATTCCCAAACTAATCCCACTGCCCCGCTATCTCCCTATAGCCCTGTATCAATCCCCAAACTAATCTCACTGCCCCACTGTCTCCCCATAGCCCTGTATCATTCCCAAACTAATCCCACTGCCCCGCTTTCTCCCCATAGCCCTGTATCAATCACAAACTAATCCCACAGCCCCACTCTCTCCCCATAGCCCTGTATCAATCCCAAACTAATCACACTGTCCCACTCTCTCCCCATAGCCCTGTATCAATCTCCAAACTAATCCCACTGCCCCGCTCTCTCCCCATAGCCCTGTATCAATCCCCAAACTAATCCCACTGCCCCACTCTCTCCCCAAAGTCCTGCATCAATCCCCAAACGAATCCAACTGCCCCACACGCTCCCTGTAAATCTGTATCAATCCCCAAACTAATCCCACTGCCCCACTCTCTCCCTAAAGTCCTGCATCAATCCCCAAACGAATCCCACTGCCCCACACTCTCCCTGTAAATCTGTATCAATCCCCAAACTAATCCCACTGCCCCACACTCTCCCTGTAACTCTGTATCAATCCCCAAACTAATCCCACTGCCCGGCTCTCTCCCCATAGCCCTGTATCAATCCCAAACTAATTCCACTGCCCCACTCTCTGCCCATAGCCCTGTATCAATCCCCAAACTAATTCCACTGCCCAACTCTCTCCCCATATCCCTGTATCAATCCCCAGACTAATTGCTCTGCCCCACTCTCTCCATGTAACCCTGTATCAATCCCCAAACTAATCCCACTGCCCCACGCTCTCCACATAGCCCTGTGTCAATCCCCAAACTAATCCCACTCTCACCATAGCCCTGTGTCAATCCCCAAACTAATCCCACTCTCCCCACAGCCCTGTATCAATCCCCAAACTAATCCCACTCTCCCCACAGCCCTGGGTGAATCTCCAATACTAATCCCACTCTCTCCACAGCCCTGTGGCAATCCCCAAACTAATGCAACTATCCCTACAGTCCCGGATCAATCCCAAACTGATCCCACTCTCCCCACTGCCCTGGTCAATCCCCAATACTAATCCCACTCTCCCCACAGCCCTGTGTCATCCCCAAAGTAATCCCACTCTCCCCACAGCCCTGTGTCAATCCCCAAACTAATCCCACTCTCCCATAGCCCTGGGTCATTCCCAAACTAATCCCCACAGCCCTGTGTCAATCCCCAAACTAATCCCACTCTCCCATAGCCCTGGGTCATTCCCAAACGAATCCCACTCTCCCCACAGCCCTGTGTGAATCCCCAAACGAATCCCACTCTCCCATAGCCCTGGGTCATTCCCAAACTAATCCCACTCTCCCCACAGCCCTGTGTCAATCCCCAAACTAATCCCACTCTCCCATAGCCCTGGGTCATTCCCAAACTAATCCCCACAGCCCTGTGTCAATCCCCAAACTAATCCCACTCTCCCATAGCCCTGGGTCATTCCCAAACTAATCCCACTCTCCCCACAGCCCAGGGTAAATCCCCAAACTAATCCCGCTCTCCCCATAGCCCTGTGGGGAATTTTCCACCATGATCACATTTCTGACTGTGGAATCTTACTGTGCAATCAATCTGCGTGCTGTCAGTTTGTACACCTTCGAGTAGAAAGAGAGAAATAAATCCATCTTCAGAGACTCTGAACTTAATTCTGAAAGTGCCCCATTTTTGGGCTCTTCCTGTGCACAAGCTGCCTGCAGAATTCCCCAAATTAAAAAAAGGAGAGAGAGGAACGTGAGGGGCGAGTTAACAGAAATCAGTTGGGGTTATCAAACTGACCGTTTTCATTAAATCCAAATTGTTTCATTATAAATTCTAATCTCAGAAATTGACATCAGAGGAATTCAGTGAAAAATCCCATTGAACCCCTCTGTCTATTAAAATGATGTTGTTGCCGATGACCCTATATTTATTCAGGAATAAACTTTAAATCTCCCAGTGGGAAAAATCAAATTGAATCCCAATTTATAGAGCAGCTCACTGAGGAAATCTGTCTGTGAGAAACAGAATAAGATTGTCCCCGTCAAAGACTCCCACGGCAGCAACGTCCTGGGTTCCTTGCCGGTCTTTACTCAGAGTATAGAAAGCTGTCCTTGGGAGACAGACGAATAGACATCCCAAACTAGTCAGAAACTCAGGAGGAAATAAATATTAACATCAAGACTGAAGTAAGCACAGGACATTGCTAGATCTGTTGCTGTGCCCTGAATTAACATAACCACAGACAGGACAAATGCCTCTGGCCTCTCCTGTGAAGACACATCTTTAGTAAATAATCACAGCGGACAGACTGAAAACATTCATGACAGACAGTCAGGGGGTAGGTCTGTACACAGATCTCTGAGGAGATCTCAACCAATACTGTTTCTAATCATTTCCCAATAGAATTTTAACTTATGCTTCAATTCTGTTACACAGAAATGTGGTCCCTGTGGGAGGATTATGTTAAGACAGCAGTTGCTGGATCCAATGCTGTGTCATTTATCAACAGTAAGGAGATTGGTATCTCGTGTCAGTCATTGACATGTCAATAGTGAGCTGTCCTCAGAGGCAGACATTCCACACGTGTCAGAGACTGGGGCTGGAGTTTGCTCACAGCTCACTGAGGATAAATCTGAGTCTGAGGGACCAATCCTCCCACTTCAATGAAAACATTGCCCCTCTTGTTCAGTGTGTGTCTGTGTGTGTTGCTGAGTGGAGCTTCAGTGTCAAGTGAGAGAGCTTGAAGTGAGAGCTGTTGGTGGTGTGAGGAAGTGGAGTTCCCCGATCCTACCTGCCCCACCTTGTGTTGTGTCTGGTGGGAGTGGGACCATCCAGGGCTGCAGGCCCAGCCTCCTGTCCTCCCACCCCTCTGCCTGAGGTGGGAGTGGGACCATCCAGGGCTGCAGGCCTGGCCTCCTGTCCTCCCACCCCTCTGCCTGAGGTGGGAGTGGGACCATCCAGGGCTGCAGGCCCGGCCTCCTGTCCTCCCGCCCCTCTGCCTGAGGTGGGAGTGGGACCATCCAGGGCTGCAGGCCGAGCCTCCTGTCCTCCCGCCTCTGCCTGAGGTGGGGCTGGGACCATCCAGGGCTGCAGGCCCGGCCTCCTGTCCTCCCACCCCTCTGCATGAGGTGGGACTGGGACCATCCGGGGCTGCAGGCCCGGCCTCCTGTCCTCCCACCCCTCTGCCTGAGGTGGGACTGGGACCATCCAGGGCTGCAGGCCCAGCCTCCTGTCCTCCGACCCCTCTGCCTGAGGTGGGAGTGGGACCATCCAGGGCTGCAGGCCCGGCCTCCTCTCCTCCCACCCCTCTGCCTGAGGTGGGACTGGGACCATCCAGGGCTGCAGACCCGGCCTCCTGTCCTCCCACCCCTCTGCCTGAGGTGGGAGTGGGATCATCGGGGTCTGCGGACTCTGTCCTCCCACCCCTCTGCCTGAGGTGGGAGTGGGACCAGCGGGGACTGCGGACCCTGTCCTCCCACCCCTCTGCCTGAGGTGGGAGTGGGACTATCGGGGACTGCGGATTCTGTCCTCCCACCCCTCTGCCTGAGGGGGGAGTGGGACCATCGGGGACTGCGGACTCTGTCCTCCCACCCCTCTGCCTGAGGTGGGACTGAGACCATCGGGGACTGCGGACTCTGTCCTCCCACCCCTCTGCCTGAGGTGGGACTGAGACCATCGGGGACTGCGGACTCTGTCCTCCCACCCCTCTGCCTGAGGTGGGACTTGGACCATCGGGGACTGCGGACCCTGTCCTCCCACCCCTCTGCCTGAGGTGGGAGTGGGACCATCGGGGACTGCGGACTCTGTCCTCCCACCCATCTGCCTGAGGTGGGAGTGGGACCATTGGGGACTGCGAACACTGTCCTCCCACCCCTCTGCCTGAGGTGGGAGTGGGACCATCAGGGACTGCGGACCCTGTCCCCCTACCCCTCTGCCTGAGGTGGGACTGAGACCATCGGGGACTGCGGACTCTGTCCTCCCACCCCTCTGCCTGAGGTGGGAGTGGGACCATTGGGGACTGCGGACGCTGTCCTCCCACCCCTCTGCCTGAGGTGGGAGTGGGAGATTGGGGACTGCGGAACATGTCCTCCCACCCCTCTGCCTGAGGTGGGAGTGGGGCCATCGGGGACTGCGGACCCTGGCCTCCCACCCCTCTGCCTGAGGTGGGACTGGGACCATCGGGGACTGCGGACCCTGTCCTCCCACCCCTCTGCCTGAGGGGGGAGTGGGACCATCGGGGACTGCGGACCCTGTCCTCCCACCCCTCTGCCTGAGGTGGGAGTGGGACCATCGGGGACTGCGGACCCTGTCCTCCCACCCCTCTGCCTGAGGTGGGAGTGGGACCATCGGGGACTGCGGACCCTGTCCTCCCACCCCTCTGCCTGAGGGGGGAGTGGGACCATCCAGGGCTGCAGGCCCAGCTTCCTGTCCTCCGACCCCTCTGCCTGAGGTGGGAGTGGGATCATCCAGGGCTGCAGGCCCGGCCTCCTGTCCTCCGACCCCTCTGCCTGAGGTGGGAGTGGGACCATCCAGGGCTGCAGGCCCGGCCTCCTGTCCTCCCACCCCACTGCCTGAGGTGGGACTGGGACCATGCAGGGCTGCAGGCCCGGCCTCCTGTCCTCCCACCCCTCTGCCTGAGGTGGGAGTGGGACCATCCAGGGCTGCAGGCCCGGCCTCCTCTCCTCCCGCCCCTCTGCCTGAGGTGGGACTGGGACCATCCAGGGCTGCAGACCCGGCCTCCTGTCCTCCCACCCCTCTGCCTGAGGTGGGAGTTGGACCATCGGGGTCTGCGGACTCTGTCCTCCCAGCCCTCTGCCTGAGGTGGGAGTGGGACCATCGGGGACTGCGGACTCTGTCCTCCCACCCCTCTGCCTGAGGTGGGAGTGGGACCAGCGGGGACTGGGGACTCTGTCCTCCCACCCCTCTGCCTGAGGTGGGAGTGGGACCATCGGGGACTGTGGACTCTGTCCCCCCACCCCTCTGCCTGTGGTGGGAGTGGGGCCATCGCGGACTGCGGACTCTGTCCTCCCACCCCTCTGCCTGAGGTGGGAGTGGGACCATCGGGGACTGCGGACTCTGTCCTCCCACCCCTCTGCCTGAGGTGGGACTGAGACCATCGGGGCCTGCGGACTCTGTCCTCCCACCCCTCTGCCTGAGGTGGGACTGAGACCATCGGGGACTGCGGACTCTGTCCTCCCACCCCTCTGCCTGAGGTGGGACTGAGACCATCGGGGACTGCGGACTCTGTCCTCCCACCCCTCTGTCTGAGGTGGGACTTGGACTATCGGGGACTGCGGACCCTGTCCTCCCACCCCTCTGCCTGAGGTGGGAGTGGGACCATCGGGGACTGCGGACTCTGTCCTCCCACCCCTCTGCCTGAGGTGGGAGTGGGACCATTGGGACTGCGGACCCTGTCCTCCCACCCCTCTGCCTGAGGTGGGAGTGGGACCATTGGGGACTGCGAACACTGTCCTCCCACCCCTCTGCCTGAGGTGGGAGTGGGACCATCAGGGACTGCGGACCCTGTCCCTCTACCCCTCTGCCTGAGGTGGGACTGAGACCATCGGGGACTGCGGACCCTGTCCTCCCACCCCTCTGCCTGAGGTGGGAGTGGGACCATTGGCGACTGCGGACGCTGTCCTCCCACCCCTCTGCCTGAGG
This sequence comes from Scyliorhinus torazame, assembly GCF_047496885.1. NCBI lineage: Eukaryota > Metazoa > Chordata > Chondrichthyes > Carcharhiniformes > Scyliorhinidae > Scyliorhinus > Scyliorhinus torazame. The sequence continues at coordinate 58,187,242 of NC_092711.1, forward strand.
TGGCAGTGGGAGATTGGGGACTGCGGACCCTGTCCTCCCACCCCTCTGCCTGAGGTGGGAGTGGGGCCATCGGGGACTGCGGACCCTGTCCTCCCACCCCTCTGCCTTAGGTGGGACTGGGACCATCGGGGACTGCGGACCCTGTCCTCCCACCCCTCTGCCTGAGGTGGGAGTGGGACCATCGGGGACTGCGGACCCTGTCCTCCCACCCCTCTGCCTGAGGGGGGAGTGGGACCATTGGGACTGCGGACTCTGTCCTCCCACCCCTCTGCCTGAGGTGGGAGTGGGACCATTGGGGACTGCGGACCCTGTCCTCCCGCCCCTCTGCCTGAGGTGGGAGTGGGGCCATCGGGGACTGCGGACCCTGTCCTCCCACCCCTCTGCCTGAGCCGGGAGGAGGTCACCGAGGAGGTTTCGTGGTCTCCCATCAGGGGGAGGCCCATAAAGTGTTCTGGTCGGCGGACGGCCTGCGCGGCCACGCCTGCAAATGGCTGGGGCACCTCCGGCGCCACTGCCCCCCCCCCTGCCAGCTGCCAGCACTGCCCCCCTCTCTGCCCAGCGGCCGGCCCCAGACCCCCCCCCCCGCGGCCGCTGGAGGGGGTGAGGAGGAGGGGGAGGGGGATGCTGCCGGGGCCTCTCCCGCCATGGAGACCGTGCAGCAGGGCGATCCCGAGCCGCCCCCTCCCCGCAAGCGCCGCCTGCCCGGGCAAGGGGGGGGGGGGTTCGCTGCCCCCTCCCCGGGCGAGGAGGGGGGGGGTCTCCCGTGTTGGTGCCCATCCCCCTGACGCCTGGCCTGGGGCACACAATGAAGAGAAGCAAGGCCGGGGGGGCCTCCGAGGCCCCCGAGCCACTCGAGCTGCTGTCGCCCCCCGAGCAGGAGGACCCGGGGTCGAGCGGAGTCGAAGCCCCTGGGGGCCCGTCCCGCCCGGTGCAAGTTTCCTCCCCGGACGCCTCCTCTTCACCATCGCCGGGGGCCGGCATCAGCAGCGACCGCTCATCGTGCCGCTGTGGGCCGTGGACGGGGGAGGACGGGGAAGGCTCCCCGCCCTCTACACCCGAGCGGGCGACGCCGGAGAGCCCTGTTTTCAAGCCGGACATGTTTCCGTGGGGGTCTCTCCAAGGTCCCGGAGTCGCCGGCGTGGGTGGAGGCGCCGTCCACGGGCCCTGAGCCGCGGGAGGAGCCTGCGAAGGACCTGCCTGAGGACGACCCTGGGGGTGGGGTCGACTCGGGCCAAGGGTTAGCCGGTGGGCTCGTGCCGCCCACTCTCCATGTGGCGGGGGACTCGAGCTCGGGAGGTGACCGTTCGGAGGAGGAAGGCTGCTCGGTGATGGGTGAGGAGGAGGATTTAGACTCTCACTGCAGAGGCAGAGGGCTCCCTCACACCCGGAACCGAGTCTCCCCTCGTCCCCCCTGAGGAACTCCGGACATTTCTGGGAACGCACCATGGTCACCCGGACTGTGTGCGGCTGGCCCTGGGCAGCTGGGGAAATCTGGGGCTGCTGTTGGCCCCGCCCGGGCCTATGTCAGAGAGGCCCGGGAGTTCGATCAAGACCAGGAGGAGCAGCGCCAAGCTGCTCAGTTCCTTGTGGGACTCCTGAGGGAGTGGAGGGGCGGTACCCCCACTCTGAGCACTGAAGGTGATGGATAACTATTGCTGCTGACATGTAGGTAACCATGGCCAGCCTCAACATCAACGGCAGCAGCCACGCGCACCACCGTCTCCAGTTCCTGTCTATCCTCCGGGACGGAAAGTACGGGGTGTGCTTCCTGCAGGAAACCCAGGCCACCCGGGTGACGAAGCTCAGTGGACCCTGGAGGGGCAAGGAGGAGTCTTCATGAGTCACCTGGCCCCACGTTCGGGCGGGGTGGCTATCTTGTTGGCTCCACATTTTCAGCCGGAGATCTTGGGGGTCCAGGAGCTGGTGCCAGGCCGTCTGCTGCACCTAAAGGCCCGTTTCGGGGCAGCGGTTATTCACTTTGTAAATGTATCCGCTCCCGTGGCCGGACCGCAGCAGGCGACTTTCTTCCAAAAGGTGTCCACCCTTCTTAGCAGCATCCCGGTGGGCAAGTGCATCGTCCTCGGAGGGGATTTTAATTGCACCCTCCAGGACAAGGACCGTGGTGAAGTCCAGGGCCGCTCGGCGGTGGTGGTGAAGTTGAGGGACCTGGTTAGGTCCTTTGACTTGGTGGATGTCTGGTGGACTCTCCATCCTGAATTGCGGGTGTACACCTCTGTGCGGCCCCCGTTCAGAGCGTCCAGCATCGACCGTCTTTACATTTCCAAGACGTACTTGCGCAGCGTTCCGACGGCCTCCATGGAGCAGGTGCCGAGCTCGGATCACCACCTGGTGTGGGCGGGTCTCGCCCCGTCCCGCGCTCAGACACGGTCCGCGTACTGGCACTTTAACAACCTGCTGCTGGAGGACGAGCGGTTCCTGGACTCGTTCTGCCGTTTCTGGGCCGGCTGGAGAAGGAAGCGGGGTGGCTTCCCCTCCTTGAGGCTACGGTGGGATGTGGGCAAGGCCCAGAACCGTGCCTTCTGTCAGGGGTACACGGAGGGGTCTTCGGCAGGGTGGAACTCCACGATTGCCAACCTGGCTGAGGAACTCCTCGATCTGGAGTCACGTCTCGCTCAGCCCGATGAGGCCCGGCCCTGGGGCTGGTGTACAGGGAGAAGAGGGGCGCACTGCGGGGCCTGCAACTGGCCGGGTCCCGCGGCGAGGACGTGAGGTCGCGGATCCGTCTCCTAACGGACATGGACCGGGGCTCCCGCTTCTTCTACTCGCTGGAAAGAGGACGCGGGGCCCGTCGGCAGGTTTCTATGCTGCTGGCCGACGACCGGCCCCTCGTCTCGGATCCGGAGGGGGTCAGGACCCTGATCAGGGATTTTTACTCCGACCTCTTCTCTCCGGGTCCGTCCAGCGAGGACGCTTGCAGAGTTCTGTGGGAGGACCTGCCGCAGGTGGGCCCGGAGGGCGCCGGGAAGCTCGATAATGCCATCAACCTCCAAGAGCTGACCGGCGCCCTGGACAGCCTCTCACGGGGCAAATCCCCAGGGCTGGACGGGCTGACCGTGTAGTTCTTCAGGGCGTGCTGGGACGTCCTGGGGAGCGACTACGCGGGGGTCCTGGGGGAAATTATCGCGACCGGGGAGATGCCCCTTTCGGGGCGCAGGGCCGTCATTGCCCTGCTGCCCAAGAAGGGGGATCTCCACCGACTTAAGAACTGGCGACCGGTCTCCCTCCTCAGCACGGACTATAAAATCTTCGCCAAGGTGCTGTGTTTACGCCTTGGCCCCGAGCTGGACCACATGATCCACCCTGACCAGTCCTACACAGTCCCGGACCGCACAATCTACACAACATCCACCTGGCCCGGGACATTATTCACTTTACCCAGCGGACTGGTATGTCGAGCACCTCCCTGTCTCTTGACCAGGAGAAGGCGTTCGACAGGGTGGGGCCCGGGGATTTGCTCGGGACTCTGCGAGCTGTCGGGTTCGGGTGGTATTTTGTGGCCCGGATCCGGTTACTGTCCGCCGCCTCGGAGAGTCTGATTAAGGTTAACGGGTCCCTGACGGCGCCCCTTCGCTTTGGGAGAGGAGTGCGTCAGGGCTGCCCCCTGTCCGGCCAACATTATTCCCTCTGCGTGGGGCCTTTCCTGTGCCTCCTGCGGAGGGGGTTCACGGGGCTGGTTCTGCGCGAGCCGGACGAGGGGGTGGTCCTCTCGGCGGACGCTGATGCCGTGTTCCTCATGGTCACTGACCCCGGGGACCTGCGGAGGATGCGAGAGAGCCAAGCTGTCTACTCCGCCGCGTCCTCCGCACGGATCAACTGGGCCAAATGTTCCGGACTCCTGGTCGGTCCGTGGCAGGTGGACCCCCTCCCGGAGGAGCTCGGGCCCTTCAGCTGGAGTCGGACCAACAGCCTCGACCTGGGACTCCATCTTTGCCCGGCAGAGGGAGCCTGGCCGGCGAACGGGCAGGAGCTGGAGATAAGGTCACCGCTGGCCTGGGACGCTGGACAGGACGGCTCCGAGTGCTGTCCCACAGGGGCCGAGTTCTCGTCATAAACCAGCTGATCGCCTCCATGCTGTGGTCCCGGCTGGTCACTGACTCCTCCCCCTGGCTTTGTCCCACCATCCAGAGAGCCCGGCTTCGGTTCCTCTGGGACAATCGACTGCACTGGGTCGCTGCGGAGGTCTGGAGTCTCCCGATGGCGGAGGGCGGTCAGGCGCTGGTGTGCCTCCGCACCCAGACTGCCACTTTCCACCCTCAGACTCTGCAGCGTTACCTGTACGCTGAGCCTCCCCCACGGTGGGGCCCTGGCGACGGATTTCTCCCCCCAGGGGCTCGGCCTGAACTACGACGTGCAGCTCCTGTCTGTGGACCAGCAGGGTCTTCGGAACTCTCTGTTGGCGCTGCCCGTCTTGTACCAGGACCTCCTCAAAGTCTGGAACACGGTCTCCAGGCGCCGCAGCTCTCCCCCGTCAGGAGTGGCGGCTGTCGTAAGGGAGCCGCTGCTCAGGAATCCGCACCTCCGCCAATCTCCATTCGGGTGGCTGGCGGAGCGGAGGGCGGTGGGTGCCGTGGGAAGGGCTGGGTGGCGGAGGGCCGGGCTGTGGGTGCCGTGGGAAGGGCTGGGTGGCGGAGGGCCGGGCTGTGGGTGCCGTGGGAAGGGCTGGGTGGCGGAGGGCCGGGCTGTGGGTGCCGTGGGAAGGGCTGGGTGGCGGAGGGCGGTGGGTGCCGTGGGAAGGGCTGGGTGGCGGAGGGCTGTGGGTGCCGTGGGAAGGGCTGGGTGACGGAGGGCTGTGGGTGCCGTGGGAAGGGCTGGGTGGGGAGGGCCGGGCTGTGGGTGCCGTGGGAAGGGCTGGGTGGCGGAGGGCTGTGGGTGCCGTGGGAAGGGCTGGGTGGCGGAGGGCTGTGGGTGCCGTGGGAAGGGCTGGGTGGCGGAGGGCTGTGGGTGCCGTGGGAAGGGCTGGGTGGCGGAGCGGAGGGCTGTGGGTGCCGTGGGAAGGGCTGGGTGGCGGAGGGCTGTGGGTGCCGTGGGAAGGGCTGGGTGGCGGAGGGCTGTGGGTGCCGTGGGAAGGGCTGGGTGGCGGAGGGCTGTGGGTGCCGGGGGAAGGGCTGGGTGGCGGAGGGCTGTGGGTGCCGGGGGAAGGGCTGGGTGGCGGAGGGCCGGGCTGTGGGTGCCGTGGGAAGGGCTGGGTGGGGAGGGCCGGGCTGTGGGTGCCGTGGGAAGGGCTGGGTGGCGGAGGGCGGTGGGTGCCGTGGGCAGGGCTGGGTGGCGGAGGGCTGTGGGTGCCGTGGGAAGGGCTGGGTGGGGAGGGCCGGGCTGTGGGTGCCGTGGGAAGGGCTGGGTGGCGGAGGGCTGTGGGTGCCGTGGGAAGGGCTGGGTGGCGGAGGGCTGTGGGTGCCGTGGGAAGGGCTGGGTGCCGGAGGGCTGTGGGTGCCGTGGGAAGGGCTGGGTGGGGAGGGCCGGGCTGTGGGTGCCGTGGGAAGGGCTGGGTGGCGGAGGGCTGTGGGTGCCGTGGGAAGGGCTGGGTGGCGGAGGGCCGGGCTGTGGGTGCCGTGGGAAGGGCTGGGTGGCGGAGGGCTGTGGGTGCCGTGGGAAGGGCTGGGTGGCGGAGGGCTGTGGGTGCCGGGGGAAGGGCTGGGTGGCGGAGGGCCGGGCTGTGGGTGCCGTGGGAAGGGCTGGGTGGCGGAGGGCTGTGGGTGCCGTGGGAAGGGCTGGGTGACGGAGGGCTGTGGGTGCCGTGGGAAGGGCTGGGTGGGGAGGGCCGGGCTGTGGGTGCCGTGGGAAGGGCTGGGTGGCGGAGGGCTGTGGGTGCCGATGGCAGGGCTGGGTGGCGGAGGGCTGTGGGTGCCGTGGGAAGGGCTGGGTGGGGGAGGGCTGTGGGTGCCGTGGGAAGGGCTGGGTGGCGGAGGGCTGTGGGTGCCGTGGGAAGGGCTGGGTGGCGGAGGGCCGGGCTGTGGGTGCCGTGGGAAGGGCTGGGTGGCCGGGCCGGACAGAGACAGAGGCACAGATACAGACAGAGTCAGACACAGACAGGGACACAGGCACAGACAGAGACACAGGCACAGATACAGACAGAGTCAGACACAGGCACAGACAGAGACAGAGAAACAGACAGAGACAGCGACAGAGACAGCGACAGATACGGCAGAGACACAGGCAGAGATTTACCATTCTGCATTACCAGGAGAGACTGTCGGTGGGTGGGTGTGACTCCCCCATGGCCGATCAGCTGGATCAGTGTGACTCCCACATGGCCGATCACCTGTGTGTGTGACTCCCCCATTGCCGATCAGCTGGATGTGTGCCTCCCCCATAGCCGATCAGCTGGGTGTGTGTGACTCCCCAATGCCGATCAGCTGGGTGTGTGTGACTCCCCAATGCAGATCAGCTGGGTATGTGCTCCCCCCATTGCCGATCAGCTGGGTGTGTGTGCCTCCACCGTGGCCGATCAGCTGGGTGTGTGTGACTCCCCCAATGCCGATCAGCTGGGTATGTGTGACTCCGCCAATGCCGATCAGCTGGGTGTGTGTGACTCCCCCAATGCCGATCAGCTGGGTCAGTGTGACTCCCCCATTGCCGATCAGCTGGGTGTGTGCCTCCACCATGGCCGATCAGCTGGGTGTGTGACTCCCCCAATGCCGATCAGCTGGGTCAGTGTGATTCCCCCATTGCCGATCAGCTGGGTGTGTGCCTCCACCATGGCCGATCAGCTGGGTATATGCCTCCACCATGGCCGATCAGCTGGGTGTGTGTGACTCTTCCAATGCCGATCAGCTGGGTGTGGGTGACTCCCCCAATGCCGATCAGCTGGGTGTGTGTGACTCCCCCAATGCCGATCAGCTGGATGTGTGTGACTCACCCAATGCCGATCAGCTGGGTGTGGGTGACTCCCCCAATGCCGATCAGCTGGGTATGTGTGACTCCCCCATTGCCGATCAGCTGGGTATGTGCCTCCACCATGGCCGATCAGCTGGGTGTGTGTGACTCCCCCAATGCCGATCAGCTGGGTCAGTGTGACTCCCCCATTGCCGATCAGCTGGGTGTGTGTGCCTCCACCGTGGCCGATCAGCTGGGTGTGTGTGACTCCCCCAATGCCGATCAGCTGGGTCAGTGTGACTCCCCCATTGCCGATCAGCTGGGCGTGTGCCTCCACCATGGCCGATCAGCTGGGTATGTGCCTCCACCATGGCCGATCAGCTGGGTGTGTGTGACTCCCCATTGCCGATCAGCTGGGTGTGTGCCTCCCCCATTGCCGATCAGCTGGGTGTGTGCCTCCCCCATTGCCGATCAGCTGGGTATGTGCCTCCACCATGGCCGATCAGCTGGGTGTGTGCCTCCCCCATTGCCGATCAGCTGGGTATGTGCCTCCACCATGGCCGATCAGCTGGGTGTGTGTGCCTCCACCATGGCCGATCAGCTGGGTGTGTGCCTCCACCATGGCCGATCAGCTGGGTGTGTGTAACTCCCCCAATGCCGATCAGCTGGGTGTGGGTGACTCCCCCAATGCCGATCAGCTGGGTGTGTGTGACTCCCCCAATGCCGATCAGCTGGGTGTGTGTGACTCCCCCAATGCCGATCAGCTGTGTGTGTGTGACTCCCCCAATGCCGATCAGCTGGGTGTGTGTGACTCCCCCAATGCCGATCAGCTGTATGTGTGTGACTACCCCAATGCCGATCAGCTGGGTGTGTGAATCCCCCCCATTGCCGATCAGCTGGGTGTGTGATTCCCCCCCAATGCCGATCGGCTGGATGTGTGTGACTCTCTCGATGCCGATCAGCTGGGTGTGATTCCCCCATTGCCGATCAGCTGGGTATGTGCCTCCACCATAGCCGATCAGCTGTGTGTGTGTGACTCCCCCAATGCCGATCAGCTGGGTGTGTGTGACTCCCCCAATGCCGATCAGCTGCGTATGTGCCTCCACCATAGCCGCTCAGCTGTGTGTGTGTGACTCCCCCAATGCCGATCAGCTGTGTGTGTGTGACTCCCCCAATGCCGATCAGCTGGGTGTGTGTGACTCCCCCAATGCCGATCAGCTGGGTGTGTGTGACTCCCCCAATGCCGATTAGCTGGGTGTGTGTGACTCCCCCAATGCCGATCAGCTGGGTGTGTGTGACTCCCGCAATGCCGATCAGCTGGATGTGTGTGACTCCCCCAATGCCGATCAGCTGGGTATGTGCCTCTCCCCAATGCCGATCAGCTGGGTATGTGTGACTCCCCCAATGCCGATCAGCTGGGTGGGTGCCTCCCCCATTGCCGATCAGCTGGGTATGTGTGACTCCCCCAATGCCGATCAGCTGGGTGTGTGATTCCCCCATTGCCGATCAGCTGGGTGTGTGATTCCCCAATGCCGATCAGCTGGGTATGTGTGACTCTCTCGATGCCGATCAGCTGCGTGTGTGTGACTCCCCCAATGCCGATCAGCTGGGTGTGTGTGACTCCCCCAATGCCGATCAGCTGGGTGTGTGTGACTCCCCCAATGCCGAACAGCTGGGTGGGTGCCTCACACTTAAACACAGACTGTGCAGCAGAATGTGCCCCAGACAGAGACAGAGACGGAGACACTGACAGACACAGAGACACAGGCAGAGGTACAGAGAGACACAGACAGAGACAGGGACAGAGACACAGACAGAGACACCGACAGAGACACAGACAGACAGAGACAGAGTCTGAGACAGAGACTGAGACACAGACAGACACAGAGACTCAGAGAGAGACACAGACACACAGACAGAGATACAGACAGAGACTGGGACACAGACAGAGACAGGGATACGGACCAGAGATACAGACACAGATTGAGGCAGAGACAGGGACACAGACAGAGACAGAGACATAGACAGAGGCAGGGACAGAGACAGAGACAGAGACACAGACAGAGAAACAGACAGAGACACCGACAGAGACACAGACAGACAGAGACAGAGTCTGAGACAGAGACTGAGACACAGACAGACACAGAGACTCAGAGAGAGACACAGACAGACACAGACACACAGACAGAGATACAGACAGAGACTGGGACACAGACAGAGACAGGGTTACAGACAGAGATACAGACACAGATTGAGGCAGAGACAGGGACACAGACAGAGACAGAGACACAGACAGAGGCAGGGACAGAGACAGAGACACAGACAGAGAAACAGACAGAGACAGGTACACAGACAGAGACAGAGACACAGACAGAGACATGGACAGAGACACAGACACAGACACAGACAGGGACAGAGACAGAGACAGAGACAGGGGCAGAGACAGAGACACAGACGGAGATAGGGACACAGACAGAGACAGGGACAGAGACAGCGACAGAGACAGAGACACAGACACAGACAGAGACACAGACACAGACAGAGACAGGGACACAGACAGAGACAGGGACACAGAGAGGGACATAGACAGAGACACAGACAGAGTCACAGACACAGACAGAGACACAGGCAGAGACACAGACAGAGACAGAGACACAGACAGAGGCAGGGACAGAGACAGAGACACAGACAGTGACACAGACAGAGACACAGACACAGACAGAGACACAGGCAGAGACACAGGCAGAGACAGGGACAGAGACAGAGGCAGAGACACAAACAGAGACACAGACAGAGACAGGGACAGAGACACAGACAGAGACACAGAAAGAGACAGAGACACAGACAGAGATGCAGACAGAGATGGGGACAGAGACAGAGACACAGACAGAGACAGAGACACAGACAGAGACAGGGACACAGACAGAGACACAGACACAGACACAGACAGAGACACAGACAGAGGCAGGGACAGAGACAGAGACAGAGACACAGACAGAGACACAGACAGAGACAGAGACACAGACAGAGACACAGGCAGAGACAGGGACAGAGACAGAGGCAGATACACAGACAGAGACACAGACAGAGACAGGGACAGAGACAGAGACACAGACAGAGACGGAGACACAGACAGAGATGCAGACAGAGACAGGGACAGGGACAGAGACAGAGACACAGACAGAGACAGAGACACAGACAGAGACAGGGACAGAGACACAGACAGGGACACAGACAGAGACAGGGACAGAGACAGAGATAGGGACACAGACAGAGACAGAGACACAGACAGAGACACAGACAGGGACAGGGACAGAGACAGAGACACAGACAGAGACAGGGACAGAGACACAGACAGAGACACAAACAGAGACAGAGACACAGACAGAGACACAGACAGAGAAACAGACAGAGACAGGGACAGAGACAGAGACACAGACAGAGACAGAGACACAGACAGAGACACAGACAGAGACAGGGACAGAGACAGAGACAGAGACACAGCCAGAGACACAGACAGAGACAAAGACAGAGACAGGGACAGAGACAGAGACAGAGACACAGGCAGAGACAGAGACACAGACAGAGACACAGACAGTGACAGGGACAGAGACAGAGATAGAGACACAGACAGAGACACAGACAGAGACAGAGACAGTGACACAGACAGAGACAAAGACACAGACAGAGACACAGACAGAGACAGGGACAGGGACAGAGACAGAGACAGAGACAGAGACAGAGACACAGACACAGACAGAGACAGGGACAGAGACAGTGACAGGGACACAGACAGAGACAGAAACACAGACAGAGACACAGACAGAGACAGGGACAGAGACAGACACAGAGACACAGACAGAGACAGGGGCAGAGACAGAGACAGAGTCACAGACAGAGACAGAGACACAGACAGAGACACAGACAGAGACTGGGACAGAGACTGAGACACAGACAGAGACAGAGATAGAAACACAGATAGAGAAACAGACAGAGGCAGTGACACAGACAGAGACAGGGACACAGACAGAGACACAGACAGAGACAGAGACACAGACAGAGACACAGGCAGAGACAGGGACAGAGACAGGTGCAGGGACACAGACAGAGACGCAGACAGAGACAGGGACAGAGACAGAGACACAGACAGAGATGCAGACAGAGACAGGGACAGAGACAGAGACACAGACAGAGACAGGGACACAGACAGAGACAGGGACACAGACAGAGACACAGACAGAGACACAGACAGAGACAGGGACAGAGACACAGACAGAGACACAGACAGAGACACAGACAGAGACAGGGAGAGAGACACAGACAGGGACACAGACAGAGACAGAGACACAGACAGAGACACAGACAGAGACAGGGAGAGAGACACAGACAAGGACACAGACAGAGACAGTGACAGAGACAGAGATAGGGACACAGACAGAGACAGAGACACAGACAGAGACACAGACAGAGACAGGGACAGAGACAGGGACAGAGACAGAGACACAGACAGAGACAGGGACAGAGACACAGACAGAGACACAAACAGAGACAGAGACACAGACAGAGACACATACAGAGAAACAGACAGAGACAGGGACAGAGATAGAGACAGAGACACAGACAGAGACAGAGTCACAGACAGAGACACAGAGAGAGACAGGGACAGAGACAGAGACAGAGACACAGACAGAGACAGAGACACAGACAGAGACACAGACAGAGACACAGACAGTGACTGGGACAGAGACAGAGACAGAGACACAGACACAGACACAGACAGAGACACAGACAGAGACAGAGACAGTGACACAGACAGAGACAATGACACAGACAGAGACACAGACAGAGACAGGGACAGAGACAGAGACACAGACAGAGACACAGACATAGACAGGGACAGAGACAGAGACAGGGACACAGACAGACAGAGACACAGACAGAGACACAGACAGAGACAGGGACAGAGACAGAGACAGAGACACAGACAGAGACAGGGGCAGAGACAGAGACAGAGACACAGACAGAGACAGAGACACAGACAGAGACACAGACAGAGACAGGGACAGAGACTGAGACACAGACAGAGATAGAGACAGGGACATAGACAGAGACACAAACACAGACAGAGAAACAGACAGAGGCAGTGACACAGACAGAGACAGGGACACAGACAGAGACAGAGACACAGACGGAGACAGGGACACAGACAGAGACACAGACAGAGACACAGGCAGAGACAGGAACACAGAGAGAGACAGCGACACAGACACAGACAGAGACATAGACAGAGACAGGGACAGAGACAGAGACAGAGACAGGTATCAGGGACACAGACAGAGACAGAGACAGAGACACAGACAGGGACAGGGACAGAGACAGAGACAGGGACACAGACAGAGGCACAGACAGATACAGAGACACAGACAGAGACACAGACAGAGACAGGGACAGAGACAGAGACACAGACACAGACAGAGACACAGACAGAGACAGGGACTGAGACAGAGACAGGGACAAAGACAGGGACACAGACAGAGACTGAGACACAGACAGAGACACAGACAGAGACAAGGACAGAGACAGAGACAGGGACAGAGACAGAGACAGGGACACAGACAGAGACACAGACAGAGACAGAGACAGATACAGAGACAGAGACACAGACAGGGACAGGGACAGAGACACAGACAGAGACACAGACAGAGACACAGACAGAGACAGGGACAGTGACAGAGACAGGGACACAGGCAGGGACACAGACAGAGACAGAGACACAGACAGAGACACAGACAGAGACAGAGGCAGAGACAGGGACAGAGACAGAGACAGGGACAGAGACAGAGACACAGACAGAGACAGAGACACAGACAGAGACAGAGACAGAGACACAGACTGAGACAGGGACAGAGACAGAGACACAGACACAGACAGAGACATAGACAGAGACAGAGACACAGACAGAGGCAGGGACAGAGACAGAGACAGAGACAGAGACAGAGCCAAAGACAGAGACACAGACAGAGACAGGTACACAGACAGAGACACAGACAGAGACAGGGACAGAGACAGAGACAGGGACACAGACAGAGACACAGACAGAGACAGGGGCAGAGACAGGGACACAGACAGAGACAGAGACACAGACAGAGACACAGACAGAGACAGGGACAGAGACTGAGACACAGACAGAGATAGAGACAGGGACATAGACAGAGACACAAACACAGACAGAGAAACAGACAGAGGCAGTGACACAGACAGAGACAGGGACACAGACAGAGACAGAGACACAGACAGAGACAGGGACAGAGACAGAGACACAGGCAGAGACAGGTACACAGACAGAGACAGCGACACAGACACAGACAGAGACATAGACAGAGACAGGGACAGAGACAGAGACAGAGACAGAGACAGGGACACAGACAGAGACAGAGACACAGTCAGAGACAGGGACAGAGACAGAGACAGGGACACAGGCAGGGTCACAGACAGAGACACAGACAGAGACACAGACAGAGACACAGACAGAGACAGGGACAGAGACAGAGACACAGACACAGACAGAGACACAGACACAGACAGAGACAGGGACAGAGACAGAGACAGGGACAAAGACAGGGACACAGACAGAGACTGAGACACAGACAGAGACACAGACAGAGACAGAGATAGAAAGACAGATAGAGAAACAGACAGAGGCAGTGACATAGACAGAGACAGGGACACAGACAGAGACACAGACAGAGACAGAGACACAGACAGAGACACAGGCAGAGACAGGGACAGAGACAGGTGCAGGGACACAGACAGAGACGCAGACAGAGACAGGGACAGAGACAGAGACACAGACAGAGATGCAGACAGAGACAGGGACAGAGACAGAGACACAGACAGAGACAGGGACACAGACAGAGACAGGGACACAGACAGAGACACAGACAGAGACACAGACAGAGACAGGGACAGAGACACAGACAGAGACACAGACAGAGACACAGACAGAGACAGGGAGAGAGACACAGACAGGGACACAGTTAGAGACAGAGACACAGACAGAGACACAGACAGAGACAGGGAGAGAGACACAGACAGGGACACAGACAGAGACAGGGACAGAGACAGAGATAGGGACACAGACAGAGACAGAGACACAGACAGAGACACAGACAGAGACAGGGACAGAGACAGGGACAGAGACAGAGACACAGACAGAGACAGGGACAGAGACACAGACAGAGACACAAACAGAGACAGAGACACAGACAGAGACACATACAGAGAAACAGACAGAGACAGGGACAGAGATAGAGACAGAGACACAGACAGAGACAGAGTCACAGACAGAGACACAGAGAGAGACAGGGACAGAGACAGAGACAGAGACACAGACAGAGACAGAGACACAGACAGAGACACAGACAGAGACACAGACAGTGACAGGGACAGAGACAGAGACAGAGACACAGACAGAGACACAGACAGAGACAGAGACAGTGACACAGACAGAGACAATGACACAGACAGAGACACAGACAGAGACAGGGACAGGGACAGAGACAGAGACACAGACAGAGACACAGACATAGACAGGGACAGAGACAGAGACAGGGACACAGACAGACAGAGACACAGACAGAGACACAGACAGAGACAGGGACAGAGACAGAGACAGAGACACAGACAGAGACAGGGGCAGAGACAGAGACAGAGACACAGACAGAGACAGAGACACAGACAGAGACACAGACAGAGACAGGGACAGAGACTGAGACACAGACAGAGATAGAGACAGGGACATAGACAGAGACACAAACACAGACAGAGAAACAGACAGAGGCAGTGACACAGACAGAGACAGGGACACAGACAGAGACAGAGACACAGACGGAGACAGGGGCAGAGACAGAGACACAGGCAGAGACAGGTACACAGAGAGAGACAGCGACACAGACACAGACAGAGACATAGACAGAGACAGGGACAGAGACAGAGACAGAGACAGGTATCAGGGACACAGACAGAGACAGAGACAGAGACACAGACAGGGACAGGGACAGAGACAGAGACAGGGACACAGACAGAGGCACAGACAGATACAGAGACACAGACAGAGACACAGACAGAGACAGGGACAGAGACAGAGACACAGACACAGACAGAGACACAGACAGAGACAGGGACTGAGACAGAGACAGGGACAAAGACAGGGACACAGACAGAGACTGAGACACAGACAGAGACACAGACAGAGACAAGGACAGAGACAGAGACAGGGACAGAGACAGAGACAGGGACACAGACAGAGACACAGACAGAGACAGAGACAGAGACAGAGACACAGACAGGGACAGGGACAGAGACACAGACAGAGACACAGACAGAGACACAGACAGAGACAGGGACAGTGACAGAGACAGGGACACAGGCAGGGACACAGACAGAGACAGAGACACAGACAGAGACACAGACAGAGACAGAGGCAGAGACAGGGACAGAGACAGAGACAGGGACAGAGACAGAGACACAGACACAGACACAGACAGAGACACAGACAGAGACAGAGACAGAGACACAGACTGAGACAGGGACAGAGACAGAGACACAGACACAGACAGAGACATAGACAGAGACAGAGACACAGACAGAGGCAGGGACAGAGACAGAGACAGAGACAGAGACAAAGACAGAGACACAGACAGAGACAGGTACACAGACAGAGACACAGACAGAGACAGGGACAGAGACAGAGACAGGGACACAGACAGAGACACAGACAGAGACAGGGGCAGAGACAGGGACACAGACAGAGACAGAGACACAGACAGAGACACAGACAGAGACAGGGACAGAGACTGAGACACAGACAGAGATAGAGACAGGGACATAGACAGAGACACAAACACAGACAGAGAAACAGACAGAGGCAGTGACACAGACAGAGACAGGGACACAGACAGAGACAGAGACACAGACAGAGACAGGGACAGAGACAGAGACACAGGCAGAGACAGGTACACAGACAGAGACAGCGACACAGACACAGACAGAGACATAGACAGAGACAGGGACAGAGACAGAGACAGAGACAGGGACACAGACAGAGACAGAGACACAGACAGAGACAGGGACAGAGACAGAGACAGGGACACAGGCAGGGACACAGACAGAGACAGAGACAGAGACACAGACAGAGACACAGACAGAGACAGGGACAGAGACAGAGACACAGACACAGACAGAGACAGAGACACAGACAGAGACAGGGACAGAGACAGAGACAGGGTCAAAGACAGGGACACAGACAGAGACTGAGACACAGACAGAGACACAGACAGAAACAAGGACAGAGACAGAGACAGGGACAGAGACAGAGACAGGGACACAGACACAGACAGAGACAGAGACACAGACAGAGACAGAGACACAGACAGGGACAGGGACAGAGGCACAGACAGAGACACAGACAGAGACACAGACAGAGACAGGGACAGTGACAGAGACAGGGACACAGGCAGGGACACAGACAGAGACAGAGACACAGACAGAGACAGAGACAGAGACAGAGACAGGGACAGAGACAGATACAGGGACACAGGCAGAGACACAGACAGAGACAGAGACACAGACAGAGACAGAGACAGAGACACAGACTGAGGCAGGGACAGAGACAGAGACACAGACAGAGACATAGACAGAGATAGAGACACAGACAGAGACAGGGACAGAGACAGAGACAGAGACAGAGACAGAGACACAGACAGAGACAGGTACACAGACAGAGACACAGACTGAGACAGAGACAGAGACAGAGACAGAGACAGGGACAGAGACAGAGACAGGGACACAGACAGAGACACAGACTGAGACAGGGACAGAGACAGAGACAGGGACAGAGACAGAGACAGGGACACAGACAGAGACACAGACAGAGACAGGGACACAGACAGAGACACAGAAACAGACAGAGACAGGGACAGAGACACAGACAGAGACAGGGACACAGACACATACAGAGACAGAGACAGGGACAGAGACAGAGACACAGACAGAGACTCAGAAAGAGACAGGGACACAGACAGAGACAGAGACACAGACAGGGACAGGGACAGAGACACAGACAGAGACACAGACAGAGACACAGACAGAGACAGGGACAGTGACAGAGACAGGGACACATGCAGGGACACAGACAGAGACAGAGACACAGACAGAGACACAGACAGAGACAGAGACAGGGACAGAGACAGAGACAGGGACACAGACAGAGACACAGACAGAGACAGAGACACAGACAGAGACAGAGACACAGACAGGGACAGAGACACAGACAGAGACACAGACAGAGACACAGACAGAGACAGGGACAGTGACAGAGACAGGGACACAGGTAGGGACACAGACAGAGACAGAGACACAGACACAGACACAGACAGAGACACAGACAGAGACAGAGACAGAGACAAAGACAGAGACAGGGACAGAGACAGAGACAGGGACACAGACAGAGACACAGACTGAGACAGGGACAGAGACAGAGACAGGGACAGAGACAGAGACAGGGACACAGACAGAGACACAGACAGAGACAGGGACACAGACAGAGACACAGACACAGACAGAGACAGGGACAGAGACACAGACAGAGACAGGGACACAGACACATACAGAGACAGAGACAGGGACAGAGACAGAGACACAGACAGAGACTCAGAAAGAGACAGGGACACAGACAGAGACAGGGACACAGACAGAGACACAGACAGAGACACAGACAGGGACACAGACAGAGACAGGGACAGAGACAGAGACAGAGACAGAGACACAGACAGCGACAGGGACAGAGACAGAGACACAGACAGGGACACAGACAGAGACAGAGAAACAGACAGAGACACAGACAGAGACAGGGACACAGACAGAGACAGGGACACAGGCAGAGACACAGACAGAGACAGGTACACAGACAGGGACACAGACAGAGACAGGGACAGAGACAGAGACACAGAGAGAGACTGAGACACACACACAGACAGTGACAGGCAGAGACAGGGACACAGACAGGCACAGAGACAGATACACAGACAGAGACACAGACAGAGACAGGGACACAGACAGAGACACAGACAGGGACACACACAGAGACAGGGACAGAGATAGAGACACAGACAGAGACAGGGACAGAGACACAGACAGGGACTGAGACACAGACAGAGACACATACAGAGACCAGGACAGAGACAGAGACAGGGACAGAGACAGAGACAGGGACACAGACAGAGACACAGACAGAGACAGAGACACAGACAGAGACAGGGACAGAGACACAGACAGAGACACAGACAGAGACAGGGACAGTGACAGAGACAGGGACACAGGCAGGGACACAGACAGAGACAGAGACACAGACAGAGACAGGGACAAAGACAGAGACAGGGACAGAGGCAGAGACATGGACACAGACAGAGACACAGACAGAGACAGAGACACAGACAGAGACAGAGACACAGACACAGACATAGACAGAGACAGAGACACAGACAGAGACAGGGACATAGACAGAGACACAGACAGGGACACAGACAGAGACAGGTACACAGACAGAGACACAGACAGAGACAGGGACAGAGACAGAGACAGGGACACAGACAGAGACACAGACTGAGACAGGAACAGAGACAGAGACAGAGACAGGGACAGGGACAGAGACAGGGACAGAGACAGAGACAGGGACACAGACAGAGACACAGACAGAGACAGGGCCAGAGACACATACACAGACACAGACAGAGACAGGGACAGAGACACAGACAGAGACAGGGACACAGACACAGACAGAGACAGAGACAGGGACAGAGACAGAGACACAGACAGAGATTCAGACAGAGACAGGGACACAGACAGAGACAGGGACACAGACAGAGACACAGACAGAGACACAGACAGGGACATAGACAGAGACAGGGACAGAGACAGAGACACAGACAGAGACAGGAACAGAGACAGAGACAGAGACACAGACAGGGACACAGACAGAGACAGAGAAACAGACAGAGACACAGACAGAGACAGGGACACAGACAGAGACAGGGACACAGGCAGAGACACAGACAGAGACAGGGACACAGACAGGGACACAGACAGAGACAGGGACAGAGACAGAGTCACAGAGAGAGACAGAGACACACACACAGACAGTGACAGGCAGAGACAGGGACACAGACAGACACAGAGTCAGATACACAGACAGAGACACAGACAGAGACAGGGACACATACAGAGATACAGACAGAGACCCAGACAGGGACACAGACAGAGACAGGGACAGAGACAGAGACACAGACAGAGACAGGGACAGAGACACAGACACAGACACAGACAGGGACAGAGACACAGACAGAGACACAGACATAGACACGGACAGGGACACAGACAGGGACAGGGACACAGACAGGGACAGAGACACAGACAGGGACAGGGACAGAGACACAGACAGGGACACAGACAGAGACAGAGACACAGACAGAGACACAGAATCAGACAGGGACACAGACAGAGACAGAGACACTGACAGAGACACAGACAGGGACAGAGACAGGGCCAGAGACAGAGACAGAGACAGGGACACAGACAGAGACAGGGACACAGGCAGAGACACAGACAGAGACAGGTACACAGACAGGGACACAGACAGAGACAGGGACAGAGACAGAGACACAGAGAGAGACTGAGACACACACACAGACAGTGACAGGCAGAGACAGGGACACAGACAGGCACAGAGACAGATACACAGACAGAGACACAGACAGAGACAGGGACACAGACAGAGACACAGACAGGGACACACACAGAGACAGGGACAGAGATAGAGACACAGACAGAGACAGGGACAGAGACACAGACAGGGACTGAGACACAGACAGAGACACATACAGAGACCAGGACAGAGACAGAGACAGGGACAGAGACAGAGACAGGGACACAGACAGAGACACAGACAGAGACAGAGACACAGACAGAGACAGGGACAGAGACACAGACAGAGACACAGACAGAGACAGGGACAGTGACAGAGACAGGGACACAGGCAGGGACACAGACAGAGACAGAGACACAGACAGAGACAGGGACAAAGACAGAGACAGGGACAGAGGCATAGACATGGACACAGACAGAGACACAGACAGAGACAGAGACACAGACAGAGACAGAGACACAGACACAGACATAGACAGAGACAGAGACACAGACAGAGACAGGGACATAGACAGAGACACAGACAGGGACACAGACAGAGACAGGTACACAGACAGAGACACAGACAGAGACAGGGACAGAGACAGAGACAGGGACACAGACAGAGACACAGACTGAGACAGGAACAGAGACAGAGACAGAGACAGGGACAGGGACAGAGACAGGGACAGAGACAGAGACAGGGACACAGACAGAGACACAGACAGAGACAGGGCCAGAGACACATACACAGACACAGACAGAGACAGGGACAGAGACACAGACAGAGACAGGGACACAGACACAGACAGAGACAGAGACAGGGACAGAGACAGAGACACAGACAGAGATTCAGACAGAGACAGGGACACAGACAGAGACAGGGACACAGACAGAGACACAGACAGAGACACAGACAGGGACATAGACAGAGACAGGGACAGAGACAGAGACACAGACAGAGACAGGAACAGAGACAGAGACAGAGACACAGACAGGGACACAGACAGAGACAGAGAAACAGACAGAGACACAGACAGAGACAGGGACACAGACAGGGACAGGGACACAGGCAGAGACACAGACAGAGACAGGGACACAGACAGGGACACAGACAGAGACAGGGACAGAGACAGAGTCACAGAGAGAGACAGAGACACACACACAGACAGTGACAGGCAGAGACAGGGACACAGACAGACACAGAGTCAGATACACAGACAGAGACACAGACAGAGACAGGGACACATACAGAGATACAGACAGAGACCCAGACAGGGACACAGACAGAGACAGGGACAGAGACAGAGACACAGACAGAGACAGGGACAGAGACACAGACACAGACACAGACAGGGACAGAGACACAGACAGAGACACAGACATAGACACGGACAGGGACACAGACAGGGACAGGGACACAGACAGGGACAGAGACACAGACAGGGACAGGGACAGAGACACAGACAGGGACACAGACAGAGACAGAGACACAGACAGAGACACAGAATCAGACAGGGACACAGACAGAGACAGAGACACTGACAGAGACACAGACAGGGACAGAGACAGGGCCAGAGACAGAGACACAGACACAGACAGAGACAGGGACAGAGACAGAGACAGGGACAGAGACAGGGACAGAGACAGAGACACAGACAGGGGCACAGACAGAAACTGGGACACAGAAGAGACAGGGACACAGACAGAGACACAGACAGAGACAGGGACAGAGACAGAGACACAGACACAGACACAGACAGAGACACAGACAGAGACACAGACACAGACAGAGACAGGGACACAGACAGGGACACAGACAGGGACACAGACAGAGACACAGACAGAGACAGAGACACAGACAGGGACACAGACAGGGACAGACAGGGACACAGACACAGACAGAGACAGGGACAGAGACAGAGACACAGACAGAGATTCAGACAGAGACAGGGACACAGACAGAGACAGGGACACAGACAGAGACACAGACAGAGACACAGACAGGGACACAGACAGAGACAGGGACAGAGACACAGACACAGACAGAGACAGGGACAGAGACAGAGACAGAGACACAGACAGGGACAAAGGCAGAGACAGAGAAACAGACAGAGACACAGACAGAGACAGGGACACAGACAGAGACAGGGACACAGGCAGAGACACAGACAGAGACAGGGACACAGACAGGGACACAGACAGAGACAGGGACAGAGACAGAGTCACAGAGAGAGACAGAGACACACACACAGACAGTGACAGGCAGAGACAGGGACACAGACAGACACAGAGTCAGATACACAGACAGAGACACAGACAGAGACAGGGACACATACAGAGATACAGACAGAGACACAGACAGGGACACAGACAGAGACAGAGACAGAGACACAGACAGAGACAGGGACACAGAGAGCGACAGGGACACAGACAGAGACAGAGACACAGACAGAGACACAGACACAGACACGGACAGAGACACAGACAGAGACACAGACATAGACACGGACAGGGACACAGACAGGGACAGGGACACAGACAGGGACAGAGACACAGACAGGGACAGGGACACAGACAGGGACAGAGACACAGACAGAGACAGAGACAGAGACACAGACAGAGACAGGGACACAGAGAGCGACAGGGACACAGACAGAGACAGAGACACAGACAGAGACACAGACACAGACACGGACAGGGAAACAGACAGGGACAGGGACACAGACAGGGACACATACAGAGATACAGACAGAGACCCAGACAGGGACACAGACAGAGACAGGGACAGAGACAGAGACACAGACAGAGACAGGGACAGAGACACAGACACAGACACAGACAGGGACAGAGACACAGACAGAGACACAGACATAGACACGGACAGGGACACAGACAGGGACAGGGACACAGACAGGGACAGAGACACAGACAGGGACAGGGACAGAGACACAGACAGGGACACAGACAGAGACAGAGACACAGACAGAGACACAGAATCAGACAGGGACACAGACAGAGACAGAGACACTGACAGAGACACAGACAGGGACAAAGACAGGGCCAGAGACACAGACACAGACAGAGACAGGGACAGAGACAGAGACAGGGACAGAGACAGGGACAGAGACAGAGACACAGACAGGGGCACAGACAGAAACTGGGACACAGAAGAGACAGGGACACAGACAGAGACACAGACAGAGACAGGGACAGAGACAGAGACACAGACACAGACAGAGACACAGACAGAGACACAGACACAGACAGAGACAGGGACACAGACAGGGACACAGACAGGGACACAGACAGAGACACAGACAGAGACAGAGACACAGACAGGGACACAGACAGGGACAGACAGGGACACAGACACAGACAGAGACAGGGACAGAGACAGAGACACAGACAGAGATTCAGACAGAGACAGGGACACAGACAGAGACAGGGACACAGACAGAGACACAGACAGAGACACAGACAGGGACACAGACAGAGACAGGGACAGAGACAGAGACACAGACAGAGACAGGGACAGAGACAGAGACAGAGACACAGACAGGGACAAAGGCAGAGACAGAGAAACAGACAGAGACACAGACAGAGACAGGGACACAGACAGAGACAGGGACACAGGCAGAGACACAGACAGAGACAGGGACACAGACAGGGACACAGACAGAGACAGGGACAGAGACAGAGTCACAGAGAGAGACAGAGACACACACACAGACAGTGACAGGCAGAGACAGGGACACAGACAGACACAGAGTCAGATACACAGACAGAGACACAGACAGAGACAGGGACACATACAGAGATACAGACAGAGACACAGACAGGGACACAGACAGAGACAGAGACAGAGACACAGACAGAGACAGGGACACAGACAGCGACAGGGACACAGACAGAGACAGAGACACAGACAGAGACACAGACACAGACACGGACAGGGACACAGACAGGGACAGGGACACAGACAGGGACAGAGACACAGACAGGGACAGGGACAGAGACACAGACAGGGACACAGACAGAGACACAGACACAGACAGAGACACAGAATCAGACAGGGACACAGACACAGACAGAGACACTGACAGAGACACAGACAGGGACAGAGACAGGGCCAGAGACACAGACACAGACACAGACAGAGACAGGGACAGAGACAGAGACAGGGACAAAGACAGGGACAGAGACACAGACAGAGACACAGACAGAGACAGAGACACAGACAGGGACACAGACAGGGACACAGACAGGGACACAGACAGAGACAGAGACAGAGACACAGACACAGACAGGGACAGAGACACAGACACAGACAGAGACAGGGACAGAGACAGAGACAGGGACACAGACAGGGACACAGACAGAAACAGGGACACAGACAGAGACAGTGACACAGACAGAGACACAGACAGAGACAGGGACAGAGACAGAGACAGAGACACAGACAGAGACACAGACAGAGACACAGACACAGACAGAGACAGGGACACAGACAGGGACACAGACAGAGACACAGACAGAGACACAGACAGAGACACAGACACAGACAGAGACACAGACAGAGACAGGGACACAGACAGGGACACAGACAGAGACACAGACAGAGACACAGACAGAGACAGAGACACAGACAGAGACACAGACAGGGACACAGACAGAGACACAGACAGAGACACAGACACAGCCAGAGACACAGACAGAGACACAGACAGAGACAGTATCACAATTTACAGTGGTCTCTGGGCAGTACATCATTACTTACATTGTCCCCGGGGCAGTATGTCATTATTTACAGAGGTCCCTGAGTAGTGTATCATTATTTACAGTGGTCCCAGGGCAGTATAATATTATTTACCGTGGTGTCTGTGTTGCATATCATTATTTACTGTGGTCCCTTGGGTAGTCTATCATTATTTACAGTGGTCCCTGGAGAGTATTTAATTTTTTTATAGTGTGCCCTGCGTAGTATAAGATTATTTACAGTGGATACTGGGTACTATAACATTACTTGCAGTGGTCCCTGGGCTGTACATCGTTATTTACAGTGGTCCCTATCTAGTATATCATTATTTACAGTGGTCCCTATCTAGTATATCATTATTTACAGTGGTCCCGATCTAGTATATCATTATTTACAGTGGTCCCTGTGTAGTACATCATTATGTACAACGGTCCCTGGGTGGAATTACATGATTTACGGTGGTGCCTGGGTAGTATATCATTATTTACAGTGATCACTGGGCAGTATCTCATTATTTACAGTGATCCTTGTCTCATACATAATTATTTACAACGGTCCCCGGGTTGAACTTCATTATTTACAGCGGTCCCTGTGTTGCATATCATTAGATACTGTGGTCCCTTGGGTAGTCTATCATTATTTACAGTGGTCCCTGTGCAGTTCAGCATTATTTACAGCGGTCCCTGGGGGGAAATTTTATTATTTGCTGTGGTCCCTGGATAGTATTTCATTATTTACAATGATCCCTGGGTAGCACCTTATTATTTGCAGTGGTCCCTGTGTGGTACATCATGATTTACAACCGTCCCAGGGTGGACTTTCATTATTTACTGAAGTCCCTGGGTAGTATCTCATTATTTACCGTCTTCCCTGGGTAGTATTGTCATTATTTACAGTGGTCCCTGTATCCTATATCAATATTTCCAGTGGTCACTGGATGGTATTTCATTGTTTACAGTGGTTTCTGTGTAGTATATCATTTTTTACAGCGGTCCCTGTGCAGAATATCTGTATTTACAGTTATCCCTGCGTAGTGTATCATTACTTAGAACGGTCCCAGGGTGGATCCTCATTATTTGCTGTGGTCCCTGGAAAGTATACCATTATTTACAGTGGTTGCTGTGTAATATATCATTATTTACAGTGGTGTCTGGCTCGTATATCATTTTTTACTGTGGTCTCTGGGTAGCATATCAGTATTTGCAGCGGTCCCTTGGCAGTATTGCATTATGTACAGTGATCTCTGTGTAGTACATTATTGGTTACAACGGACCTAGTGAGGAATATCATTGTTTAGAGTTGTCCCTGGATAGTACATTAGTATTCACAGAGGTCCCTGTGTAGTATATAATTATTTACAGTGGTCCCTGTGTGGTACATCATTATTTACAGTGTTTCTTTTTGTATGTCATTATTTCGAGTGTCCCTCTGTGGTACATCATCATTTACAACGCTCCCAGTGTGAAATGTCATTATTTACTGTGGTCCCTTGGGTAGTCTATCATTATTTACAGCGGTCCCTGTGTAGTTCAGCATTATTTACAACGGTCCCAGTGTGAAATGTCATTATTTACTGTGGTCCCTGGGTTGTATATCATTATTTACAGTGGTCCCAAGGCACTATAATATTATTTACAGTGGTGTCTGTGTTGTATATCATTATGTACAGTGGTCCCTATGTAGTATATCATGTTTTACAGTGGTCCCTTGGGTAGTCTATCATTATTTGCAGTGGTCCCTGTGTAGTTCAGCATTATTTACAGCGGTCCCTGGGGGGAATTTCATTATTTGCTGTGGTCCCTGGATAGTATTTCATTATTTACAATTGTCCCTGGGTAGAATATTATTATTTACAGTGGCCCCTGCGTAGTATATAATTATTTACAGTTGTCCCTGGAGAGTATTTAATTTTTTTACAGTGTGCCCTGCGTAGTATAAGATTATTTACAGTGGACACTGGGTACTATATATTACTTGCAGTGGTCCCTGGGCTGTACATCGTTATTTACAGTGGTCCATGTGCAGTACATCATTATGTACAACGGTCCCAGGGTGGAATTACATGATTTACGGTGGTGCCTGGGTAGTATATCATTATTTACAGTGATCACTGGGCAGTATCTCATTATTTACAGTGGTCACTGGGCAGTATCTCATAATTTACAGTGATCCTTGTCTCATACATAATTATTTACAACGGTCCCCGTGTTGAACTTCATTATTTACAGCGGTCCCTGTGTTGTATATCATTAGATACTGTGGTCCCTTGGGTACTCTAGCATTATTTACAGTGGTCCCTGTGTAGTTCAGCATTGTTTACAACGGTCCCAGTGTGAAATGTCATTATTTACTGTGGTCCCTGGGTTGTATATCATTATTTACAGTGGCCCCTAGGTAGTATATCATTATTTGCAGTGGTCCCTGGGTAGTATATCATTATATACAGTGGTCCCTAGGTAGTATATCATTATGTACAGTGGTCTCTAGGTTGTATACCATTATTTACAGTGGACCCTGGGTAGTATATCATTATATACAGTGGTCCCTGGGAAGTATATCATTATTTATAGTGGCCCCTAGGTAGTATATCATTATTTACAGTGGATCCTGGGTAGTATATCATTTTTAACAGTGGTCCCTGGGTAAAATATCATTATTTGCAGTGGTCCCTGGGTAGTATATCATTAATTACAGTGGTTCCTGCCTAGTTTATCATTATTTCCAGAGGTCACTGTGTAGTATATCATTGTTTTCGGTTGCCCCTGGTAGAATATCATTACTTACAGTGGTCCCGGGGTAGTATATGATTATTTACAGTGGTTCCTGGGCAGTAAATCATTATTTACAGTGGTCCCTGGGTTGTATATCATTATTTACAGTGGTTCCTGGGTAGTATATCATTATTTACAGTGGTCCCTGGGCAGTATCTCATTAGTTACAGTGATCCTTGGGTAGTGTATCATTATTTACAGTGGTCCCTGGGTAGTATATCATTATTTACAGTGGTTCCTGATTTGGAAATCATTATTTCAGGAGGTCACTTGGTAGTATATCATTATTTCCAGAGGTCACAGTGTAGTATATCATTATTAACGTGGTCCCTGGGTAGTGTATTATTATTGACAGTGATCACTGCGTGGAATATCATAATTTACAATGTCCCTGGGCAGCATATCATTAGTCAAAGTGGTCCCTGGATAATTTGTCATTAGTAACAGTGGTCCCTGTGTTGTACATCATTATTTACAACGGTCCCAGGGTGGAATTTCATTATTCACAGTTCTACTTGTGTTGTATAACATTATTGACACTGGTCCAAGGGCAGTACATCATTATTTACTGTGTTCCCTTCATAGTACATCATCATTTACTGTGGTCCATGGGGCGTATTTTATTGTTTACAGTGGTCCCTGGGTAGTATATCATTATTTACTGTGTTCGCTGGCTAGAATATCATTGTTTACAGTGGTTTCTGGGTAGTATATCACTATTTACAGTGGTCCCTGGGTAGTATATCAGAGTTTACAGTTGTTCCTGGGTAGTATATCATTATTTGCTGTGGTCCCTGGGTAGCATATCATTATTGACAGTTGATACTGGTATGTACGTCATTACTTACAGATGTCGCTGTGTAGGACATCATTATTGGCTGTGGCCCTGGGCAGTATATCATTATTTACAACGGTCCCAGGGTGCAATTTCATTATTTACAGTGGTCCCTGGGTAGTATATCAGTACTTACAGTGGTCTCTGGGCAGTATGTCATTATTTCCAGTGGTTTCTGTGTAGTGCATCATTATTTACTCCGGTCCCAGGGTGAAACATCATTATTTACAGTTGTGCCTGGATATTATATCAATATTTACAGTGGACCCTGGGTGGTATATCATTATTTACACCGGTCCCAGGGTGGAATTTCTTTATTTATAATCGTCCCTGGGTATTTTATAATTATTTATCTTGGTCCCTGTGTAGTATGTAATTATTTACAGTGATCCCTGGCAGAATGACATTATTTACCGTGTTCCTTGGTGGTAGATTATTATTTAATATGGTCCGTGGTTTGTGTATCATAATTTACAGTGATTCCTGTGTAGTACATCATCATTCCCAACTATGCTAGGGTGGAATTTCATTGTTTACAGAGGTCCCTGGATAGTATATCATTATTTACTGTGACCATAGGTAGTATATCATTATTTAATTGGGTCCTTGTCTAGTATATAATCACTTACAGTGATCCCTGGGCAGAATATCATTATTTACCATGATCCTTGATGGTAGATCATTATTTACTGCGGTACCTGTTTAGTGTATCATTATTCACAGTGATCTCTGTGCAGTATATCATTATGTGCAGTGGTCCCAGTGTAGTACGTCATTATTTATAACGTTCCCTGGGTGGTATATCATTATTTACACTGGTCGCTAGGTAATATAATATTATTTACAGTGGTCCCTGGGCAGTATGTCTTTTACAGTATGTCTTTCACAGTGTGTTTTTTACAGTGGTGCCTGGGCAGTAAGTCTTTTACAGTATGCATTTTACAGTGTGTCTTTTACAGTGGTCCCTGTGTAGTACCTCATTCTTTCCAAAGGTCCCAGTGTGGAATGTCATTATTTTCAGTGGTCCCTTGGTAATATATAATTATTTACAGAGGTCCTTGGATAGTATGTCATTATTTCCAGTGGTCCCTTTGCAGTATGTCATTAATTACAGTGGTCCCTGTGTACTACGTCATTATTTACAACAATCCTAGAGTGGAATTTCATCATTTACAGTGGCCTCTAGATAGTATATAATTATTTACAGTTGTCCCTTTGTAGTAGATCATTATTTACAGTGGTCCCTTTGAAGTATATCATTGTTTACAATGGTCCCTGGGTAGTGTGTCATTATTTACAACAGTCCCAAGGTGTAATTTCATTATTTTCAGTGGTCTCTGGATTGTATGTCATTATTTACAATGGTTCCTGGGTGTTTATCATTATTTGCAGTGGTCCCTGGGCAGTATGTCATTAATTACAGTGGTCCCTGTGTAGTACATCATTATTTAGAATGGTCCCAGGGTAAAATTTCAATATTTGCTGTGGTCCCTGGATAGTATCACTGTTTAAAATGATCTCTGGGTAGTACCTTATTATTTGCAGTGGTCCCTGTGTGGTACATCATGATTTACAACCGTCCCAGGGTGGACATTCATTATTTACTGAGGTCCCTGGGTTGTATATCATTATTTACCGTCTTCCCTGGGTAGTATTGTCATTATTTACAGTGGTCCCTGTGTCCTATATCAATATCTCCAGTGGTCACTGGATGGTATTTCATTGTTTACAGTGGTTTCTGTGTAGTATATCATTTTTTTTTCATGATAAACAGCGGTCCCTCTGCAGAATATCTGTATTTACAGTTATCCCTGCGTAGTGTATCATTACTTACAACGGGTCCAGAGTGGATTCTCATTACTTGCTGTGGTCCCTGGAAAGTATACCATTATGTAGTCCCAGTGTGAAATGTCATTATTTACTGTGGTCGCTTGGGCAGTCTATCATTATTTACAGTGGTCCCTGTGTAGTTCAGCATTATTTACAATGGTCCCAGTGTGAAATGTCATTATTTACTGTGGTCGCTTGGGTAGTCTATCATTATTTACAGTGGTCCCTGTGTAGTTCAGCATTATTTACAATGGTCCCAGTGTGAAATGTCATTATTTACTGTGGTCCCTGGGTAGTCCATCTTTATTTATAACTGACCCTGAGTGGAATTTCATTATTTACCGCGGCCCCAAGATAGCACATCATTATTTAAAGTATTTTCTGTGTGGTATATCATTATTTGCAGTGGTCCCTGCGCAGGAGATAATTATTTACAGTGAGCCATGTGTAGTACATCATTATTTGCAGTGGACCGTGGGCAGTATGTCATTATTTTCAGCGGTCCATGTGTAGTACATCATTCTTTATTACGGACCAAGGGTACGATTTCAATATTTGCAGTGATCCCTTGACAGTATATCACAATTTACAGT